>NC_080417.1:84267560-84603810 GCF_029873635.1 Malania oleifera
CAATGATACAAATTTACTATTTCTTTAAATACTCGCAAGAGATGCATTAATTAACAATTTGAAAATACAAACTTATTAGGAAAATATTTTTATTTTGATAATATTAGTAATTTGATATTTATGTTCTACATTTTTCAACTTCAATCTTCTTTCTTTTATAGTTATTTTATATTTATATTATTCGTATGTCTTACGTGTCTAAGAGATTAATGGAGTGTATAATATATTTTGTTTTATTAATTAATTTAGCACACATAAGAATTTGTCACAGATAAGAACAATGAGAAGTATAAATACGCACACACACACATAATTTTTCTATCAATGGTGGTTTAAAAAAAATGTAAACTTGTTGTCCTTACTAAATAACATAGTTAGTCAAACTAATGGATCCAAAATATACTAAAACTCTTTCTAAGAAGGGTTAAAAGCTTAAAAAATGCAAGTACGCTAATACGCACAAGGTTGTACGTGCTTGAAAAAATTTCATGGTCTTTACGCTCACTTCCCGTTATGTAATATCCGCTCCTGCTTCCCGTTACACCTGTTATCGTTATGTTTCGCTACCCACTACCGCGATTTAAAACCAAGGGCCAGATGTCCACAGCTTTCTCTGTTGTTGAATGGATGTAAGGGCTTCCAATCGACGGGTTTTCCATGAATCTTCCAACAGGTCTCCTTGGTGTGACCAGTCTTCCAGCAGTGATCGCACCAAGGTCGTCCTTTTTTCGGTCTGTTGTCTCCAGTTTGATGTTGAGGCCCTTGAACCAAGAGTGCAGATCCTTCAGGGTTGTGAGCCATAGTTGATGGTCCCATCATCCCTTTCTTTCGACTATCTTCCATGCAAACTTCTGAAAATGCCTCTCAAATACTAGGCAGCGGTTTCAGCCCCATGATTCTTCCTCGAACTTCATCAAGGTTCTTGTTGAGGCCTAACAGAAACTTATAGTCCATTCTTTTCAATGATTTTCCGATATTTGATTCCATCTTCTGGGCAGTTCCTATCATATTCTTTTTAACATGTCTAATTGCTGCCAATTCCATGTGAGAGTGTTGAAGTATTAAGTAACTGTGAGATCTCCTTGGCGTAGATCGAGAAGAATATTTTCAACAACGAAAACTTCGGATGAGTTATCAAAGCTAGAATATGTTTCTTTGGCTGCGTCCCAGATGTCCTTCGCAGTCACATACAATAGGAAATTTTCTCCTATTTCGTTTGTCATTGAGTTGATAAGCCAAGACATCACCATGTTCTCTGACTTCCATTTTTGTACTTCGGATCTTATTTGCTTAGTGGGGCTGCTACTCCGGTGAGGTAGTCGTCTCTTCCCTTTCCGCAAATGAACATCACCATTGATTGTGACCACTGAAGATAATTCGGTCCATTGAGTTTGTGCCCTGTAATGGGCAGAAGATCGCCATCTAATCCTCCATTGATACCTATGGCAGAGGTTTCAGGATGCGAGATGACTTCGGAGAAGGATTGACTTTGTCGAGAAATTGTCATCCTGTATTTTGTCATCTATCTACGGTTCAGAGGTGGCTCTAATACCATGTTGATTTTAGAGAAGAAAATAATTCTCTTATTTTTTAATGATAAATGTACAGCCAGTATATAATGGAAGGAAGAAAAGTTCCTTTCACTATATTCGGTAACAAGATACTAATTACCACAAAATCATGAAACTAGCCAAATATAGGAAACTATAAAATAAGAAACAAACTAATAGAGATATCAGGAATTTTCTAGAATCTCTTTATTCCTAAATTAACATAGTCAACTAATAATAAAATCAGAATTGCTGCAGCAGTATCCCTGAAAATCAGGGATGGGATATTTCCACAAGTCAAGAATGGTTTTGAAAGTGCAACATATGACTGAAAGTTCTATTTTCTCCCCTTTTCTAGCACAAAACTGACAGACAACAAATGGAAGGTAATCATATAAAAACAAAAGCAAAAGGCTGTTGGGGTTTTAAACCAATCAGGTCTGCCAGGATACCAGAGTAGAATTGTGTGAATCAATGGAATGTGATCAATTTGTTAGATCCATTTAGTGAATTGATAGACCTAATTGTTTTCTGATTCACTAGTAAGATTCAAATCGATTTGGTGTGGAGTTGATACAAATTGTATGATTGGATCGCTAATTGTAAGATTCCAACAACTATGCTTGAATGGAATTAAGTTTAATTTCTAAATCCAAAAAAATTATAGACACAGAACAAAATAAAGGAGTTAAAAAGTCTTAATAGGAAATCCAAAAGTGCTCAAAGGCAAAATATGATATTCATTAAAGACCACTTTAATCCTGAGGAAATAACAAAATGAACATCAAAAACAGAATAGAAAGCAAAAAAACTGAAAAATCTCAACTTCAAAAAATGACAGAAAATCCTGTCTCAAATAACAAAAAATCAAACTTGGAAGTATCTAGAACAAATCACCTTTGGAACATAATCCATAAAAATATATATATATTGAAAACCAAGAAAAGAAAAATGCATTAAATCTCAGTGCACAAGGCCCCCAATCCATTGGGAATTTGGGAAGGCATGATGCATGCAGTCTTAGCTCCACACTTGGAGAGAGTGTTTCCGTGACTTAAAGCTCAGACCTTCAAGTTTGGATGTAATACCATTACCATTGGATCAAGGCTTGCCCTCATAAAAAACTCACAACATGAATTGAAAAATAGGCAATGAAGTAAATCATAGGAAAATATTTAATAAAAAATTCTTTCAGGATCCCCATCAGGAGGAACAGCAGGAAAAGCCTCAACAATTTGAATTCAAAAACTGAATCCTCATTTTAGATGTCCATAAATCAAAACTGCAGAAATAAAGCACAAAAGATCAATTAAATTCACCCAACTCAGAATTAATCAGCCGGCATTTATATAATCTAAAATAATATCAAACAAAAAAGAGACGAAAACTGTGGAAATACCCAATCCCGGATTTTCAGGGATACCGCTGCAGCAATTCTGATTTTTTTATTAGTTGACTACGTTAATTTAGGAATAGAGAGATTCTAGAAAATTCCTGATACCTCTATTAGTTTGTTTTATATTTTTGTAGTTTCCTATATTTGGCTAGTTTCCTGATTTTGTGGTAATTAGTATCTTGTTACTGAATATAGTCAAAGGAACTTTTCTTCCTTCCATTTTATACAGGCTGTACATTTATCATTAAGAAATAATAGACTTATTTTCTTCTCTAAAATCAACATGGTATTAGAGCCACCTCTGAACCGTAGATAGATGACAAAATACAGGATGACAATGGCTCGGCAAAGTCAATCCTTCTCCAAAGTCACCTCCCATCCTGAAACCTCAGCCACAGGCAGCAATGGAGGATCAGATGGCAATCTTCTGCCCATTACAGGGCACAAACTCAATGGACAGAATTATCTTCAATGGTCACAATCAGTAATGATGTTCATTTGCACAAAGGGAAGAGACGACTACCTTACCGGAGTAGCAGCCCCACCAAGCAAAGAAGATTCGAAGGACAAAACAAGGAAGTCAGAGAACAACATGGTGATGTCCTGGCTTATCAACTCAATGACAAACGAAATAGGAGAAAATTTCCTATTGTATGCGACCGCAAAGGACATCTGGGACGCAGCCAAAGAAACGTATTCTAGCTTTGATAACTCATCTGAAGTTTTCGCTGTTGAAAGTATTCTTCACGATCTACGCCAAGGAGATCTCACGGTCACTCAATACTTCAACACTCACACGGAATTGGCAGCAATTAGACATGTTTGAAGAATACAATTGGAACTGCCCAGAAGATGGAATCAAATATAATAAAATCATTGATAATAAAAGACTCTATAAGTTTCTATGGGCCTCAACAAGGACCTTGATGAAGTTCAAGGAAGAATCATGGGACTGAAACCGCTACCTAGTATTCGAGAGGCGTTTTCAGAAGTTCACATGGAAGAGAATCGAAAGAAAGTGATGATAGGACCACCAACTACGGCTCACAGCCTTGAAGGATCTGCACTCTCAGTTCAGGGGCCTCAACCACAACAACCACCCAAGTCCACAAGTCACCATCCCTCCTATCTCAACTACTCCTACTCCTACTCCAAACCACAATCACCAAACAGAAACAGAATCTAAAAATCTTCCACCTCCTTCAACTCCTATCCAACGTCCGAAACCTGCAACCAATGGTGAGTTCATTGTATATTCTCGAAAGGAGAAGATTTAGAGCAACAAGCACCTCCCGAGCAAAGTCAAGAATCTGACCCGAATGCAAGAACACATGAAACTTCACTAGGTAACACTAGCTCCAAATTCATCACTAATGAGTCTACTGCTAATGACCTTGATTGTCCCATTGCTTTAAGGAAAGGTAGGAGGTCATGTACCAATCATCCAATCTACAACTTTGTCTCTAATAAAGGCTTGTCACCTAGCTTCCAAACATTTGTGGCAAATCTGAACAAAGAACAGGTTCCTAACTCCATTCAAGAAGCCATTTCAATTCCGAAATGGAAGACTGCAGTATGATAAGAAATGCAGGCCCTAAAGAAAAATGGAACTTGGGAGATTTCATACCTACCGAGTGGGAAACATCCAGTAGGATGTAAATGGATATTCACCGTCAAATACAAGGTTGATGGAAGTGTGGCCAGATTTAAAGCGCGACTGGTTGCAATAGGGTTCACTCAATCCTATGGCATCGACTACCAAGAGACGTTTGCACTAGTAGCCAAATTAAACACTATTCGGGTACTATTATCAGTGGCTGCCAATCTTGACTGGTCTCTTCACCAACTTGATGTTAAGAACGCCTTTCACAATGGAGACCTTACAGAAGAAGTCTACATGGACATTCCTCCTAGCTTTGAAACACAGGCAACTATGAATAAGGTATGTAAGCTCAAGAAATCCCTTTATGGACTGAAGCAATCCCCGAGAGCTTGGCTTGACAAGTTCAACAAAATAGTGAAGAAGTATGGGTATTCTCAGTGTCAAGCAAATCACACTTTGTTTATCAAACACTCAACTGAAGGAAAATTGGCGATTCTCATTGTGTATGTAGATGACATCATCTTAATAGGTGATTATGAAGACAAACTGATCAAGCTCAAAACCTTACATGCCAAAGAATTTGAAACCAAGGATCTTGGGAGCCTAAAATACTTCCTTGGAATAGAAGTCGCCCGGTCAAGAAAGGGAATTTCAATGTCACAACGGAAATATGGACTAGATCTTCTTAAAGAGACAAGAATGCTTGGGTGCAAACCGGCTAAAACACCAAGGCATCTAATTGTGCCATTAAGTGTGCACACAGGTATTACAGTATCAAAGCACAATGAAAGATGCAAATTGAAAAGTCATGAAGCACAAAGTAAATGAAAGATGGTTGTTGAAGAAAAGCTTGGATGAAGACCAAGCTTAAGGACATGAAGACCTAGATAGGTTGTTATGTGTATTATACAATAGGAATTCGTGTGTAAGTACATCTCATGTTGGTTTTTTTACGAAGCTCTTAAGATATTTATTTGGACCTTAGATACCTTTTAAAAGTCTTGAAAAATATTTTTTACAAAGTCCAAATGTTATTTCAAAAGATTAAAATCATTTTTGGAATGAAAAAGATACAAGAATTCATACTTCAGGATGTTTGTGCGTCTGAGGGAAGTGCTCAGTCGACCGAAGCAATACTGTCTGAACAACTGGTCTAGTTCTAGGGAGTTCAGACGACCGAACCTTGGGTTCAGTCGACCGAATGGCTACAGCCATTGTTAAGTTCCAAACATAGTTGGTTCAGGCAACCAAACCTCAGGTTCGGTCGACCGAATGCGTTCGGGCGACCAAACTCAGGGTTCAATCCACCGAATGGCTATTGCCAGTTTTGAAATTCCTGATTTAATTGGTTTGGGCGACCGAACATTCAGTTCAGTCGACCGAAGCGCTGCGATAAGTTTCGCAAACGGCAGAAAATCTTTTCGATTCTCAAATATTAAGTTACCAAAACATGTGCAATGGCTATAATTCAAACCTATATACAAACATCTAACCCTAAACGTGTTTTAGACAAGAGATTACACCTATTATTCAATACCAAAGGTGATTTGCGCACTTGCTGAAAACTTTTTCTGAGTTGTTCTTTCAAGCGCACAGCTTTCAAAACCTAGAAACCTTAGCCTAACTCTTTGAGCTTCTTAGAAAACATCTTCTGAGAGTGTATTAGAGTGCTTATTGTGTATGAATCCACTCTGTTTAGAGATTTATCAATGTACAAATCAGTTCTTGATTGTACAATGATAGTTTGTGAAAACTGACGACTCTGGGATTGAGTTGTTGACAAGCGAGAGGATGTTTTCGCTGAGAGGCTTCTCCACCTATTGAAGGAGAGAGGTAACTCCACCTAAGTAAAGGAGAGAGGTGACTCTGCCTAGTGAAGGAGTGGGGTACTCCGCCCAAGCAAAGGAGAGAGGTAACTCCACCTATTGAAAGGAGAGAGGTGACTCCGCCTATTGAAGGAGGTTTGTAAAAGGCATCTCTGCGTACTAAAAGAGAGAGGCTTCTCCGCCTATTGAAGGAGGGATAGTGAATCCTCATAGCGGGTTGCTTGAGACAAGGACGTAGGCACAGTCGCCGAACCTTGTAAAAAATGTGGTGTCACTCTTAACCTTATATCTTTCATATTTGAGTATATTTATATTGTTATTTATCTGCTGTGAATGCTGTGAATTTTATCTTCATTGTGTCGGTTGATCACGTATTGGAATCATATTGCTGTGAATATTATTCTCATGATGCTGTTAAATTAATTGTTGGAATCATTGCAACAACTCTGCTGTGGTTAAGCATATTTATATTAATATTGATCTGCTGTGAATGTTGTTAATATTGTGTAGTTGATCATGTGTTGAACTCAGTGCAATAAACTCTTTCATATTTAAAGATATCTATATTGATAGATTTGATTGCTGGGAATACTGTTGTGAAAATTATATTGAAAATTGATTAAAGCTTCCGCAAAATTTTTTAAATATCCAATTCAACCCCCCCCCCCCCCCACCTCTCCTTGGGATCACACCTCGACTTTCAGAAGCAAAGTTCAGAGCTATGGCACTCGGAATTTGTGAGAGAATATGGTTGTAAAGACTAATGAGGGAACTAGGAATCATCACTTCTAAACCAATGAAGGTACTTTGTGGCAATCAGCCAGCTATTAACATTGCAAAGAATTCGGTGCATCACAACAGGATAAAACATGTGGAGATAGATCGCCACTTCATAATGGAGAAGATAGAAAATGGGACAGTTAGTCTACTATACACGCCGACAAGTCAACAAATAGTAGATATTCGCACTAAAGCTCTACCAAGGAAGAAATTTGAAGATTTGAGTACCAAGCTTGGCTTGATTAACATCTACGCCTAGCTTGAGGGGGAGTGTGGAAGTACCCAATCCCTGATTTTCAGGGATACTGCTGCAGAAATTCTGATCTATTATTAGTTGACTACGTTAATTTAGGAGAGGCCATGCCTTGGTGCGATGGCAAGTGTCCCCGCCTCGGTACGGGTGGTCTCGAGTTCGATACTTGGGAGCGGCCTCTCTAAAATGGGGGTAAGGCTTGCCGACATCCACTTCTCCCAAACCCCACTCAAAGTGGGAGCCTTGTGCACTGGGTACGGCCTTTTTTTTTTTTTTTTTTTGTTAATTTAGGAACAAAGAGATTCTAGAAAATTCCTGATATCTCTATTAGTTCGTTTCCTATTTTGTAGTTTCCTATATTTGGCTAGTTTCCTAATTTTGTGGTAATTAGCATCTTGTTACCAAATATAGAAACTTTTCTTCCTTCCATTATATAAAGGATTTATCATTAAGAAATAAGAGAATTATTTTCTTCTATAAAATCAACAAACGAGGAGAAAGTGATTATCAGCAGTGCTAAAGAGAATGGACAAAATCCCTAAGTTGGGCATAAAAGAATTTAAGCCCAAATATTTTCTAAGAAACATGAATATGCAGACTATAAGAGGCTCAAGAAGAAGCTAGTTCAAATATCAAAATCCAAGATAGGTGTAAAGACTACTTGGAAGTTGGAACCTTCAGTTGCATATTATTATCGGGTTCTAATTTTTTTTTTTTTTCCTGTCATGATAGGAAGTTGCTGATGTTAAATATTGCAAAGGTATTTTGATACTTGAGATTTGCTAGGCATGGACATTAGTTTAGAAGTGGATGACATTACTTCAGATATGGGCAGAATTTGAGTAACTTGAGTCCAACAGTTGGTGAGGCCCAGCAAATTCATGTTCATAATAAATTCCCAAATTCAAATGATATGGGCTATACAAGCCAATGTTATGGTATCAGGACTTAAACAGGCAGCAACTTAAGAAAATTCAGGCCCACAGTGTTTCTTCGCAGGAGGATCAGTCCAAGTGTTCAACAAAGCAGGTTGCTAACACTTCAGGTGAGCCTTCAACAAAAGAGAAGCAAGAGCAACAGCAGATTGGTGTCCAGCTTGCAGCGCCATTGAATCTGGTTGTAAGGCAGAGGCATGTGCAACTAACACATCTTGTTTGGCTGATAAGTACGCAACACAAATTGGAAAGAGAAGCAATTGTGGAGAGTCCTTAAATCAATCTCCAGTCAGCGATAGTCTTGCAGCTCTGCAGTTGTGGTGGTATTGTTCTTTTTTTACAATCGTGCTTCATTCTTTCGTGTCAAGGTGGGGAGTGCCAAACTTGTTTGGAATCTTGATTCCTATGAGGATATCTCATGCAATTTTTTTTTTTTTTTCTCTCATTTGATCCATGAGCCTGATGTCAACCCCCTTCGGCCTTTATTCACTTATCTGGAAAAGATAAAGTTCCTTCAAAGGTTAAGGCCTTTTCTTGGACTCCTATTCTTGAGAAAATCAATACCAATGATCTTATTCAAAAGCAAAGACCCAACAATCTCCCAATATTTGTGTCCTCTGCTTCAGGAATGGGGAAACCTGCTTTCACTAGTTTTTACATTGTCCCTTCTTTTAGGGACTTCAGAATAATTTGATCAGAATATTTGGAGAAAATTGGGTGTGCCAAGTTCTTTGGTGTGCTTTTGAATATATTACATTTGGAGTTGTTGGTAAGAGGAAGGAGAGGAAAGTTTTATGGCAGTGTACTATTCTAGCTATTCTTAGACACATTTGGTTGGAAAGAAATGCTAGAATCTTTAACGTCCACTTCTAGTGATATGCTTTGAGGCAGAGTAGTCTTCTTGGCATCCCTTTGGTGTTCGGAAAATGGATTCTTCCAGCATGTATCTTTGGAAGAAATGCAGTCAGATTGGCTGGCACTAGCCACGCTACTTTCTTGGTTTGTCTTGTATTTACTTTTTTGTTTAGTTGCTGTCCTATAGTAATGAAAGGATATCTTTTTCTCCCTGGTTTTTTTCATCTTTCTATTTCCATTTTCTTGATTGTCTCCATCTTTCTTTCTATAATACAATTCTTCGTTAATCAGGGAAAAAAAATAATATACAAATCTCGGTTACTGCTCACATACTTGTTCAGAACAACTAAAGTTCATCTTGTCCTATTGAAACTGTTAGATTACCACTTTACCTAAAAGCTTAAGCCATTAGGTTGTGGGCCAACAATGTATATCAAGCTTTAACAATCCCCCGCGCATGCAGCCTGACAGCACATGGAGAGATAAACACATAATAGATAACACCCATTATAGGGAATATAATAATTTTTTTTTAAAGACCACACAATAAATGCAGGCAACAAGACTAGAACCCAGGACCTCCTAGTAACCAGCTCTGATAACATGTTAGATTAACACTTTACATAAAATCTTAAGCTATTAGGTTGTGGGCCAACAATATATATCAAGCTTTAACAGAAACTTGAAACACTGTCCTGTTCCAATCTTTATTCTGCTCATAAACCACACTTACTTTTGTCTTTTACAACCCTAAAACTGTCTCCTTTCCTAAAAACTATCCCATTCTAGTCTGTTATTCTCATAAACCTGATAACCTTTTCAGTCTTTTAAAGCCCTAAAACAAACTCCTTTCCTAAAAACGTTGTTAAATGACCACATTACCTAAAAGTTTCAGACCAACAATGTATATCAAGCCTTAACTCCCCCCCCCCCCCCCCCCCCCCCCAAAAAACACGTGCAGCCCAATTGCATCTGGAGATATAAACAAACAATGAATAACACCCATACTGAGGGCAGGGTAATTTTTTAACAAACTTAAATTAAATGTGGGCAACAAAACTAGAACCCAGGATGCAACCATGGCTCTTATCTTCATGCACCCACTTGAACAAATGACAGACATCAATACTTGCTTTGATATCACTGCCCTTTGTCAGCCCAAAGGCCCAAGAGTGCACCTTAGTTTTTCTAGAAAATTCCAATCATTAATGAGAACCTAAACAAGAAAATGGGAAAAAAAATAATTAAGGAAAACATTTAGCAATTGAAAATAAAATTCACAGATTCCTATCTCAGATGACCAGGAATAATCTAATGATATTCAAATACCACAAGCTCTAGTTCCCAGAAAATTGCATATACGGGTGTATTGGAACTGACTGAAACTGGTGAAACTAATTGAACCATACTGAACTGAACCAAAACCATTCGGTTTTTTATGTCAGCTAGTTCAGTTTGGTTTGAAAATTCAAAAAACCGAGTGCTTCAGTTCGGTTTCGGTTTTGTATATTAAGAAACCAAAAGAACCAAACCGAACCAAGAAGGGTATATATGGTGCTTAAAATATAGGTGGCATGCCTTTATTGGCTAGTGATGAAGTAATATGAAACCCCAAAACATAGGATGCCTCCTAATTAATTCCTACAAACCTTAAAACCAATATCCGAAAGGTAATTATGTAGAGAGCCCACTGTGCACCTATTCAAATCACAGCAAGCATAACTCCTCCCCTCTCATTATGAGACCCAAACTGACTAGCAAAAACCGAACCAAATTGAAAATCTTCTGTTTGGTTCACACATTCCAAGAAACGAAAAATTCAGTTGAGGTGTAGGTTGTGCAAAAAACTGACCAAATCACCAATTACATCCCTAATTGCATATTCAGAAATTTTTCTTTTTTTTAAGAGAAAAAATTATATTAACAGCAGAACCAGAGAGCCCAATGAGAGGAGAACAAGATGTCCTCCCAAGAAGAGAGTGAAATACAGCCAAAAAATTCCAAAGGTAAGTACAAAAGTGCTGCCCGGCAATCCCTGACAAGATCAGAAACCTAAAAGAGTGGACCCACACAGAGGCTAAAAAGGCAGCTCTATCCCACAACAAAACTGGGGAAGTTATGCAATCATTGAAGGTTCTAACACTTCTTTAGACCCATAACATCCACAAAATAGCAAACACAGCATTATGCCAAAACATTTCTCTCATCCTGTTCTTACCAGTAACTCGCTTCCAAAAATTTGCCCACAGCTCAAGGAGCCACCAAGGTTTCACCAAAGCAAGAGAAAAGGCACTCCAGAGGTGGTTAGCAACCTTACAATGTGAGCATTCATTTCATTGAACTCACAACACATCAAACATATATCAGGCATAAGAGTTATGAGAGGCCTTTTGATCTTAAGCAAATCATGCGCATTAATCCTGCTCACAGTCAGTGTCCGTTTGAATTTTAAGTGGGACTTATCCTTCCAAACAATGTGGCTCCGATGAAATAAGTTGCAGACAGGAGATTTGAGAAGGTGAAGAAAAAAGGACTTCTTAGAAAATAGTCCTGACAAACTTCCTTCCCACACTCTCATCACCCCTCCTAGATGCAACAAAATGACTCAATGTATTGAGTAAAGTGGTGAGCTCAACAACTTCTTTTCTGTTGAGATTCCTAAAGAGCCCCACTCAGTAGAAAGACAGGTGCATTAAGGAAGGAGGAGAGTTTAAACAAGCAAGGAATCAATAACTCCAACGAACCCTTTCCCATCCAAGGATCCTCCAAAAATCAGATCCTATTGCCATTACCCACATTGAAATGGGTGGCATAAAGAAAAGACTAGCAAACTAAGACATGAGCTTCAAGGGGCTAGCATGCGCTAGCATGCAAAACAGGACCACTTCCTCTAGAGTCCCATCTATTCCGATGCACCCCGTACTTACTTTTATTACCTTGTGCCATAAGGGATTAACCTCTAAGAAGAACCTCCACAACCATTTTCCTACTTCCTCTAGAGTCTAGAGTCCCATCCATTCCAAGGCACCCCATATTGATGTAGGACAAGAAGCAACTAGCAAGACCTTGGGAAGATCCTTGTTGGAGAATAATTAAGAAGAATCAGGTCAAAGGATTGTTGGGTTTAGTTAGTATTTTATTATGTGTTTAGTTTAATTGGTATAGCATTATGTGCATTTGGGGACTTGTTTGTAATATTTGTGTGTTCTAGGGGTGTGTTTGTAATGTAATGTAGTTCTAGGGAATTAGGGATACATGTGTAATTTCATATGATGAGGCTCTCTTAAATAGCATGTGAAGCCATGTTGTGGAGCGGTTGTTGATGAAATTGAATTAAAGTCCACACGAGTTCCCCGCCCCCCCCACCCCATATCCCCTCTCTCCTCTCCTCCCCTTCCTTCCTCTCTTCAATCTCTTCTAACCTCTCCCATGGCTGCAGATCCTTGATGCTGCTCCTGCATCATATAGTCTCCCCTATACACATTTGAACATGGTTTTAAATAGCAACTGCAATCATTAGGTAATGCCATTATATAACAGATTTTTTGAATATCCAGTGGTAATACTGTTATAGACGCTGCGTGGGAATAAAAATCAAGCTGTAGTGGCCATTATGGACCGATACCGTGTATAATGACTGCTACACTGGTCATTGTGGATGCTATGGTCACTATAGGACTGTTACAACACAAAATGATTATTATTATTTTTATAAAAAAAATCAACTTCTCAATTTCTCCCATTTTTCCTTTCGTAAATTGATCCTCATTAGCTATGCCAGGACCGAAGAGTGGGATAAGAAGATTATAATGAGAATGTCAAAGATACAAAGTTGGTAATAGTCACAAAAGATGCATTTATTTGTAATTTTAAATTTATTTTTTATATGTTCAACTTCAATTTTCTTTTCTTTTCTCGTTTTTTCCTTGTTTAATTTTTTAATGATAAGTTTTATGATTATAAATTTATGATACAAATTTATAGTTGTAATTTTATAGAATAGGTTATATAGCATAACTTGTTGGCCTGAGTATATTTTATTTTTAAGACTTCAGCTAATAAGATAACAAGGCTTGTCTAATTTATTGAATATTTTATATGCTTAATAGATTAATAGCGCATATGATAAAGTGAGTTGAAGATTTTTGGACCAAGTGTTAGGCAGGGAAGGATCTGGTCCTAGATGGTGGAGGTGGATTGCTGATTGCATGCCCTCAATTGTTTTTTCACTGATATTAGCCTAGAGCATCAAGATGATCTGTTATCCTTTTTGTTTACTTTAGTGTAGAAGTTCTTAGTGGGATGATTAGCCATGATGTGAAGAAAGGATGTGGTGAAGGCTCCTAGGGTGGGTTTGGATGAGGTGATTATTTCTCATTGGCAGTTTGGGCCGGTGATACTATTTGTTTTCTCTCTTGTTAATTTGCTAACTCCTTTGCAAGTTTTCGAAGAAGTTTCAGGTTTAAAGGTTAATCTTTCTATGTGTGGTTTACAGGGTATTAACTTAGAGCAAGCCTTGCTGCGTAACTTCTTGGATTTTCAGGGTGTGTTGCTCATAGTTGACCTATTTCTTGTACAGGTGTTCCTTTAGGTGGCAACCTAGGGTTATGCCCTCTGGGAGTCCTGTGATGGAAAAGGTAGCTAGGAGATTGGATGATTGAAGAGGTACATTCTTTAGTTGGGAAGGGCGTATTACTTTGATTGAGGCTTCTTGTCGTCTATTCCTCTTTATTTTTCTCTCTTTTCGGGGGTCCCAATTAGTGTTGCTAGGAAGTTACAAAAAGTGATGAGGGTGCTTGTGGTCAGGAGTTTTGGAGGGAGGGGAGGATTTGCTAGGGACGGTTCAGCTAATTTGAATAGGATTTGCAAGCCAAAGTTTGAGGGTGATTAGGGGTAGGTTAACCTCATTTTTAGGAGGGTTTTTGGATTTGAACAGAACCCCTCTGTACTGCATTTCCTCGTCTTAATGGTCTCTTGAATCACAATAACGCAATCAAATCAGATTTTTTGGTTCTCAAGGGGGCTATTGTCTTTTGGAGTTTTTTTTTTTTTTTTTTCCAGGAGGAATTTGAGTGAGCGGAAAGCTTGAGAGTTGGCCAACTGTCAAGGCGATATCATGGTCTTCAATTTCTACAAAATTGTTGAAATTTCTATCAAAATTTACAATTTCTGCCACCCTTGAAATCGAAATGACTGTCGATTTCCGTTTTACATAATTTCTATCGAAATTTCAACAAATCATCCAAAATTTATCAAAATCTCAAAATTATAGTGCAAATTGTTGAAATTTTAACTATAAAATGAAATTTCCTCAGAATTCAAATGAGAGGTTTAGGAGCAAAGTGAAATTCCTCTCTTAATTTGTTTTATTTTTTTATTGAAACGAAACAATTATTACGAGGGCTTTTGATATTATATGAAAAAATATACTTGCAACAACATTTTATCTAACCATTCATGTCCAAATTATCATTATTTATATAATAAATAATATTTAAATGATTTATGAATTTCATTTGTATTTACTGAGAATACGTTTAATACACATTATTTTATAAATATGTTTGATACACATATTATATTACAACTTTTCCACTTCATACACAACATAGATGTATTTAACTTCTAATATATTAGTCCTCAGACTTTTATTATTATGTCTATTAACCATTTCTACAGTTTCATAAAAGAATTTCATGCTTTACTACTAATTTCCATTATTTTTTCAAATTGAAATCAAAATTTAAGACCTTGGGCGATTTATTCTTTCAGTTAATCAACTCTTGCTGATTGTAGGGTTTGAGCTTTGGATGGGTTGAGGGAGCTTTTTTGCATCTTTTTTTATCATTTAATTCACGATGCCAATGGTTCTTCCTGTTCTTCTTTTTCTTTTTTTTGAAATAGTCCTCGATTTGAAATGCTAAACTCAATATAAAATTAGTACTATTCTCTAGTTGTTGTTGTTCTTGATAGGATTAATACTAATGATTGGATTCATTTAAAAGACTTTCGAAAGCACTGCATTTGAATGTTTGCTTTCTTTCTTTCCAAAGTAGTGAAACAAATGCTCGTTTATTCTTGCAAGCGGCATTTGGTGGCTTTTTGATTTGTTTGGGGAGTATTGGATGTGCCTTGCATCTTTGGAAGGTTTTTTCCTTCAAAGATTCAAGGGATTTGGGTATCATAAGGAAGCAAAGGACACTTCAGAGAGGTCCTATTTTCTGTTTTGTGGAGTACTCATTTGGAGCTTAATTCTCGAATTTTTTTATGGGGGGTAGGCTTCTTTTTGTGTCAATTTTATGTACTGCCTTTGGTTTGTTTCTAGGGGGTACGACTTATTAACGTGGGCCTTGTCATTTTAGATTGTTTTATTATTATAATTATTATTATTATTATTTAAGAGGAAATGTTTGTCCAGTTGTCCATTTACATGTTGTAGTTTTTTTTTTTTCCTAATCAGTAAAAAGAACTTTATTAAAAGGGAATCAAGGGGATGCGAACCCAGATTACATGGAGTCATCCCTCATGCAGGATGTTACAAAAATCTAAAATTACATCATGGTCATTCTTTACATTCCTACTATGCCAGCTGGAAACCGCAATAATCTACTGCTCTTTACAAGTCTGATGAGGCATGATAGAGTTTTTAAAAACTCTCTTGTTTCTTCTTTCCAAGAAAACCAAAAAATTGGAAGAGGGATGAGAGACAAAGCCTTTTTCTTCTCCTTGGTATTGGATTCAGTTAGAAGACTTTCGAAAGCACTGCCTTTGAATGTTTGCTTTCTTTCTTTCCAAAGTAGTGAAACAAATGCTCGTTTATTCTTGCAAGCGGCATTTGGTGGCTTTTTGATTTTTTTGGGGAGTATTGGATGTGCCTTGCATCTTTGGAAGGATTTTTCCTTCAAAGATTCAAGGGATTTGGATATCATAAGGGAGCAAAGGATACTTCAGAGATGTCCTATTTTCGGTTTTGTGGAGTACCCATTTGGAGCTTAAATCTAGAATTTTTTTTATGGGGGGTAGGCTTCTTTTGGTGTCAATTTTATACGCTGCTTTTGGTTTGTTTCTAAGGGGGTTACGACTTATTAATGTGGGCCTTGTCATTTTAGATTATTATTATCATTATTATTTAAGAGGAAATATTTGTCCAGTTGTCCATTTACATGTTGTAGTTTTTTTTTTTTCTTCCTAATCAGTAAAAATAACTTTATTAAAAGGGCATCAAGGGGATGCCAACCCAGATTACATGGAGTCATTCCTCATGCAGGATGTTACAAAAATCTAAAATTACATCATGGTCATTCATTACATTCCTACTATGCCAGCTGGAAACCGCAATAATCCACTGCTCTTTACAAATCTGATGAGGCATGATAGAGTTTTTTAACACTCTTGTTTCTTCTTTCCAAGCAAACCAAAAAATTGGAAGAGGGATGAGAGACAAAGCCTTTTTCTTCTCCTTGGTTGCCCAAATCCCTTTCCATGCCCAGACTCCAGTAGTCCAGTGTTCTCCACCCAACGAGCTGGCAGTATCCCACCTTTGTCCAATCATGTTTAAATCCATATTCCAAAGGTTCCTTATCCAGGGGCAATGAAGGAGGATTTGCTCAACTGATTGTGTTGCAGTTTTCTTTTATTCTAATATCATTTCTTCTTTTATCTTGAAGAAAGTAATGAAAACTCAAAAATAAAAAAATAATTCTTTGGTTAGTAGCATTTTAAAACCAACATAAAACTTATTACCCTTTTAAGTTGAACTAGAGAATCCAAATGCATTAAAAATAGGGCAAAAGACACTGATCTCTCCTTAAGTTTGGCGTAAACACGCGAACCTCCTGAGGTTCAAAAATCCTAGAGACCACCCTTGAGGTTTAGCAATCATAGACATACTCAAAAATTCCAAGGACCTCCCTAAGGTTTGCCAAAAAGACACAGACCTCTCTTGATATTTGGCAAAAAGATAAGCTCAAGAGGGGTATAAGCATCTCAAAAATCAAATGTGGGGGTAGTATATGGGATTTTTGAAACTTCAGTGAGGTTCAAGTCTTTTGCAAATAAGGTCCAGGGATTTTTGAAATCTAGGGAGGTAAATGTCTTTTTCCCAAATCTCAAGGTGCTAGTCTCTTGCCCTTAAAAATACTAGTAAGAGATCGGAGAAATGCATTGACTTGATGTTCTCTTCTCCCTTTGTTGTTTTTATTTTTTTATTTCTGGATTCTCTCAGTTTTTCACAGGAGATGTCTCCATCTCACTCTTGAAATTTCTTTATCTATTAATGAAATCTTCTTTTGTTATCAAAAAAAATAAATTAGCCACAGGTTTAAAACATTCAGATATGAGAATAAAAGGTTGTGCATGCTTCAAACAAATTGACGGCCATTACACCTTATTCCCGCTATGTAATATTTACTACTCCATCTTTCTATCATGCTTTTCTGTTATGCTACACTATGTGTGACCGATATTTAAAACCATGCATTTTAACCATGACTATACTTGGATTATAAAGAAAAATGATGATCAGATAACTAACTTGGTTGAATCCTCTTGGGTCTTGTTCAATGATCCAAAGGCAGCCATGGCATCCGCATTCCACACCATTGCCAACTAATCTCCTTTCAAAGGCATTGATGGCATTGAGTACTACCTTTCCCAAAATGAGAATATGCTAGCACCCAATTGCAGTGTGACAATGTAAGAGGGACCTGCATTAGATCATTGTCTAGCACTTCTTGAGTCCAACCTAATGCAGTGGGGCGTTACACAGTTTAGGATCGAAAACATGTGGTTGACACACCCTCTTTTGGGGGAGTGCAAGAGGGTTTGGTTGGGGAAGTGTTTGCTGCAGGGGTGGGAGGGTTCAAAGTTCAAACTAATAAAAAAATCGAAGTATGTGAAGATGAAGATGAAGCAATGGAATAAATAGGTCTTTGGGAGTGTTAAAGAGGCTAAAAATAACATTTTTGGAGAAATTGCTGGCTTGGACAGGCTGGATGAGTGTGGTTTGTTAGATGAGGAGGGTAGGGAGAGAAGGATCCGTCTTTGCAATGATTTGGTATTAAGGGAGAATATTAGTAGTCACCAAAAATCGAGGGTGAAGTGGGCTACTTTGTAACACAGGATTCTCTCATAGAATGGCTAATGGGAGGAAGAGGACAAATTTTATTAAGGAGTTGGAATTGGACTATGGGGTGAGGCTGATGGAAAACATGCAGATTAGGGAGGAGATTATGAATTTTTATAAACATCTTTTCTTTGAGGATTGCCAAAGTGATTGACGCTAGATGGTTTGGACTAAAGTCCCATCGATTCAACTTCAGCTCATGGCTGGAGAGGTCCCTTGAAGTTGAAGAAGTGAAAAATGGTGTTTGACATAAGTTAGGAGAGAACCCTAGGCCTCGACGGATTCATGTTGGCCTTTTTCAAGAAATTGGGATCAATATAGGAAGATATAATGAGATTTCTTTTTTAGGAGTTTCATAAAAATAGGGCGGTGGGTAAGAGTGAATTCTACTTTCTTAACTCTCATCCCTAAGAAGGAAAGATCCTTGATTTAGGACTATCTCACTAGCCCATTTAAGATTCTATCTAAATTCTTATTTAAAAGACTTGGAGAGGTTTTAGGAGAGACGGTGTCCAAGGCTCGGTTCGCTTCATTAAATATAGATCCTAGATGCAGTTTTGGTCGCCAATGAGGTGGTGGAGGATATGGGGACGGGTAAGAGCGGTCATCGTCTTCAAGTTGGACTTCAAGAAGGCATATGACAGGGCAAACTAGGGATTCTTGGATTTTGTGATGTGTAAGAAAGGATTTGGGGGATTGTGGAGAAAATGGATAAAAAGGTGCTAGGCTCAACAAATACTTCTGTTATTATAAATGGGCAACCCAGAGAGTGGTTTACAGCCTCTCGATTCTCAAGGCTTAGGAGTGGAGACCCTTAGTTTCCGTTTTTTGTTTACCATTGTCCCTTGCGGCAGATGTCCTTATTAGGATGCTCAAGTAGGCAAATAATTGTGGGGTGACTAGGCGACTTTCAATTGGCTAGGAGAAGGTGGAGGTATCTCATCTTCAATTTTGAAAATGATACTATGATGTTCCACGAGGTCAACACTAACAAATTATAAGAAACCCTCATTTTGCTAAAAGTTTTCAAAATAATTTCGGGGCGTGAATGTTACTTGTCTAAGAGTGGGGTAGTCGGCATTAATGAGCAGGATTTTGGAGGGGTTTAAGATCATGGTGAAATGCACTATCATAGAGTGGCTATTCTTCTATTTTTGCCAGTCTCTTGAGGCAAATCTTAATTCCATTGCTTTTTTGGATTTTGTGATTGAGAAAGTTGGGAGGAGGTTGACGGGTGCAAAGAAGCATACTTAGAGGTTGTACCACACTCATTAGTGCAGCATTCCAGTTTATCTTTCTATCTCTTTTTGAGATGCCCAAGAGCGTAGCTAGTATACTAGAAAGGATGATGCGTGACTTATTTGGTTGGGTTTTGGGGATATTAGGAGAGATCGCCTTGTTAGTTGGGAGGCTGTTAGTACCAAAATCTGAGGGAAGGCTAGGGCTTGGGAATGTTGTTTCCATAAACTTTGCTTTAACAGAAAAATGGTTGTGGAGGTTCCCCTTAAGAGTTTAATTCCTTATGGCACAAGGTAATTAAAAGCGTGATGCAGTGATCTGCAGCCATGGAAGAGGTTAGAAGGTATTGAAGAGAGGAGAGAGGAGATACAAGGGGGAAACGCACATTCACTTCAATTCAAATTCATCAACACCTGTTTACAACATGGCTTTCACATACTATTTATAAGAAAGCCTCTTCACATGAAATTACACATATATCCCTAAAACTACATCACATCACAAAGACACCCCTAGAATACACAAATATTACAAACAAACCCCCAAATACACATAGTAATGTACTAATTAAACTAAACACATAATAAACTATTAACTAAAACCCAATAATCCTTTGACCCAATTCTTCTTAATTATTCTCCAACAAGGATCTTCCAAAAGTCTTTCTTCTTGTCCTACATCACTATGTCATGGTACTGGATTAACAACTCATTTTTCACCATTCATTGGAAAGATCAAGGTAGATAGATGAAGTGACTGGCAGGCATGGTTCTGGATATGTGAATGTAACCTTGCTCATAAATGATAAACTTGAACTAATGTATTTCCTGCTCTTAGAATCTGTAGAGTGGTTAAAACTTAAATTACTACAGATTGTAAGAGAAGGTCCAATCGTGGACAATGTTGTCAGGTGTCTGACCGTAGCGCATCTCTTCCCAATATAAACATAATTGCTGCCCATAAAGGGGTACCCTAAATGGCTGATTCTTGCTCATAAGCTTCATATGTGATGTGATGTGCAAGAAGGAAAGATTGTAGAATCCATCAGATTAGGAACTAGACAAATCAGGGATAATTACAAGGAGAGTTTGTGGCAGCAAGGATCTTCACGCATGGAAAGTGGAAACACAGTAGTAAAGGCTATGGACGGTTCCACTGGGTGAATCCTCAATCCACACTTCCAATTTCTTGGGAAAATTCTGAACAAATCAGAACTGATGACCAAAATGGAAAGGGAAAATTTTGTACAGCCTATTCATTATCTAGGCTAGCATAAGTACTGGTGCATAATAGACTTGCACATTTTATGTGCCTAGGGAAATGAATGTTTTTAACCTCTCCAGACTCAAAAACAACTTATCATTGAACTCTAAAAAAATGTAGACTTAGGAAATGACAGACTTTGAATAGACTCGTATAATGATACCTTGACCACAACAACTAATAAATATTATAGCTACTAAAAATATTAACTATGCTTCACAGGTGCAGCAACAGCATTGTTCCCCTTTTGTTAGAAGAAACTCGCCTCTGTGCGAGTTGCCATCTCTAATGGTTCACCCATATGGACATCATTCAACATAAGCTGCTGTTTGCATACCTAAGAGTTCCAACGGACAGGCTTTCCTTTTGAAGCAAGCAGAAATCAAATATATCATTTTCTTCTTTAACTTCCCGCACCTCGATTTTTGTCACATTTTCTCCTTTGTAGGTAATCATTCGGAAAATTTTCCTATTAGGAACTCATCTTTGTGACTACAATTGACAGCCAAATTCTAGCTTGGTCAAGCTAAAGTTGCAATGGTAATCAGCAGATTCTTTTTGGCTTGTGTTAGCAGATCCCTTGAGCTGATTGAATGTCTCACACTTTTCCAGCACAGTTGGCCTCCAAAGCTTGTTTTTGTTGCTGTCTCACTCTTGATTTTTCTTTTCAACTTTGCACCTTCGGTAGCAGCAACTACCTCATCAACTTCTTGTACAATATGCTGATCATCAAAAGCCTACATGTCGAGGCAACCGTCCATCGGGAATGGGGCAACATTAGTGTAATAGCTTGCATTTGCTGTAACATCACTAATATATAAGGTACGAAAATATACCCAGAGCTTCATCTCCAACAACATGATTTTCTATTGCAGAAGAATTTGTTTGCTTTATTAAGCCATCTTCACTTTTATCAACATGTTTCATCTATTTTAACAAAACTACTAGCCAGCACTTCATCCTTCTCCTTGTTTGTCCAAGGATGACCAAGTAGAAAATGGCATGTGCCTATCCATACTACATTAGACTTTAAATAAGAGATTCCAATTGAAAAATTGAACATTTACACCAACTGAAAAATTGAACATTCATATGTCACGAATACTTCCTTCCCTTTATTGGACCAAAGATTGTGGTACAGAAACAGGTGATCCACCACTTCAACCTTCAATTTTCCCACTACTACTCCATTAAGCAGATTTTTGCAACAGTTAGTGTCAATTACCAACTGACAAAGCTTTCTTCCTGCTTTGCATCTTGTTTGAAAATAAGTCCTGTTCAGCCAATCATATATTTTCACAAATCACAATATGTCTTTCAATCTTCCTTGGAGGTGGCTAGTGCCATATTACCCATTTTATCAACCAAGGTCTTCCTTCTAGTAGCAATAACCACAGGTTTCCTTGACAGCAAGAACAATTCATCTTCAGAACATGGATGGACAACCATATGGTTCATATTCAATGATTGAATCTTGAATAAAATACCAACAAGCAGACCCAAGAAACTAAAACAATGCACTTGGTTTAAGAAACATGAGGAATAACTAAAACGGGATTTGAAGGATATAAGAAGTTAAAATAATCATTACAGAAAATGACAGAATGAACACGAGGAAGAAACAGAATTGAAACCAATTTGATGCGTGTACATGGAGAGAAGATTGT
Source organism: Malania oleifera (assembly GCF_029873635.1). Classification (NCBI taxonomy): domain Eukaryota; kingdom Viridiplantae; phylum Streptophyta; class Magnoliopsida; order Santalales; family Ximeniaceae; genus Malania; species Malania oleifera. The sequence goes on from NC_080417.1 coordinate 84,290,052, forward strand.
AGGCATTAAATTTTGGCAAATTAGGGATAACTACAGCAAGATTTAGCAGCAGACAAAGATCATCTCATGCAGAAATGCGGCAAGGGAGGCTATAGAAGTTGCCACTGGGTGAATCCTCAACCCACACTTCCAAGTTCTCATGAAAATTCTAAACAAATCGAAATTAAAAAACAAAATTAAAAATAAAAAATAAAAATAAAAAAAGAATTTTCTGTACTATCTATACCTTATCTAAAGCTAACATAAATATTTGTACATAACAAGCTTGCAAACTAAATGTGCTCAGGGAAACGACTCTTCTTGCCTACATCTGTTTGTAACTTCTCTAGACTCAAAAAAGCTTATTAATGAACTTTGAAAATAAATTTGGACATAGGAAATGACACACTTTGACTAGACCCTAATAAAGATACCTAGATAACAACAACTAACAAACATTATAGCAACTAACAATATTAACCATAGTCTATACTTGACTAGTGCAGCAGCACTGCAGCAGGATGGCTGGAAATAGGAAGATAATTTCTCCCCGAAAGGAAAAGAAGCATTTTTTAAGCAATTTCATAGCAACAGGAATGGAGATAGTGGGTTTTATCATACATTGACTGTTAACAAGTCTTGCCACTCAGCTATTTGGATGAATAAAAATATCAAAACTGAGGATTAGAAAAGTCCAAAAACCCGAGTCCCCAATGTCCAACTACCAAACCCAGAGTTAAACACTTAACGTATTAAAAATTATAATTTAAAAAAAAAAAAAACATAAAAAGGAAAGATTTATGAGATGCAGTTTTAATTCCAAACAAATCAAACGGTGAAAACATGAACATTAAAGAAAATATGTATTAGAAAACCTCAACAGTACAGAACAATTAAACAAATCCATATCCCTACTGGCGAGGGACAAAAACTCATATGACAATAATACTTTTAACACAAGAGGAATTATAAGGGGAAGGAACATGGAAGACGAAGAAAATATGTAGCTCTCATGAGCTTCGTCAGCGTTCATTCACAAGACATGGAAATCAAATCGAGAAGAAACTCTCAAAAGGCAACACAAGCAAAACCGATGTCAGATTAGCCGATTCCAATCCATATGTAACGAAAATTCACACGAAGAATAGGTATATTATATATAACCAAAATGTCAAAAATAAATAAATTATACATAAGAGATGGACGAGTACGAACAATAAAACGCTGGTAGAATTTGCGCTTGAAGTGATCGACAACGTCGGGGCGAGAGGCCATGTGGGGAGGGATGAGGATATTAGACCAGTACTCGGCCCATCTAGGGTCACTCTCGTAGTCGTACGCCGCCGCCGCTATCTTTTTCAACTTCTGTGGATCGTCTTCTTCCCCCATTTCTTACTGCACCCAAATACACAACACACACGAAGAAAACACACACACTCACTCACTCTCTCACACACACGCGCACACTCTCTGCCAGAATTGCTTGGTAGACTTCTCAATCTCAAGGATGAGAGCGGCGACGAGGGGTGATGCTTAGACCATTTAGTGGAAAATGACAGTCTTCGTTGCCTTCCCGGCTGGGGGACTCGCAGGGTGGGTTCAAGATTGCAGTAAAACGACCCCGTCTTGAACATATAAATCTGCAATACGACGCTGTTTTGAGGCCGTCCTCATTGAGACGCTGGAATGAGGCCGGAGAGACTGTTCCACACCAGGGATGATGAATCAAGGGCCGTTAGATTGCAAACCACACCTGGGATGATGAATCAAGGGCCGTTAAATATTACAATAAATTGCATCCAGTAGTCCATAAACTGTGAATCACCTTTTGTAATTGTTCTTAAATATTGTAATTCTTAAATGCCAACATAGGAAAATTGTTTCCTCCAGAATTTCATGGACTAGAGATACTCTAAAGAAATTTCTTGGCTCTGTGAATTATGGAGCAATGATAATTTTATGCTAGAATAAATTCTTGTTGCACTTTTTACAAAGATTTGCTAATTGTTTTTATTTATGTTGCAATGACGTAGTTGGTGATGTGAAAGACGTATTTTCAAGTAACGCAGCCCATTATTGTACTATTTAGTAGTGTTTTGAGGTTTATTGGTGGTTGGTATATTGTTGTACTATTTAATAGTGCTTTGGTAGCACAGAAGTGTTTTAGCACGAGCATATAAAAAAAGATGCTTTAAAATAAAAAGACACTTAGTTGCAGCAAATATGTGCAAAGAGTTACTTGACTTCTATTTTATGTGTATGTGTGTGTGTGCATACACGAAATAAGAATGAAGAATTTAACGTATCTAACTTCAACAATCTAGTAAAATAGAAATCTACTTGTGGCAAGATAGTTTATAGATAGGATAGTTTATAGATAGGTAGGTTATGCAGTTTTATTAAACTATTGAAACTCAATAGTTAATTGTTGGATAAATTGTGTTTATGAGAAGAGGTTTGTTTAGATGGTGATAAGAGCATAGCAAAAAAAAAGGTCAACATGAGTTAGCAAATTTAAAATTGTATGTTAAATATGATGGAAAGGGATTAAAAAGGCACTTTCTTGGATAGAATGTGTTTAAAATTTTCCTTTTTCATATATTTTTTTTTTTTTTGTTTATATCTTTATTTTCCTTAAGAACCCTATCCTTGATTTTGTAATTCTTTTGTCCTCTTTCAATAACTTTTCTTTTACTATTTAAAAAGTGTTGCATAATAGACCAAATATCGCACTATGTCATAGAATTTAAAAAAAAAAAATTGAATATTGACTACCACATTGCATAATTATCAAAATTATTGGATATACTGCAATTAGGATTTTTGCATTGCATAATTTCATCCATCAATATTCCAATCTAAAGTTTATGTATTACTACAATATACAATTTAATATAGAATCATAACTTATTCAATGAAGTTGATAAGAAATGCGAAATTTGGGAAATTACCGAGTAGTAGAAAAAGGAAATGTGTTGAGAATGAGTTAAATTTGACAAAGAAAAGCATATTTTTTAGGTTACCGTATTGGAAAGATCTTCCACTACGCTATAACTTGAATGTTATGCACATTGAGAAGAACATTTGTGAGAATGTGATTAGTACATTATTGGATATAAATGAGAAGATAAAGGACAATGCAAATGTTTGTCGGGATATAAAAAAATGGGAATATGACCTAAGTTGCACCTGATTTGTGATGGAGACAAGCTTCTTATGCCATCAGCATGCTACATATTTTTGAATAATGAAAAAAAAAATTGAATGGTTGAAATCAACAAAGTTCCCTAATGGATATGCATCTAACATATCTCGATGCATAAGTACGAATGAAGGTAAGATATTAAGAATGAAAAATCATGACCGTCATGTCCTTCTTCAATGAGTTCTACCAATTTTCCTTCATGGATACTTGATTGACGATGTTCGCTCAACACTAATTGAGTTGGAATTTTTTTTTTTTTTTTCAACAGTTGTGCTTAAAGAAATTGACCTTAAACATACTTGAACAGTTAGAGGAGCACAATGTAATCATACTATGCAAGTTTGAGAAAATATTTCCACCAAAATTCTTCAAAGTTATGGTCTACCTAGCCGTCCATTTACCAAGGGAGACCATCATTGCGGGACGCGTGCAATATCGTTAGATGTATCAAATTAAGAGGTAATTTTTATGATGCAAAAATTTTCACATAATTTCCTCGCTTTATTGTAGACGCCATTGATGTCACGCCCAAACCTACCAAGTGGGGCCCAGAGTGTGATGAGACCATTCACCGTCTCTTATACCATTCACGCAATGGAAAATAATAAACAACCTCAAATAAAATACCCGAGTTCTAATTTATACAACCCCAAAAAGGAATATAACAAATTCTCCATATTACATCGCTAGAAAAATATCAAAATATTAACTGAACATATATTTGTTCTTACAACCACCCAAACTTTCCAAAAAGAAACTAACCCTGCCCTCTAAGCTTTCTAAGCTCGATCACTTGAAGGACCTGAAAAGATAATAATTAACTGGGGTGAGACACCTCTCGGTAAGGAAGAAATAAACTGTAGTAGTGTGTGGCAAAAGAGTTTTAATATATATATATATATGCAAAATAAACTCATCAATTAATCAACAACAACTGGCAAGGCGCATACAAACTGTAGTCACACAAACAAGACCAATATTTATTGCGAAAGTTTCCAAAGATTGGGAAGATTACACGCCCTTCCTTCTACTCTGGTACTGTTTATAATCGTACCCTTTGATTCGGGTGTGGCTACAACTGATACTGATCAAGGCACTTACCTTTCACAATAAGCCCTCGGGCTAAGAGATTTACTTTGCCATAAATATTCACGTAATAAAATTCATATATCAGTATTCACACATATCCCAATTTCAATCATATTCTAGAAATGCGCGTATTCACATACATCACCGCACAAGCACACCGAATTACGATATGCTTCAATCACATCCACACATGATTACAATACATTCCATTTACATCACACAGGATACTGCACAAATAATTCCCAACCCCCATCGTTCTCAATACGTGGCCCACATAGAGCAACTACGTACTCCCTTATACGTGGCCCACATAGGGCTACTACGTATGTCACAGTACGTGGCCCAAATACAGCTACTACGTACAACCCTGTACGTGGCCCACATAAGACTACTACGTATGTCACAGTACGTGGCCCACATAGAGCTACTGCATACTACCCTATACGTGGCCCACATAGGACTACTGCGTACACCTCAGTACGTGGCCCACATAGGGCAGCTGCGTACTTCACTGTACGTTTATACTCACAATAGACAGTATTCTCAAGCAAGCAATATCCACAAACAAGCAGTATTCACAAACAAACAATTTCCATAAGCATACTATGTTTACAACCGAACAGTAGTACAACTAGTTAATTATGGAAGGTTATTCTCATGTCATGCGATTTTTCCCAAATATGAATTATAATCAAAACCAATCATTTTTAAATGCCTAATCGATTTAGAAAAATCATACTATATATAAACGGTTCATTTACTTGAAAATAACCAATTCAAATTTAATATAATTTATTCCCTTTACCTGATCCTCAAAGTTATGCCTAAAACGAACAGAAAATGGAATCCTGTATTCCAAAAATCCTAACTTAATCAGTTCAACCTCAAAATATTTATCATTTAACATCTCCTAAGCCCACACACTCCCAATAATTAATTTAATATTAAAAATATCCTACTTACCCTAATTTTGGAGTGGTGCCCAAAAACTCCAAATCAAGTTTCTTGTAATAACCTCAACATTAATTCCATTATATATATATAAACTACCCAGATACCCTTGCTATGAAATCTCAGGCCTCAAAAGGTCACTGGGGTATTATTGTATACAATATCATACCTACGCAATGAAAACATAAATCACACAACCATATATACCATACAATACCAGAATTCAGTAGGTCCAGAACATAGATACATATTACATCCCTCTCCAGTACCATCTACCCCAAAAAAATACAACACCCTGTACAAACTTATCCTATAAACAGAGCAACCAAGAAAGCATTTTATCTGCGAGCCTGATTTGCTCACCTAGCTGGCTCACCTGAAAAATGTTAAAGTAATGGGGTGAGCGACGCTTAGTAAGTGGAAATATGCTATTACTAGTGCGTGACGACTAAGTTGCATATTATTTAATAACATCTAAACTGTATAACATGATAAATATGTAAAACATATCTTACATTTATCGCAGTTTAAAACATAACTGTATCATCTGTATTACTACTTTTCATACTGCCAATATCATACTATATTCATCAAATACTGTAAAACTGTATACATATATATAACTATGCTTTTTCCCTGGAACTCTCCATGTCATGATTTGACCCCTCATTATAGGGTTGTGCGGCTCGTAGGCAGGACTTAACGCTGGTCGGCCCTCCAGGTAAGTCATTATACTCTACACTAACTCAACCCGGCCAAACTGCCTCCACTCCTAGGCACGGGACTGGCTACTATCTCGTCAAACTGGCCCCCTTAACCCAGCAAACTGGGGAGCTGCATCCTCTCCGAGCACGGTTTGACGGTACCCACACACTATCTGAGATATGTGGTTGCACTCTATCTATATTAGCAACGGTATCGTGCTCTGTAATATGTATCTGTCTATAATCTTTTCACAGGGATCTGATATCGTATATATAATACTATAATCTTTCTACTATTTTCATCACGTTTCCAAAATAACCATAACACTATAATTCTATACTGTAAATACTGTAATATCTGTGTCACATAATGTAGCATCTTGATGCTATAACTGTATAATCTGTCTGCATAAACTGTCTGTATAATCTGTCTGTATAAACTGTCTATATAATCTGAGTGTTATGGCATTAGGACAACATGGTATTCTATAAATAATGTAGTATACTGAACTGAATAAAAGTCTATTTATATCTGTCTATATACTATATAGCATGTTATGCTAAAAACTGTAAAAATTCTATATCAAATAAATATCTACTCAGGCCACACATTCATTAACAAAAATTCTCATTCTGTAAAAAAAAAAAAAAACTAAGTAATAAACTGGCATACATAGATATACATAAAATCTCTAATAATACAATTAAAAACTTCTAGCATAGCATATTTCCCTTACTTGATTTCTACAAAAAGCCCCTTACTGTGTCTGGTCTTGCTCCCGCAGGGTTCCCCACTCAACACTCTGAAAACAACATCTCCCAGAATAAAATATCTTTATTTTCCTACGTACAACATTTTATATAAAAATAGGAAAGGCAAATTCTGAATAAAATGTCTTGCCCTAAAATTAGGATGGAATTCAAACCACTCCCACCGACGATCCGCTTTAGCAGACTTGCAAAAAACTTTCCCAGGAGCATCGTGGTGGCCTCAGATTGTCGATTCGGCGAAAAATGAAGTCGGGATCGGAGAGAGAAGGAGAGGGAGACGTTTAGAGAGAGAGAGAGAGGGAGGGAGGGTTTTGCACCAAGTTTTGATGAAAAATTCGGGTTTTAGCTATTTGTAGCCCCTGGTTCATCGACGAGACACGTAATCTCGTCGATGAGTCCCTAAAGAATTTCGTCGAAGAACCTTCAGCCCTCGTCGATGAATTTCAGACTGCTTCAAACCTCCTCTTAGTATCTTCTCGTCAACGAGACGTGTCCTCGTTGAGGAGACCCTCATGTACCCTCGTCAACGAATCCCTTGTGTTCGTTGACGAGACTCTATTTATTTTCTTGGGTTATTACATTCTCCCCTCCTTATAAAATTTCGTCCTCAAAATTTACTATTTGTGTTGAATACCATCTACACAATCTACCATCCCATTGAGGCAATTGGTCTACTTATTTTATTACTTACCCTCACTTATGGCGGAGGAATACCGTGGTTACATTCTAAATTCTGGGAGATTACACATTTAAAATTAAAAGACTACCTACTAATTAAATTGATACATGTACCTGCAAAAGAAACATTACCTAACTACTTACATTTTACCTGATTATCATTAATTCTCTTGGAACAAATGCAGATATTTCTGTCTCATTTCATCTTCAAGTTCTTATGAAGCTTCTTCTGTAGCATGGTTCCTCCACAAAACTTTCACTAGCTGAATTCTTTTAGTGCGTAATTCCTGTGTCTTCCGATTTAAGATTGGTATTGGTACTTCCTTATAGGCTAGTGAATCTTTAAGCTCTATCTTTGCATAGTTGATGTGAGATGGATCTGGGACGTATTTCCTTAGCATAGCAACATGAAACACGTCATGTATTCTAGACAAAGTTGGCAGCAAAGCTAGCCTATAGACAATTGACCCTACTCTCTCCAGTATCACAAAAGGGCCAATATATCTAGGGCTCAACTTGCCCTTCTTCCTCAACCTCATAACTCCTTTCAGGGGAGCTATCTTAAAAATACACGATAGTCCATAAACTGTGAATTTCCTTTTGTAATTGTTCTTAAATATTGTAATTCTTAAATGCCAACATAGGAAAATTGTTTCCTCCAGAATTTCATGGACTAGAGAAACTCCAAAGAGATTTCTTGGCTCTGTGAATTATGGAGTAATGATAATTTTATACTAGAATAAATTCTTGTTGCACTTTTTACAAAGATTTTCTAATAGTTTTTATTTATGTTGCAATGACGTAGTCTGTTTTGATGCTTTTGTGATACGACATTATAGCATTTTATGGAGGACTAGGAAATTAGAGAGACTTGAGATGTGAAAGACGTATTTTCAAGTAACACAATCCATTGTCGTACTATTTAGTAGTGTTTTGAGGTTTATTGGTGGTTGGTTTATTGTTGTACTATTTAGTAGTGATTTGGTAGCATGGAAGTGTTTTAGTGTGAGCATATAAAAAAAAAATGCTTTAAAATAAAAAGACACATAGTTGCAGCAAATGCGTGCAAAAAGTTACTTGACTTCTATTTTATGTGTATGTGTGTGTGTGCATACACGAAATAAGAATGAAGAATTTAAAAAATCTAACTTCAACAAACTAGTAAAATAGAAATCTAGTTGCTCAACAAGTCAGTTTATAGATAGGTGGGTTATGCAGTTTTATTAAACTATTGAAACTCAATAGTTAATTGTTGGATAAATTGTGTTTATGAGAAGAGGTTTGTTTAGATGGTGATAAGAGCAGAGCAAAAAAAAAAAAGGTCAACATGAGTTAGCAAATTTAAAATTGTATGTTAAATATGATGGGGGATTAAAAAGGCACTTTCTTGGATAGAATGTGTTTAAAATTTTCCTTTTTCATACTTTTTATTTTTTTTATTTTCCTTAAGAACCCTATCCTTGATTTTGTAATTCTTTTGTCCTCTTTTAATAACTTTTCTTTTACTATTTAAAAAGTGTTGCATAATAGACTAAATACCGCACTATGTCATAGAATAAAAAAAAATTGAATATTGACTACCACATTGCATAATTATCAAAATTATTGGGTATATTGCAATTAGGATTTTTGCATTGCATAATTCCATCCATCAATATTCCAATCTAAAATTTATGTCTTACTACAGTATATAATTTAATATAGAATCATAACTTATTCAATGAAGTTGATAAGAAATGTGAAATTTGGGAAATCACCAAGTAGTAGAAAAAGGAAATGTGTTGAGAATGAGTTAAATTTGACAAAGGAAAGCATATTTTTTAGGTTACCGTATTGGAAAGATCTTTCACTACGCTACAACTTGCATGTTATGCACATTGAGAAGAACATTTGTGAGAATGTGATTGGTACATTGTTGGATATAAATGGGAAGACAAAGGACAACGCAAATGTTTGTCGGGATATAAAAGAGATGGGAATATGACCTAAGTTGCACCTGATTTGTGATGGAGACAAGCTTCTCATGCCATCAGCATGCTACATAGTTTTGAATAATGAAAAAAAAAAATTGAATGGTTGAAATCAATAAAGTTCCCTGATGGATATGCATCTAACATATCTCAATGCATAAGTACGAATAAAGGTAAGATGTTAGGAATGAAAAATCATGACTTTCATGTCCTTCTTCAATGAGTTCTACCAATTTTCCTTCACGAATACTTGATTGACGATGTTCGCTCAACGCTGGTTGAGTTGGAATTTTTTTTTTCAAAGTTCTGCTTAAAGAAATTGATCTTAAACGTACTTGAACAGTTAGAGGAGCACAGTGTAATCATACTATGCAAGCTTGAAAAAATATTTCCACCAAAATTCTTCTAAGTTATGGTCTACCTAGCCGTCCATTTACCAAGGGAGGCCATCATTGCAAGACTCGTGCAATTAGATGTATCCAATTAAGAGGTAATTTTTATGATGCAAAAATTTTCACATAATTTCCACACTTTATTGTAGATGCCACTGATGTCAAGCCCCAAACCTGCCAGGTGGGGCCCGGAGTGTGATGAGACCATTACGATACCATTCCTGCAACGAAAAATAATAAACAACCTTAAATAAAATACCAGAGTTCCAATTTATACAACCCCAAAAAGGAATATAACAAATTCTCCATATTACATCGCCAAAAAAATATCAAAATATTAACTAAACATATATATGTTCTTACAATCACCTAAACTTTCCAAAAAGAAACTAACCCTCCCCTTTGAGCTTTCTAAGCTCGATCACCTGAAGGACCTAAAATGATAATAATTAGTTGGGGTGAGACACCTCTTAGTAAAGAAGAAATAAACTATAGCAGTGTGTGGCAAAAGAGTTTTAATATATATACAAAATAAACTCATCAATTAATCAACAACAACTGGCAAGGCGCATACAGACTGTAGTCACACAAACAAGACCAATATTTATAGTAAAAGTTCACGAGGATTGGGAAGATTACACACCCTTCCCTTTGCTCTGATACTGTTTGTAACTGTACCTTTTGATTCAGTGTGGCTACAACTGATACTGATCAGGACACTCACCTTTCACAATAAGCCCTCAGGCAAAGAGATTTACTTTGCCATAAATATTCACATAATAAAATTCACATATCAGTATTCACACATACCCCAATATCAATCATACTCCAGAAATGCACGTATTCACATACATCAGCACACAACCACACCAAATTACAATACGCTTCAATCACATCCACACAGAATTACAAAACATTCCATTTACATCACACAGGATACTACACAAATCATTCCCAACCCCCATCATTCTCAATACGTGGCCCACGTAAAGTGTAACGCCCTAAATCCTTAAACTCGGGTCCAATGCGTTATACCTGATAAAATTCCTGATATTCCATGATCCATGATATACGCAGCGGAAAACATAAACATAATCTCCATATGATATAAAAACCATAATCAATAATACCAGAGTTTACTACCCCCTATATAACATCCATATTATCCATCCAAAACCTGCATTACCATACATACACGTATCTTCAAAACATTTCAGTATGTTCACAACCATTTCGTTCTCAATAGACTTCAAACATATAGACATAAAACATAAATATTTACATTCCCCAAAGTATATAAAAATATACCCTTTCTCTTTATACAATCCTCAAAAGCCTAAAAACGCTCGAGCTTTCTAAGCTTGACCTCGAGGATGTCCTGAAAAAGAAATAATCATATTCGGGTGGACACATCTTAGTAAGGGAAGAAACAATATACTAAAATAGTGTGTGGCCAACATGAGTTTATATAACACATAATATTTAATATTTGAAAATCGTCGACATAATTTCTGAAATCATTTTCTGATCCTATTCAAAAACATGCAAGATAGTTCACCCACGAGATTACCTAAGGACAGGGGTGATTGCCCGCCCATACAAGTAGCACCCCTGTGCTCTGATACATTAGACAACCCAAAGGTCACAGTTAAAGCATACCAAGGCACTCACCTTGCTCAGTAAGCCCTTAAGTGATAAATTAATCTCGTACTCACACAGTTCATACAAAAGTTTACCGGCGAAGCTCCCAAGAATAGGGAAATCTACCCGCCCATACAAGTAGTTTCCCTCTGCCCTAGCACGTTATGTAGCCTACTGCTACACCTGATATAACCAGGGTACTCGCCTTTCTCAGCAATCCCTCAGGCGAAGAGTTTGTCTTACCCAAACATAACATGTTCTACTAGCATAAATACTGATAATACCATAATATATTATTTTGTTTGTCATTATCCTACATTTCTCTACTGTTCATGTTTCAATCTTTTACCTTTCATTTCACTTTACGTGGTTCTTTTCCATTTTACATTTTTCACATTTCACATTTCATTTCTGTGTCATTCATTTTCATTTTCATTTCATTTCATTTCATACCCAGCATTTTTCAGCTGTTTTACCCAGCATCTTTCAATTGTTTTACCTTGCATTTTTCAATTGTCATACATTTACCCAACATCTTTCAGCTGTTTTACCCAACATTTTTCAGCTGTTATACATTTACCCAACATCTTTCAGCTGTCATACATTTACCCAACATCTTTCGACTGTTTACATGGTTGCATTAACACACACAAACAACATAGTTCATATCATATTCCATTCTCAATGTATTACTTACTTAACCTGCATCTCATACATTTAACATATATTTGCACAAAAATTACATTTACTCATGTCACACAATTTAGTAATAAAATTCATACACCGCCTCTAAAATAAGTCAACCAACATTTAATATTTGTATACTGAAAATACCTTTCATTTCTTACATAATTATCTTGAAAATATTTTCCCACTTTCATCAGTTCATTTTCGCATATACGTATCTAATAAATAGCCCTAAACTCAGAAAAAAAATAATTTAAATGGTTGATATTTTAAACTCATACCGAAACATATAAACGTATATATAACATAATTTATTTTCCATTAAATTTATAAAAATTCAGATTTAATATATATTTTTTCTCTTACATGAATTCTCGAACTACACCGATAAGAATCCCACACAGATGCCCGTGGCGCTTACCCGGACCCTGATTCAAAAACCCTAATTCCATTAAATTATTCTTAAATAAAATACTATTTAAATATTTTCTAGGGTCATAATTTCCAAATTAATAGTTATACCCACAAATATAACCAATTTGCCAAATTTCCCAAATCTCACTATCGCTTTGGAGTGGGGCCTAGAAAACCCCAATTGGAAACTTACCTACGTAAAAATGATGACAATCGCGACTAGGACCACGTGGTGGTGCTCGATCGTCGATTTAGCGGCAGATTTAAAGCGAAATTAGGGAAATGGGGAAAAGTTACCTTTCCCCAGGAGTAGTGTTTAAGTCGTTCTCACGACAAATCTGCTCTAGTAGAAATGTCGATGACGGAGCTAGAAATCCAACGACACCTTTCGTTTTTCGATCCGCCGCAAACTCGTCGAGAAATTAAGAGAGAGAGACATAAATGGGGATGGCCGCGAGTTGGTCACACAGAAGGACTCGCGGGGGGCCGTGAACCTTCTCTGTTCTACAATTCCAATCTCAATCTGGATGATAAGCATCCAAATTGATATTTAGTATATAATATTATATCCTTTTTTATTTATTTTATAAACATATATATATATATATTACATAATAACTTACATTTATATATACATATATATCTTATTTCAATTAGTTTTTTTTTCCTTCGTACTATTTCTTTTTTATTTATTTATTTAATACATCAATTTAATAATGTTTAACTAATTAATTGATTAATAATTTTAATTAATTGGTTAATTTTATTTATTATTTTCCTCTAATTATTTTAATCATTTTAATTTTTCGGGTCTTTACATTGTCCCCTCCTTAAGAAATTCCGTCCTCGAAATTTTACGAACTAGTCATCCTTTCATATTACTTAAATTCATTTGCAAACTACCATCATAAGAACTTAACATACATATCATCATTTAAACCATGCAATCATTTTTCATTAAGTTAAACCATCACTATCTTAAATATAATCTCATACCTGCATCCCTGATAGCATCCTCCTCAGCCTGAAGTGTGTACAGCCAGGGTGGACCACCTCTTCCAAGCGGTACCTGCTATTTTCCCCGATCCTAGTTCTGAACAGATACCATAGGCAATGGTTCTCGGCAATCCTTCCTAATATGGCCTAGCTTACCGCACCTGAAGCAATTCGGAGTGCCAAACTAACATTCGCCTCTATGTCTTTTATTACACTTCAAACATACAGAGCCCATTGCTTCCTTTCCTTTCTTCGCTAATCCCCGACTGACCTCAAAATGAAAACTAAATGGTGTAGGTCTCTTCTTCTGCTCTGAAGGCATAGTGCTGGCTTGGATACTCTTCTCCAACACCGAGGCCTTATCAACTAGTTATGAAAAACTCTGGACTTGAAACCCGACCACCAGCTCGTAAATCCTGCGCCTCAAGCCTTTCTTAAATTTTATGGCCTTCCTTGCTTCATTTGGGATCAGAAATGGAGCAAAACACGACAGTTCCACAAATTTAGTTGCATACTCCGCAACTGTCATATCCCCTTGAGTCAGATTAGTAAACTCCTCAATCTTTTCCTCTATGACAGATGAAGGAAATACCTGTCAAAGAACAGCTCCTTAAATCTCTCTTTGGTAAAAGCTATCCTTACCACCCTCTGACCCTCTAGTAGCTTCGCAGAAAGCCACCAACGCTTCCCTTCCCCAGTCATCTTGAAGGTGGCATAACGGACCTTCTGCTCGTCCGTGCAGTTGAGTATAGTCAGGATCTCCTCTATTTCCTATACCCAGTTCTCCGCAGTCACTGGATTAGATCCTCCTGTAAAGGTTGGGGGGTTCATCCTCATAAACTCTTTAATACTGCAACTCTAACCTCCAGGTGGACAATTCTGTTCTTTAGGTTCCTTTTTCATCTCTGCCCTAACCTGGCGAACTATACCCTACAGCACCTTAGAGGTATCTATGTCCTCTTCATTGGAAGTATCAGAACCTTCCCTTTCTTCAACCTCTACATTTTCATCTCCAGAATCTATCCTGAAAAGGGACAGAGAAGAGATAAGAATTCCATATCATAACTTCAAATAACATAATCATTAAATTAAATCCAATAAAAATCCAAAATCTTCATATAAAGACCAATCTCACAGCTAGGAAACATCATCGTCGATGGATTTGCTGTGGTTTTCTGAAACCGTCGACTGAATCAGAAAATCATAGAAGTCCGCCAAGGGATTTCTGCCTCCAAGCTATAAGACAAAATCACAAATCCCTATTTTGATTATGACAAACCACAGCATCTCATCTGTATGCTTTGAGTATTTGAGTAGGTTTATGTTTTGTAGGTTTATGTTTTATTTAACACAGATGATGATGCAATATGGAAACCATAAGAGCACATGAATGAGCATATCTCGACATATTCCATGGAATTGCAAAGGATCCGCGCATGAAGATCGATTTTATATTTCAAGTTGTATTATATTTTTATATTTATTATTTTGGGGTTGTAATCTTATATGGTCTATAATAGTTAATGCATTGCATGTATGAGAGTACTGATAAGATCAAATGACCATAGGGATCCGAATGACATTAGGGTTTGGTCGACCGACGCCAGCTTTTTAGGGTTATCTCTCAAAGACCATAAATTGACTTTAGGACCCCAAAATATCACATGAGAAGTCCCCTATAACTTAGAAATGAGAATTATGTGAGAAGGGATGACTTTATATAGAAATCAGAACTTAAATACATACTTTTTGTATCTTTGGTTGATCGAACTAAAACATATAGAACACCTTCGGTCGACCGAACCTCACCAGGGTTGACTGTTGACCACTTGATCGACTGAACTAGAACACGCATAGATCTTCGGTCGACCAAACCTCCCTGAGGTCAACAAGTTGACTCTTCAGTCGATCGAACAGAAATGAGCTGCAATGCTCTGGTCAATCAAACCACCTCGGGGAAGCCCCAACACCCTGGTCGACTGAACCTCCAAGTTCAAAATGTCTTGGTCGACTAAAGTAGATAAAGTTCGGTTGACCGAACCTTGGAGGGTTCAGAATCGCTTTCGATTGGTCGACCATCTTCTCAATTCAAAATTGTCTTGGTCGATCGAACTGAGCACCACGGTCGACCGAACCATGAAATTGGTCAATCGACCCTCTCGGGTTGTCGAAATATATCAAGGTTAAAAACGCTGTTGTTTTTATTAACCTCACTTAAACTTTTGCAAAAATGACTCATATGTCCTAAATGATTATAATTTTGGGGAAGTGTATATATACCCCCTCATTTGCAAAAATTAGAAATGAGATTAGCAAACATAATTAGAAAATACTCTCTGAATCTCAAAAAGCATATTTCTCATATTCAAGCTTCTTACACTTATTCTTACTCATTCCCATTGCTAAAATCATCCAGTAAGAGTGTTCTTGTGACTTTCTCATTACACGTATGCTCTCACTTGTTCTTGTTGATATAAATAAATTTTATTTGAGAGCAAGCTTCAAGTTTTTATAGGAGACTTTGTTGATAAGTCTTCCATAGGAAAACTTCTTCGAGCTCGTGAGTTTTGCATCTTCATTGCAATACTCAAGAGTTCATATTGCATTTTGTTTGTGAAATAATTTTTACAAACCAATTTCAAATATCTCTTGTGCTTATTTTTTAGAAATATTATTTTGAGATATTTGTTTGTGTGATGAAGATCTTTGTTGTTGTATCTTTTGATTGATGTTATCATCTTGACACAAAAATCAAATAATTTTTACAAACCAATTTTGAATATCTCTTGTGGTTTATTTTGAGAAAAATATTTGTTGAGATATCTGGAGTGTGCTTGTGATCTTTGTTACTGCACTTTGTGATTAGCATTATTTTTTTAACACAAAGATCCTAACTCATGCACTCTCATGTACTGATTGCTATACTTGGATACATTTTTTAGAGTAGATATTAAGACTACATTGAGCTTATCATTTCCTATCTTACTGTAGTGTGTTGATTATAGTGGTACATATCTTCTTGTGTAAGAAGCATTTGTTTGTATGCAAAATTTCATATTTGTTGTATTCTAGGCTGGGCCTAAAGAGGGAGACTAGCCTTATTGAATAGTCCTAGATTGGCTTAGATCCAATTAGGAAAGTTAGGTGCACCATCCTAGTAAGGTGTAGGTTGAGGTCAGCCCCACTAATTGACCTGGTTGTAAACAGTGTCGCTCCACTCGTTAAGTTATCCGTAGTGGGATCCTTGGGCTAGAGAGCCAAGGCGGGGATGTAGGCACTTTGGCCGAACCCCGATAACATTTCTTGTGCATGCTTTTAATTTCCGCATTTTAAATTCTTGCACATGAATGTTTATATTTTACTATTGTGAATGATTTGGTTTATAATTACATAGAAAGACTCTAGGTTGAGTAATACTATTGTTGGATTAGTTAAACCTATGACAAAATTTTAAATACCCGATTCACCCCCCTCTTGGGAATACACCAAAGCTAACATAAGAAATAATTTGTCGATTGGTTTAGGAGCCGTGTAAGTAACAAATTTTCTTTGAGTTTGAAGCAATGTAAAGTTTCAATATTGACAGTTAACTCATCTAAACTTATTTTTACTAGATGAAAGTCATATATTATAATAAAGAACCAACGACAAGTAAAGATTTGTATGCATTGACATGTGGCCCCGATCTACGAGTTAACCACTACACTGTTGCATTGTCAATGGCTTAAAATTTCATACGAAGTCTCTTAAACTACATAGAAGAACTCAAATTTGTGGGGTTGTCGTGTTAGGCATGGAAGGAGATGAGGGTATTGACTACTTTGGTATCGTAAATGACATTATTGAGTTGAACTATGGAGCCAATAGACTCGTCTACTTGTTCAAGTGTGACTGGTGGGATATTAGCAATAAAAAAAGTAGGATAAATACAGATGTCTACTTTACCAGTGTCAATTTTAGTAGGACATGGTATCAAAATGACCCTTTTATGCTAGAAACGTAAGTAGAACAAGTGTTCTACCTTAAGGTTATAAAATTGAAATGTGATTGGTATGTGACACAAAAAATTCAACCCAGAAGTTTGTATGATATTACAGAAGTCTCAAATGGGGAAAAGAATGTCATCGAGGATACTTTCTAACAAGCTGAGTCATATGTCAATGTAGTAACTCAATATGATTCAAATGTATGTTGCAGAGGAAGTAGCTAATCCTATACCATTGAATAGGGTTGGTGCCACGACAAAACACATAGGGACTGCTGACATGGGAATTAATGATGTACATGTTGACTTCATCAACAATGATGAAACTGATATCAAAGATAAAACAATGGTGGATTACTGTACTGAGGAGGAAGAGATACTAGAACGTGATGATGATATTGACATTAAGGATTTGTAATCATACTGCATTTCATAGGGGGTATGCATGTTATGTTGTCATATTACATTCTATGTATCTGAGTTGTATAAATAACTAAAAATTTCTTTACTGTAATTCTATTTAATATGCAATTATCTTATTCAATGTTGTCTATAATATTGCAAACATGGAATGAGGAGGTCTCTAACAACTTAGGCATAAGCTGGCCAGTACGACCAGCTAGGACAATGCATTGGACCCGATACAGCCAGAGCACATCGATACTGATGTGTCACTAGGAGTGAATTTTAGTTGTAATTTTTTTCCAAAATACTGTCTGATGGGGATCAACATGCCTTGCCCATTCCCTTTGCATACATGGTAACATGTGGACGACCTCCCGATGTCCACTCCTTTGCCAACATGATGACATGTGGATGACCTCTCAATGTTCACTTCGGTTCATGATTGTTTTGTAGGTACACATGGATTAGGTGAAGACTTTCGGTGCATTAAGACCCCATTTGATATGTCTAGGAAAATTTGAGTGCGAGATCTATGTGGGCCCCACACGGCTCCAATGGGCCCCACACGCATTAGGCATCCCTTGACATATGTTTTATATTTAATTTGTAATAATGCAAGACAACCAAGCTTGCATGTGTGCTTAGTAAGATGTGAGAGCATTTATTATTTTAGGACATAGGTCGATCAATCCCATCCTACATCATCTTGATATCAAAGCCTATGTCAAATTAGGTGAACCCTTTAAGTCCCAACATCTTCATTTTTATGCTGCCAAATGGATATGCCATTTTATCTATAAAAAAAATCCCATCTTCAAAAGGTTTGAACACAAAAGTTGTGGGAAATTCTATTAGATTTCTTTTGGTACCAAGATTGTCTTATTTGGAATTATTTAGAAAAAGTTATGCCCCAAATACTGAAGGAGGTTCGGGGTAGCAGCTTGCAGGATTTCAGTACTGTCTTAAATAGTCGACAGTTTCATGAAAACAGTCGACGATTTTGCTTAGAACAGCCCACCTAATTCTGAATTTTGGAAATTTGGAACTTAGTTAGGTTAGGTTTATACTTAACCCTACTTTGTGTGACCAAACATCATTCTAATGGCTGCCCTAGTGTGTCTGAATCCTTCCCCAGCCCCTAGGATGTCTACTCAAGCCAGGAATCCTTACTGAGGTTATAGGATTAATGTTGAGAGAGAGACACCTATGCCTCCTAGAGAAAGACCTCCTCTCCCTCCCCAAAAGTGAGTGAATCGCCAAGATGACTTTACTAGGAGACCCCCACGTCATTAGCCCTATGCCCAACATAGGTAGGTTACGCAAATTTATTAAACAATTGAAACCCAATAGTTAATTGTTGGATAAATTGTATTTATGGAGGAGAAGAGGTTTGTTTAGATGGTGATAAGAGCATACCAAAAAAAGGTCGACATGAATTAGAAATTTAAAATTGTATGTTAAATATGATGGAAAGGGATTAAGAAGGCACTTTCTTGGATAGAATGTGTTTAAAATTTTCCCTTTTCATACTTTTTATTCTTTTTATTTATATCTTTATTTTCCTCAAGAACTCCTATCCTTGATTTTGTAAGTCTTTTGTCCTCTCTTAATAACTTTTCTTTTACTATTTAAAAAGTGTTGCATAATAGACCAAATATCGCACTATGTCATAGAATTAAAAAAAAAAAGTTGAATATTGACTACCACATTGCATAATTATCAAAATTATTGGGTATACTACACTTAGGATTTTTTCATTGCATAATTTCATCCATCAATATTCCAATCTAAAATTTATGTATTACTACAGTATACAATTTAATATAGAATCATAACTTATTCAATGAGATTGATAAGAAATGTGAAATTTGGGAAAACACAGAGCAGTAGAAAAATGAAACGTGTTGAGAATGAGTTAAATTTAACAAAGAGAAGCATTTTTTTTTAAGTTACCATACTGCAAAGATCTTTAACTACGCCACAACTTGGATGTTCTGCACATTGAGAAAAACATTTGTGAGAATGTGATTGGTACATTGTTGGATATAAATGGGAAGACAAAGGACAATGCAAATCCTTGTCGGGATATAAAAGAGATGGGAATATGACCTAAGTTGCACCTGATTTGTGATGGAGACAAGTTTCTCATGCCATCAACATGCTACATATTTTTGAATAATGAAAAAAATATTAATTTTTGAATGGTTGAAATCAGTAAAGTTCTCTGATGGATATGCATCTAACATATCTCGATGCATAAGTACGAATGAAGGTAAGATGTTGAGAATGAAAAATCATGATTGTTATGTTCTTCTTCAATGAGTTCTACTAGTTTTCCTTCATGAATACTTGAGTGACGATGTTCGCTCAGCGTTGATTGAGTTGGAAATTTTTTTTCGACAGTTGTGCTTAAAGAAATTGACCTTAAACGTACTTGAACGGTTAGAGGAAGATATTGTAATCATACTATGCAAGCTTGAGAAAATATTTCCCCCAAAATTCTTCGAAGTTATGGTCCACGTAACTATCCATTTACCAAGGGAGGCCATCATTGTAGGACCCGTGTAATGACCCAAAAATAATATACATGTAAGTGTAAAAAAAAATAAAAAATAAATAAAGTAAAAATATATATTAATTAATTAATAATAATTAATTAAATAATATAATATAACATATTAGTATATTAATATAATATAATATATTTGCATATTAATATAATATTATATTATATATATATATATATATATATATATATATTAAAGGAGTCTGGATGCTTCTATAAGCATCAAGATATATTTCAATTCCAATTGAAAATTGAATTTCAAGTTCAGTTAAACCCCCGAGTGGCTGAATTCTCTCTCTCTTTCTCTCCTCAAACTCTCTCTTTCTCTCTCTAGCTTTCTCTTCCATCTCTTTGCCAAATTGAAAAACGAACACCATTTCTGGGTCCTACCTCTGCACCTGAACGTTTTAATTAGAGTGATTTCGTCGCTTGGGCGTTGTAACTACCACTCTAAGGTTAAGGTAAGGGGAATAGATTATGTCAGGTTTTTACTTTTAAAAATTTAATAGATTAAATTTAAGTATATGATTTTGGGAATATTTTTTTTGGAATTAAATTAAACTGCAGGGATTTGATCAAATCAGGTTTTTTGGAATATTTTTGGGATTGAATTAAACTGCAGGGATTAGATTATATCAGATTTTTTGGATTTAATGGAATTAAGTTAAATAGGTGAAATTGATCATACCTGCGTTTTTATTTAAATTTACTGAATGTGTGGCATGAGAATGATTTATTTGTTTTTATTATATAATAAAACCAGTTGGAATTTTTATGGTATTATATGGCAAGAATTGTGGTATTATACTGATTTCTGGTAATTTGTATTTGAGATCGTCCATTGTATGAAAATATTTATTATGGGTGGTATCAGAGTAGTGAAATTTTCAGGTCGTCACAATTGGTATTAGAGCTATTATGGGAATATATGTATTATTGTTATTATGTTATGAGAATTTTTGGGCTGTTACAATTGTGGCATCAGAGCCTAGGTTGTTAGATTCTGCAGACTTAAGCGGATAACAATATCAGAGTATAGGTATGAATTTTGATGAGAATAGGAAGGGGTAGGCTAGGTGTTGTAAGGTTGATCGGGTATAGGATGCATAGTTAAGTAAAATACAACAAGCAAATAGGTATTTTGAAATTTTTGTCTCGCAGCTGAAAGCAAAAATCCATCGAAGGTTTTCTATGATTTTACTGAAACAGTCGACGGTTCTAGAAAAGCCACAACACACCATTGATGTTTTTCTTTCGGAATGCTGCACTACGTTCTTTTTCTTGTTGAGCCACCATTCGCAATACTAGAATATTTTAATTAGAATCTTGTGCATTTCAGAATGTACTCACAATGGAGTTTACTTCTAGCACCCTATGGTCCCTTTATGGTTTAGTATGGGTGGATCTGAGAGCAACTAAAAGAATGTTGGTGACTACCCATCGAGTTTAAATGCTTAGAAATCCAAGGGGTTTTTTAATGTTAAAGTTCTTGGGGATAACTGGTTATCCTAAATTTGCTATGAAAAGTTATAGTTCTTTTGTGTATGTTGCTCTCTCATGTTTTCCTTGTACTTAAAGAAAATATTCAATCTTTCCATATGCCATAAGTCACTCATGGGTCTTTAGATCACTTTCAAGGGAGAGTATAGGGTCAAAATTCAATTCAAGTCTACAATAAAAATATCAAGGAAGTAAATTTAAAATTTATTCAATCAAAAGAGGAATAGAAGATTTTTTTTCTCCTTCTTGCAGCTTATGAGTCAAGTATCCAATGAAATTAGAATTTCAAAGATTGAGAATCTTTTAAATTTGTTTAATAAAATAAAACAAGAATCTGATAAATGTAAATTAAATGGGGACACACACCAAATGATATGGAGAATAATTAATCCATGTGAGTATGATTAGATTCTGTAATAAGAAAAGTTCATTACTAGCACATAGAATTACATCCAACACCCAAGGGAATATTAACATGTAAAGGAGACTACAATGCATAAGGTGTCTTAAGACTCATCCCATGATTAGTTTGGCTAGTCATCTTAGATTTGGAAGTTACAATTTTTGCATCTATTGATAATCTAAGGACAAAAATGTAGTTTTGGAATCATCAAAACTTTGTAACGTATGGAGTTGGAATTCAAATAAACAAGCACACATATTTAGATATGGAAGCGATACTTCCACAAAATAGTGCCAAGTTGAAAGAAAGCCCTTCAATTTGCAAGTAGAAAAGTTAGGATATGGTGTTTTATTTGCTTATAAGAGAAAACCTAGATTTGCAGCTGATGGATTTGGATTCCCTTATTTGGGGGATAAAGAGGTTTGTGAGTGTTTGTCTCCACTTTTGAAAATTGAAGAAAAGTACTCACTGCAAAAAGTTAGCAAGATAAAGATTTGGATGGGGACAAAAGAAAATTGGAATGGTAAGCTTATAAAGTTGGGTTTACAAATGAATAGTAAAGGTTCTTGCAAGAGTTGCTGGCGATTGTGGGTTTGGGGAAGATGTGTGTAGTTGTGGTACAATTTGCAAACGGTCATCCCGAGGTTGGAAGGAGGTCATATCTGGTTGTTCATATTTGGTGAACAGTGGGGGGTAATGTTGAAATTTCAATGGACCTGAATGCGTATCATTCTTTGTACTGAAGTAGTGTTAATTAGAAGAGAATCCTTCCTTTGGTTCATTCATAAGGGGTTGAGTTAGTGAGAAGAGTTAGTTGAGGAGGAAAAATAGATGTGGTCTCCTTCAAGTTATTTTTGGTCTTTGTTCTTCATCTTTTGCATTTTTAAAATTTGAGGATGAATTCTTTCTAACAGTGAGAGAATGATGTAGCTTGTTACCAAGATTTATTTTTAACTTCCTAATTTTAATTGTATCCTCATTTGTTTATTTACGGTGATTTCATTGTGGTCAAATCTTCAAGATTTTAGGATACTATTGCTTGGGAAGCAAGATTCTAGGTCCTCTAGGGAATTGATATTTTTGCTTAATTAATTAGGTTTCTTAATTTTGTTTCCATATCTTTCAAGCATAATTCTATGAAGGCCAGTATATATTAGTTTTGAGGAACTGTAATTGAGAATCAATGCTGTTGGATATTGGTCCTATATCACTGTATGTGGGAAAGCTACCTTGCCTTATTGTTATGTTGTCGTACTCGGGGTTGCCAAATCTTTATTGAGGTGATGCAGCATAGTGGAAGTCTAGGATAGTTTTGTCTTTGTAAGTTTTTCATATTTCCTTAAATCCCTGGTTTTAAAATGAAGCAATTATTATGGAGCTTATGGAGGTTCACCATTGCATTTTGTTTCATAAATTGAACTTGAATTCAAAGATAAGGTTCTGGTTAAGAGACATTTTATAGATAAACCAAATTTACTGGGAAATATTTGACAACTCTTGCATAAGCTTTTGGGGTCACTTGAGTTGGGGTTGGCCTATTGTACAAGGCTTCCATTTATAACAGGGTCCAGAAAAGTGGATGTGCAGAGCTTATTGCTGTTTGTGGAGTGGACTTCATGTAGTTGGGGTAATGAGATTTTAGCGATGTATTTCAATGCGAAGTAGAGTCAAAGATGCATGTGCGTAGATATAAAATAAGACATCCATATTGTAATGACCCGGGAATTTAAATAATTAGAAAAATATGATAAATGAAATGGATTAATGGATAATGAAGGAAAAAGGAAAGAAATTAGAAGAAAATAACAGGCCTCGTCAATGAATGTCCTATATTCGTCGACGAGTGTCCTTCTAGGCTCGTCAACGAAGTCTGTTTCTCATCAATGAAGGAATCCCGAGAGAGAATTTTGGAACCCTGAATTTCGTCGACGAAGTTTCTATAGCACCTTGTCGATGAATCGACATGTCTCATCGACGAAGCACTGCCTATAAATTGAAATTCTTTCATTTTTCAGAGTGAAAACTCGGCAAATTCTCCTCTCTCTCTCTCTCTCTCTCTCTCTCTAAAAAATGACCTCCCAACCTTCTCTTTTCGATTTCGGGCCGGATTTGACCCAGTTTGATGATTCGGAACCGCCACGAGGTTCGTGGGATCATTCTCTTCAAGACTGTAGGAGCTGATCGTTGGGTTGTGAGGTTTGGGAAGCATTCCAAAATTAAGGTAAGTTAGTTATTTTGGGATTTTCTTAAGGAATGTTGTTATTTGGAACCTAGGAAGTAGTAAATAAGTGTTTTTCTTAAGATTTGAGTTAATGGGAATTTATTTTAATTAAGTTAGGATTTTTGGATTCAAGGTCCAGGTGAACGCCATGTGGGTATCAGTTCGGAGATCCTACAGGCATAGTTGAAAGTCAGGTAAGGGAGAAATTTATATATGAAATCAGGTTTTTCATGAATTAAAATGGATTGTGTGTTATATATGTATATATGTTTATATGTGGGTTTAAAATGCCAACCATGAAATTTATGTTTTCTAAACTTAGGATTGTTTATATAGTTATGTATATACGAAAATAAATGAATGAAAGTGAAAAGGTATTTTTCTAAGGAAGTAAGTAAGGAATGAAATGTATTTTCAGTATATCAATGTTAATCATGAGTTGCTTATTTTGTAAAAAATGTATATGAATTTTACTGCTAAAATTGTGTGGCATGAGATTCTGTGCAAATATATGTTAGATATATGAGATGCAAGTTAAGTAAGTAAAGTTTATGAATAAAATATGATATGGACAATGCTGCTTGTGTATATTAAATGCAATCATATAAATGTAAGACAGCTAAAAGATAGTCATGTTATCAGATTCTAGCGTATTTCTGTGTGGACTAACTGTAGCAGATTCTAGCGCATTTCTATGTGGAAACTAACTGTTGATGGCTAGAGACCAACTGTACTACGAAGTTATGAAATGAAATGTTATGCAATGAAATGACAATACAATGAAATGAAATGTAAAACGTGAACGATACAAATGGGAAAAAGTCACTTAAAGTGAAACGAAATGCAAAGTTAAGTTATGAACAGGAATGAATGTGTATGAATGTATAATGACAGAAAAGAATGATGTATTACGATATTATAAGTATGTATGTACGTAGAACATGTTACGATTGGGCAAGGCGAATTCTTTGCCTGAGGGCTTGCTGAGGAAGGCGAGTGCACTAGTAGCTTCAGATGTGGCAGTAGTTGCATAACGTACTAGGGCAAAGGGAACCTATTTGTATGGGCGGGTAGATTTCCCTATCCTTAGGGCCTTTATCAGTAAACTATTGTTGAATGCGTGAGTACGAGATTAATCTAACACTTTAGGGCTTACTGAGTAAGGTAAGTGCCCTGGTATGCTTTAGTTGTGACCTTAGGGTTACCTATGTATCAGAGCAGAGGGGTGCTACTTGTATGGGTGGGTAATCACCCCTATCCTTAAGTAATCTCGTGGGTTAAACCTTTGCATGTGATTGTGTAGGTTCAGAAAACGATTTCAATGTTACATGATGATTGGAAAATGTAATTAAATATGATATTTATATACCTCATGTTAGACACACACTGTTTTAATATGTATATTTCTTCACTTACTAAGAGGTGTCTCACCCAAATATGAATGTTTCTTTTTCAGGACATCCTTGAGATCGGGCTTAAGGAGCTCGAGGGTATTATTAGAATTTTTGAGGACTACAGAAACGGGGTATATGTTGATAATGTTTTGGGAATGGAAATGTTTATGTTTTATGTTTTTACGTTTTAAGATTATTGAGAACGGAATGGTTGTGAACATACTGAAATGTTTTGGAGATGTATGAGTATATGGAAATGCCGGTCATGATTGTTTTTTATGGATTTATAGATAGAAAATAGAAAACTCTGGTATTACGGTATTATGAAATATGTTATATGGAGAGTATGTTTATGTTTTCCACTGCGTACGTATGTTATGGATTATGATTTATTAGGTATAACGCATCAGACCCAGGTTTAAGGGTTTGGGGTGTTACACATATTATGTTGTGGATTAAATTTTATTTAACTTACGTTCGGATCTATATGCGGGTGTGCACGTAGGAGTATAATATCTTGATATAAATCGATAATAAATCAATTTTTGGAGTTCTGCCTACGATGATGAGTTCTTATTGTCTTCATGTGTAATACAAGAATTTTTCAAGACTAGTACCTACTTTTGTTATTATTGTGGGATAAGATTATTTTTGTCGCTTTCCTATGGAGTTCTGTGCTGGGAGTTTTTAAAGGAGAATCCATAACATATTGACTACTGAGGGAGAAAGGTTATGTCGATGTTAGATCATGGGGGACTGGAATCGAGAATTAAAGTTGTTGGGTATGGGTTCTTTTGCAAGGGATATTAGAGCATTATATCGATCAAATCCATCTGTTAGTATTAGCTATCAGCTTTTGACAAAGTTGTTTACGAGTTATAACACAAACTTGTTAGGTTAATGATGGATTTTATTTAGAATTATATTTAGCAAATTTCAAGGACGAAATTTTTATGAGGGGAGAATGTAAAAACCCAAAAATAATATACATGTAAGTGTAAAACAAATTAAAATAAATAAATAAAGTAAAAATATATTTTAATTAATTAAAATAATATAATATAATATATTAGATTATTAATATTATATATATATATATATATTAAAGCAGTTTGGATGCTTCTATAAGCATCTAGATCCATTTCAATTCCAATTGAAGATTGAATTTCAAGTTCAAGTAAACCCCCCGGTGGTCGAATTCTCTCTCTCTCTCTCTCTCTCTCTCTCTCTCTCTCTCTCTCTCTCTCCTC
This sequence comes from Malania oleifera, assembly GCF_029873635.1. NCBI lineage: Eukaryota > Viridiplantae > Streptophyta > Magnoliopsida > Santalales > Ximeniaceae > Malania > Malania oleifera. The sequence continues at coordinate 84,317,253 of NC_080417.1, forward strand.
AAACTTTCTCTTTCTCTCTCGACCTTTCTCCTCCATCTCTTTGCCAAATTGAAAAACAAACACAATTTCCAGGTATCAGTTCTGCACCTGAACGTTTTAACTGAAGTGATTTCGTCGCTTGGGCGTCGTAGGCACCACTCCAGTGCTAAGGTAAGAAGAATAGATTATGTCAGGTTTTTATTTTTAAAAATTTAACTTATTAAATTTGAATATATGATTTTGGGGATATTTTATTTGGAATTAAATTAAATTGTAGGGATTTGATCAAATCAGGTATTTGGGAATATTTTTGGGATTAAAGTAAATTGTAGGGATTTGATCAGATTGAGTTTTTGGGAATATTTTTTGGGATTAAATTAAACTATAGGGATTTGATTATATTAGATTTTTGGGATTTAATGAAATTAAATTGAATATGTGAAATTGATCATACCCGCATTTTTATTTAAATTTACTGAATATATGTTTGTGAAAATTTCTCGAGTACTTTATGAAATTATAATTGTTATATAAATTGTGTGACATGAGAATGATTTATTTGTTTTTATTGTATAATTAAACCAGTTGAAATTTTTATGGTATTATATGGCAAGAATTGTGGTATTATACTGATTTCTAGTAATTTGTATTTGAGGTCTTCCGCTATATGAAAATATTTATTACTGGTGGTATTAGAGGTGTGAATTTTTGGGTCGTCATAGTTGGTATCAGAACTATTATGGGAATATATGCATTATTGTTATTATGTTATAAGAATTTTTGGGGTGTTACAACCCGTGCAATATCGTTGGATGTATCCAATTAAGAGGTAATTTTTATGATGCAAAAGTTTTCACATAATTTCTTCGCTTTATTTGTAGACGTGACTAATGTTATGTAAAATGCATAAGTTCTTGTCATCTTTAAAGAACTATGCGTAATAAGGCACGACCGGAAGGTTCAATCATTGAGACATACATTGACAGTGAATGTCTTTCATTTTGGTCAATGTATTTACATGATATTGACACAAGGTTCACTTGTGATGAGCGAAATGCAGACATTCATGGTAATGATGAAGATGAAGAACCCATTAGCTATGTATTTCGAGCAAATGTTCGACTGTTGGGTGGACGAGTATATGATTTCATTGATATGGAGGACCTAGCGTAGACACATTTTCACGTCCTCAATAATTGTGATGAAGTTGTTCCATATATTGAGTATGTATTTTCTTAATCCATACTTTGCACTGTATATATATATATATATATACTTAGTTGACTTTAACATGTACTATTGTTATATATAGTGATCATAAAGCCGAACTTCTGAAGGAAATCGAAAGAAATGTTGATGAAAGACATAGGAAATAATTTGTCCATTGGCTTAGGAGCTGTGTAAGTAACAAATTTTCGGTGAGTTTGAAGCAACATAAAGTTTCAATATTGATGATTAACTCATCTAAACTTCTTTTTATTAGATGAAAGTCATATATTATAATAAATAACCAACTGCAAGCAAAGATTTGTATGCATTGGTGTTGGCGTAACTAGGTTTTTCAATCTTATTCTGATAACAAATTAAGATAGTTTAATATGTGTTGTTGAGTGACTTTATTTTAGGTATACATAACTCAACACTTACATTTGTCATGGAAGCAAGCCGAAAATCAAAGACAAATCAAGAGAAAGCTTCACTGAGTATTTAAAGACAAATGAAACATCTTAAAGACCAAAAGGAACTTGAAGTCAAGAGGATCATCAAGAGACTTGAAGATTTAGTACTCAAAAGCCATATTTAGAAAAGCTATTTGTAAGTACTTCGTATTAAATATAATTTAGAAAATATGAAGCTCTTTAGGGGATATTTATGGACTTAGAGACCTATTTTAAAACCCCAGAAAATGTTTTATGAAAGATAAAAACATGTGAGCAAAACTAAATTTGAAAAAAACCAAAAAAGAAAAATCAGTAAGAGGTCTGCCCAACCGACTGACCAGAAACACTCTGGTTTAGTCAGTAGACTAACAAAGAAACAACATAAAAATTAACTATCCAACCGACTGACTCAATAAACTGAAAGTATCTTGCCAACTGATAGTAGCTAGCTGACTGACCTAAAATGAATTGTATCACGCCAGTCGACTAACTATTTCCTGATTTAATTTCTGGGAGACAGAAGGGTGTTAGCTGCCTATCCAGCCAACTGATCATGTGGAAATACACTACCTAGTCGCCTGTCCAGCCGACTGACTCCACGGGTTTTGAATTTTTAAAGTTCAACGAGAAAATTTTAAAAATTGGTTTTTCAAATGTGAACGTTGTAAAAACTTGGAGGACACTCCAAGCCACTTGGGGAACAAGGAAACTAATCCTAAAATGCCTATAAATACTCCATTAATCCTAAGAATTCAAAATTCTAAGCAATTACTCAGCACTCTTGCAATTAAAGCTTACAATCTCTTAAAGTTCTCTATTGCTCACACTCCATATGGGAGAAAAGTTCTAAAATTGTTGCTGAATCATCAAACCACAGTTCTTACACTAAGTTTTCTCAATCAACGAACCTTTGGTGATCTCTATACTCGAGTTTCATACTTTCTTTATTATTATTTGCTTGAAGTATAGTCTGCGCTTTAACTTGTACAACTCTACTCTGTTTTGAGAGTTTTTTTGTACTTAGATTATTGTAGCATTCTCATTGTATCATTGACGGTTCAAAGCTTGTTTGGATCGTTGTACCAAGTGGGGGTAGATCGCTTGGAGAGGTTTCTCTTCTTGAAAAAGAGGGAATATTATAAAAGGCTTGCTCCGCCCAGAAAGGAGCACACTTAGTGGAATCCTTTGGTGGAATTGACCAAAGGCGAGACGTAGGCTGGGGATAATCTGAAGCTCGTAAATCTCGGTGTTCTTCTCATCCTTACTCTCTTTATTTTTTGCACCATATATCCTTGTGTATGCTAAGTGCAGGTTGTAGGGCTTAAAATCCATATTCAAAAGAAGACTCTTGATTTTAGAAAGTACGTTTTAATTAACCATTTGCGGAAACCCACAAGGGAGTACGTTGGTTAATTTGCGAAAATATTTATTAAGAGAAGCGTAATAAAAATTTCATTTAAAGCAGGGTTTGTAAACAACTACAGGGCTGCTACCAAAAAGCATAAAATTCTTGAATGATTGTTTGATTTTCATACTTTGGTTGGTTGGATTGAGTTTTTAATTTTTTAGTACTCTGTGGTGTGATTTGGTTGTGATCATAAGATTAATTTACTTTCTTGTTGTTGCATTAAAATAAGTAAAAAGTTAAAAAGAGGTTAAATCTTTAAATAATCCAATTCACCCCCCTCTTGGGAAAGCTATTCTAATTTCAGTTGGCATGTGACCCCGATCAATGAGTTAACCACTACAGTGTTGCATTGTCAATGACTTAAGACTTCATACGAAGTCTCTTGAACTACATTGAATAACTCAAAATTGTGGAGTTGTCATGCTAGGAACGGAAGAAGATGTGTATATTGACTACTTTGGTCTCTTAAATGACATTATTAAGTTGAACCATGGAGCTAATAGACTTGTAGTAACCCGTGATAGATTTGGTGCAACCCCAAGAGGGGGGATGAATTGGGTATTTAAAATTTATTGCTTAGGTTAATTAGTTTTATCAACAGTGTAATATGACCTAGGGTTAGTCTATGCAGTCAACAGATAAACATACACGTGCAGTAAAGGTAAAGTGAGGAAATGTAAAGAACATGCACGATATGTTATCGGGATTCGTCCAACTGTGCCTACATCCCCTCCTTGGCCACATTAGTACAAGGATTACCACTATAATGCTCACTTAAACAGGTGGAGCGGCACCTATACAAACCAGGTCAATTCAAAGGGCTGACCTCAACCAACACGCCTTAACAGGATGGCGCACCTAGCTTTCCTAACAAGGTCTAGGTCAATCCGGGACTATTCCACAGGGCTAGTCTCCCTCTTCAGGCCCGTGCCTGGAATACAATCAATGTATAAAATATGTACACGAAAATAAGCTTCTAGATAATCAGATGTATGCACCAACCCATTTCAATCAATATAGCAAGCATGAATGATATGTAAATATGCTTAATTCTCTAATGTGTGCTAAACACTCAATCACGTATATATTTTCAGTCAAGATCTAGAGTGTCTAGCCAAGCAAGATTTGAAATACACTATATGAATAACTCAAAATCATATCAAAGTTCCAAATATGCTAAGCAAGTTCAATCAAACAAACTCAATAAAATATTCTAACCTACAAAGAACAATGGAGTTGTTTGAAGCACAAGCTTTTTGAAAAGGATTTTTGCACACCAAAATCTAGGTTTAGCTATCTTACAATAACAATGCAAGAACCACAACCCTCAAAGTCTTTCCACACAAGATTTATCAAATGAAATCGGTGGAAGAACTTTAATGCTAAACTCTCAAAGAAAATCAATCAATCAACAATACAGATGAGAGTTCTATCTAAAGAGATTAAGCACAATAGCCTTAGAGATACTCACAATGCTTAAAGAGATCAAGAGTGAGGAGTATGCGAGTGTTTTGAAGAGTATTTGACTAATATAGGGTTTTGGATGTTGAGAGAATTTTGCCTTAATCAAGTTTTCTAATCCCTTGCTAATTAAGACAAATGAACAGGTATTTATAGGCAAGGGGAAATTTTTGACCGTTGGGAACACAATGGGTATAATTAAAATTGTTTAAAAAGCCATGAAGAAAATTAACTCAATTTACCCTATTTAAAAAACTAGTAAAAATTATTTTAACCCACGAGGTTCGTTCGCTCGGCTAAAGGTTCGGGTGCCCGAATAGACACAGTCAAAAATTCAATTTTTAATGGTTTGGGTGTTTGAAGAGTGTGTTGGTTGGCCGAAACAAAGTCAGTAGCATTTGTTCGTTAGTTCGGGTGCCCGGCTCACAGTTCGGTTAACCGAACAAAGCACTTGGGTCGCCCGAGCTCAATTTGAACGCAATTAATAAGTCGCTCGGGTAGTTGAAAAGTGTTCTAACATAAGTTCAGGTGCTCGGGGAAGACACATTCAAATCAGGTTCGGGTGCCTAAACGCTTAAGTTAACAGGTTGACTAGTTCGGTCGCTTGAGTTGTTTTACATGGCCTAGGTTCGGTCATTCGAACCCTCTCAACTATTTCCATTAAGTTTATTTTAGCCATAATTTTATTCCCCTGATATGATAAGTGATGTTGGGGATTTGTGTACTTAGTGTAGGTACCTAAAGTCCAACTATGGTCAATCTGAGCATACCTACCTATCATGCATGATGCAAATTATTACAAGCAATAGGAGTGTACAGTCCATAATTAAATTTACATCCCAGAATGAAGAAATGAAATAATGAATACAAAATACAATACATAATTCTTCATTCTTTGGCACGAACACGGCACGCCATCATGATATGTCTTTTAGTCCGAATATACGTGCATAGTGAACCTGCATGCAAGTCTTAGTACAACCAATAGTACCAAGAGTATTTGTCATAATCAAAACTGGGTGTGACCTATCAGGTCAACAACCCAAAGGATTATAGTAATTAAATAATAAAAGAAAAGAGAGGAAAATGGAATTTCAAAAGGGACCCTCGTTAATGAATGCAAGGTGCTCGTCGACGAGCATACTTCTTGGGCTCGTCGACGTGGACACGAGTCTCATCAACTAGGACTTACCAAAAGGGGGTCTAGTAGAGCCTGAAGTTCATTGATGAGGGATTCAAGTTTGTCAACGAACTCCCTTTATGGACTCGTTGATGAGGTGACGTGTCTCATCGACGAATCCGCATTTTATAAATAGGCCTAACTTGGTTTTTAGTGAGAAATTCATGCGAAAAATTACTCTCTCTCTTAGAATTTGTATCCTCCTCCTTCTCTCTACGATTCCGGCTTCGTTCTTCGCCAGTTCGATGATTGGAAGCTGCCACGCTACTCCTGGGAAGATTCTCTTCAAATTTGCTGGAGTAGATTGTTGGTTATGCCAACTTGGCCACCATCCCAAAATCAGTGTAAGTTGATTTTTTGGGTATTTTCAGTATTACCAAGCTTATCTGAGTTTTGATTTTGTGTTGTATGGGAATGTACTGGTGTTTTTTGGAGTAAAACTGGGGTATTATGTTTCTAGGATTAGGGTGTTTTTGGGACCCTGCAGATATGGGTTGAGGACCCCAGCGGGTATATTTCTAGGAGTTCAGGTAAATTATAGTTTAGAAATGCTAAATATGTGGAGTTGGGGAAAATAAGAACGTGATAATTATTATGGTAAATTCAGTTGTGTGGCTGGAAATTATATGGGGTTTATTTCAGAGAGTTTAAAATTATGAATGCCGCATGCGTAAAATTATTAAATAGTAGCTAGAGCTAGGTAATGGGAATACATGTTATGCCAGCATTATTAGACATTTTATTAGTATATTGTAGTATTTGATGTGAGCATAAAAATTATACAGTTTTACAGAACATATTTATAGAGTTTTATTGAATTGTGTGGCATGAGAAATACTGGAATATTATAGAATATGTTATACAGTTTTACAGAAGCATGATTATATAGCTTAGAGAATTATGAAATATAGCTTATACTGTTTTATATACAAAGCCACGACTATACAAAATTATACAGAAATACAATTTATATGATATACAATATTTCTCAAAATCATATTTATACTATATTTTACAGAATTATGATTACGTAGTATATTTTAGAGCATGATTGTACAATATTTTACAGAGTGATTATACAGTGTTTATTACCATGATATACAGAATATAGAACCATGATTATACAGAATTTTATAGAATCATGATTTAAAGAATATTGAACCATGATATATAGAAATACAGATTATACAAAATATAAAATCATGATATAAAAAATATAGAATATACAGATATACAGATATACAATTATTACAACGTCGTGGCTATACAGTTGATATAGAGTCATGGTTATTACAGAAATATAGAATCGTGGTAAAATAGCTAGATTTATATAGAAATATTACTATATAGTATCAGACCCCGATGGAATACAAAAGTTTACAGAGCACGGTACCTTTGCGATATAGTATAGATAGTGCAACCATACATCTCAAATGGAGTATGGTACAATTGATTGTGCCCTCGAGTAGAGTTGTTAGCTCCCCGGCGTTCGGACCAGGTGGAGTGGGCCTTTCGTGCTATAGGCATCTAGATATGCATATAGTTAGGCTAGCACTGGAGGGCCAACTGGTGTTTAGCCCTACCTTCGAGCCGCACAACCCAGTCATGAGGGGGTAAGTCATGTCATATAGCCATCCAGGGGGAAGTTTACAGATACATAGTTATGTATAGTACACACAGAAAGCAGAGATTACGTATTATAGATAGAAGTACTTTTGAATAGATAACTCAGAAATTTTCATATTCTATATGATATAAGCATGTGTTATTGTACATATGTTTTTCTTGATGTATATCGTATACAGTATTAATTAAATGATATGTTGCCAACTAACTCATATGCCACACACTGGTGATAGCATGTTTCTCCTTACTAAGAGGCGTCTCACCCCAAAATTGTTAAACATTTCAGGTAATCCAGAGAGGCGAGCAAGGCCGGCTTATAGAATTGGTGTAGAGTCGGTGTAGTTTTTGGGGTGAGTTTTGGGCTAGTTTGTGGAGCCCACAGTATTTTGGGAAATGTTATGTGTGTGTATGTGTACAACTAAGTATATAGTATTCTGGTATTGTATTTTTGTATATGTTGGATATGTATGTACTTCTGCTGCTTAGGTGTTATATGAAATGCACAGGATTCCACGGTTCCACTTTGGGCCGTGATGATGTCAGCTATACTCATGCAAGGTATCAGAAATCATGTATTAATATAGAAAAGAAAAAAAATTGATGGAAATTTCATGTCGTTACAATTTGGTATCAAAGCCTAGGTTGTTAGGTTTTGTAGACTGTAGAGTGCAGTAGAAAACAATACTAGAGTATAGGAATAGATTAGGAAGTTAGTGAATCAATGTTGGGGAAATGAAGACAAGTATTTTTGGTTTTGTTTAGTGATCGAGAAGCATAATTTCTGTTGTGGTTTCTGTGTCTTTTGTGGGGTGACAATTTCAGGAAAACCATAGTAAACTATGGTCGGGTTGTGTTTCTCAATTGCTGGATTGAACCTTAAATTAAGAGTAAGAATGATAGGTTAATTGGTGATATGAGATTTCAAGTAGATGAATATGTTAGTTACGTTATACAGATAGAGTCCTCAGCTTATGTTTATTTTCCTTTTCAAGATGGACCCTGGAGGGAGTAACGCTCATGCCAGTGGAGATGATGGGGCAGGCCCCTTTGGTGCAGGTGGTGGGGATTCAAACGCAGTTTCACGTAGTGTGGCTCAGCAAGTTATGGCTGAGATTGCACGTAGCTTCATAGAGCAAGGAGGACCATCGATAGAGCGAGGCTATACTATTGAAAAGTTCACGAAGATGAATCCTCCGACCTTTTCAGGAGAAGCCAATCTTGTAGTGGCTAAGAATTGGATGCAAGAGATTGAGAAAATACTGACAGTCCACCATTACACCGACGAGTAGAGGGTTCTTTATGCTGCTTATAAACTTATAAGTGAGGCCGAAAGGTGGTGGATGACTACGAGATTACTGGAGAAACAGAGACAGGTACCAGTAGCTATGACCTGGTGCCGATTTAAAGAAATCTTCTTTGATCGCTATTTTCCCGCCACCATTAGGGAAGCGAAGGTAGCAGAATTTTTGGGATTGACTTAGAGGAATCTTACTATCCAGTAGTACGCAGAGAAGTTTATTGAGTTGTCGTGCTTCGCCCCTTATATTGTTTCAGATGAGGTGAAAAAGTTCAGGATGTTTGAGAGGGGTTTGAGATGGGATATTTATAAACAAGTGGTGGTTTTAAAGCTACAAGACTTCTCTGAGCTGGTTGGTAGGGCCACAATGGCAGAGGAGAGCGAGCAAAAAGATGTAGGAGCACCAAGCTAGAGGGATATGGGGACCTCAAGTTAGAGAAAGAGGCCTGCATCTTTGGGATTTCAGGTGAGTTCTAGACGAGGCCGTTGGAGGGGAGATAGATCTGGTAGAGTTCAGAGATAGGAGGAAGGAGATTATAGGTATCAAGGTGAGCAGGCATACCCTATTTGTTTCGTTTGTGGTAGGAGACATACAGGAGCATGCCAGTTGGGGAGTAGTGTTTGCTATAGTTATGGAAGACATGGACACGTAGCATAGGAGTGTTAGTGGTCCTTGAACAGAGCACCAGGCCCTAGATAGATCTAGAGACATAATTAGGCACCCAGGGGTGGTGGCCAACAAAGGAATGTAGCCTTGTCGAGTGTTTATGCTTTGATGCCGGGTGATGTAGAGACTGCCGCAGATGTCGTGATAGGTACTTTTACCATTTTATCATATAAAGTTGTTGTTTTGTTTGACACAGGTGCTACCCATTCATTTGTATTATCGGGTTATGCTAAATTATCTGGAATTGAGGCACAACTATTTGATGTATAGTTGTCTGTTGTCATGCAAAATGGATACGCAGTGAGGTGTAGAAAGGTATTTAAGAATTTTCCAATGGCCATTCAGGGGAAAGTACTACCAGGTGATCTCGTGGTACTAGACCTGCAGGGGTTTGACGTGATATTAGGTATGGACTGGTTGGCAGCTAATCATGCCAGAATTGAATGTCATCAGAAAGAAGTGATTTTCAGACACCAGAGAGAGCAGGAATTCAAATTCATGGGATCATGTGTGCGCGCCCCACCGCAGTTAGTGTCGAGTTTACAGGTGAGGAGGCTGCTTCAGAGCGGTTGTCTGGGATTTGTAGCTTATGTTAAGGAGAAGCCAGAGGGAGAATTAAAGCTTATTGATATTTTAGTGGTTAGAGAATTTCCAGATTTTTTTCCGAAGGAGTTACTTGGCTTACCACCTGATCGAGAAATAGAATTTACGATTGATCTGCTTCCAGGGACGACACCGATATCTAAAGCACCTTACAGAATGGCTCCAGCAGAATCAAAAGAGTTAAAAGATCAATCGCAGGAGTTGTTAGAAGAAAGATGGGACCATGAGGATGTGCATTGATTACAGAGAAATAAACAAAGTGATGATAAAGAATAAATATCCTCTTCCCAGAATCGATGATTTATTTGATCAGCTCCCGGGGACTTAAGTCTACTCCAAGATTGATCTCCGGTCAGGCTATCACCAGGTGAGAGTTAAAGTAGAGGACGTTCCAAAGACGACTTTCAAGACTCGTTATGGGTATTACGAGTTTCTCGTTATGTCATTTGGTCTGACAAATGCACCAGCAACGTTTATGGACCTGATGAATCGAGTGTTCCATCAGTATCTAGACCAGTTCATAGTGGTTTTTATAGATGATATACTGGTCTATTCGAAGAGTTTTGAGGAGCATGAACATCATCTAAGACTGGTGTTGCAGGTATTGAGGGAAAGAAGTTATACGCGAAATTCAAGAAATGTGAATTATGGCTTAGGCAGGTCATTTTTCTAAGGCATGTGATATCCGAAAATGGTATAGCAGTTGACCTAGGCAAGATAGAGGCAGTGGTAGATTGGGCAAGGCCGAAAAATGTTCAAGAAATTAGGAGTTTTCTATAGCTGGCAGGGTATTACCGACGTTTTATGGATGGGGTTTCCAGACTGTCAGGTCCCTTGACAAGGCTCACGAGGAATAATGCAAGATTTGAATGGTCCAATGAATGTGAGCAGAGCTTTTAAGAGTTGAAATAGAGTTTGGTTACTGCCCCAGTGTTGGCTATTCCATCAGGAGAGGATGAATTTATTATTTACAATGATGCATCCTAGAAGGGGCTTGGGTGCGTGTTGATGCAGCATGGGAGAGTTATTGCTTATGCGTCCAGGAAACTTAAAGAATATGAGAAGAACTATCCTGTGCATGATTTAAAGCTAGCCGTAGTGGTGTTTGCCCTCAAGATCTGGAGACACTATCTTTATGGAGGAAAATGTGAAATATTCACGGACCACAAAAGTTTGAAATAGTTTACTCAAAAAGAACTGAATATGAGGCAAAGAAGATGGCTGGAACTCATTAAAGATTATGATTGCATTATTAGCTATCACCCCAGGGAAAGCAAATGTGGTAGCTGATGTATTGAGCCGAAAGTCAGTGGGAGTAGTATTGTCAGTAGTGGAGATTCAGCTCCCTACGCAGATGGATTTGGAGAGGTTAGGCGTGGAACTAATAGAGAGTGGTCACCAGACATTCATTGCCAACCTGATGATACAACCTACCTTGTAAAAAAGAATTAAAGCCGCCCAGAGGAGTGATATAGAATTAGCAGAACTAATAGATAAAGTACGTGATGGACAAGAGGAAGAGTTAAGTATTTCAGATGATGGATCTTTGAGGTTTCGTGCCAGACAATGCGCTCCTGCAGACGCCGAGATTAGGAGGACGATCTTAGAGGAGACTCATAGTGTAACGATCCGAAGAATAAGGATGTTTAAATAATATAGAGGGATAGAAATGGAAACAATAACAGAAGGAGGCAGCTAACTTCGTCGAAGAACGCTTCGTGTTCGTCGATGACGTTGCACTTTGGATGTGATAATCCCAAGAAATTTTTCTAGGCCTCGTCGACAAACACAGGGGTTTCGTTGACGAGAAGATACCGAGAGAGGATTTTTGAGAAGTCTGAAATTAATCGACAAGGGTGTAGGTTCGTCGATGAACTTTCTATAGGACTCATCGACGAGGTGACATGGCTCGTCGACGAATCCCACAGTATAAATAGCCTAAATCCAGGTTAAATGCATAATTTTTCACCAAAATTCTCTTATTTTCTCTCTCATATGGTTTCTTCTCTCTCTCTCTCTCTCTCTCTCTCTCTCTCTCTCTCTCTTCGATTTCGGCTTTGTCAGTCGCCGAATTGATGATCTGAGACCACCACGATACTTCTGGGGAAGTTCTCTTCAAGTCTGCCGGAGCGGATCGTCAGTGGGACGAAGTTGGATTTTATCCCAGATTCAGGGTAAGGTCTTTTTGTTGAAATTTGACTTTTCAGCAGTTGTAGGAAATGTTGTAGACGTAGAAATAATGATGTTTTGTTATGGGATATATGGTTTTCAAGGTGTTGAATGGAGAACCCAGCGAGTGTAAAACCCGTCACCGTAAGGGGTTTTTAACAGGAATCAGGTAAGGAAAATATGCTATGTTAGGCAAATTTAGTATGATTTCCAGTATATATATACCAGATTATTATTCACAATAGAAATTTTTATACAGTATATTAATTATGTTAAATGTTTTAAAATTACTGTGTGGCATGAGATTATGAATACAGCACAGAATCATGTTTACGGAACGAATACTGAAACAGGTTTTATAGTGTTTTCAGGTTTATGTTTTACAAAATATACAGACAGTAAAATGCTCTACAGTATCTTTCAAAATACCGTGATTATACAGTTTTACAGTACCATGATATACAAATTTACAGTCTATTTCAGAAATACAGTTAATATAGTTACAGTTTATTATAGCGTCATGGTCAATACAATTATTACAAAATCATGGTAAAACAGATAATTGTATATAGAACTATACTATATAGTATCAGACCCTATTGGACCATACAATTTACAGGGCACGGTACCATAGCTATATACAGTATAGAGTGCAACCACCTATTCAGATAATACGTGGTATATAAGTCAATTGTATAAAGCCCACGAGTGGAAAGACTCCCCATTAGATATGGGTTGAGGAGGACTGATCAGACTGACGGAGTATAGTGGTTTATCCTGGTCGGCTAGCCAAGATAGATCCCGCCTACGGGTCGCACAACCCTGTCATAAGGGGTTAAACATACAGTTATCCACAGGGAAGTTTTCAACAATTATATGTATATACAGTTTTATAGTAACAGTGGGTGTACTTATGTATAGTAGAAGTATTATGAATGGAAAACCTATAAAAACAGATATGTTAAGCAACATGGGTACAGGTGGTGGTTTTATATGTTATTTGTACTCGTTTTCTCATATTCAATTATACATGATTATATAGAAACAAATTTTTATAGAATTGTAACTCATTTGCTACATACTAGCAATAACATATTTCATATTATGGAGCGTCATCTCATCCCATTACCCTAACATTTTTCAGGTGATCCAGGTAGGCGAGCAAATCAGGCTCACAGACAGAGGGGCTTTAGTACTGCCCTATCAGTAGAGTGAGTATTTTTTTCGAGTATTTATATATAGCCCTAACCAGTTGAGGGTATTTGGGGAAACAATCGTATATGTATATTTTGGGGACACATTTTAGCACTCTACTATTGTATATTTTCTTGATTGTGTTTTTATGAATTCTGATTCCCGCTGCTTAGGTTGATGGCTTGGTTTAGTCTAGTAGGTATCAGAACATTATAAAAAAAAAATTCAGAACTGGAAAATAAATAGCAGGTCGTTACACATAGATCCCTTTACACTATGCATCCATGTAGCATGAAAATGTATCGAGATCTACGGGAATTCTTCTAGTGGAGCGACATGAATAGGGAGATTGCTAAATTCATGAAACAGTACTTGACGTTCCAGTAGATAAAGGCTGAGCACTAGAGACCAGCATGTTAGATGCAGCCACTCTACATCCTTGAGTGGAAATGGAATCACGTTTCCATGGATTTTGTAACAGGGCTACCGCTAGCACGACATGGACAAAATGTTATATGGGTGGTCGTAGATCGGCTGACGAAGACCGCTCATTTATCCCTATCAAAGTCAACTATTCTATGGAAAGACTGGCAGAGTTATATATTTAGGAGATAATGCGCTCTTATGGTGTGCCAGTACTATAGTCTAAGATCGAGATCCCCGATTTACTTCGCGATTTTGGAGGAGCTTCCAAGAGGCTATGGGGTCGCAATTAGCATTCAGCACCGCTTTTCATCCTCATACAGATGGGTAGACCGAGAGGATGATCCAAATACTTGAGGATATGCTGAGAGCGTGCGTGCTGGATTTTAGGGGCAGTTGGACCCAGTATTTGCCACTGGTCGAGTTTGCGTACAATAACAGTTATCAGGCCAGCATTGGGATGGCACTGTACGAGGCTTTATACAGATTCTAGACAGGAAGGAACAAGAATTGCGCACCAAGAAAATTCAGTTAGTAAAAGTCCTATGGAGGAATCATACCATAGAGGAAGCTTCGTGGGATCTTGAGGAGGAAATTAGATAAAAATACCCACACCTATTTAGTGGAATACGGTAATAGTCAATATTGTTCAACTAACGGTAGTTTTATTTTATTCAGTACCGAATGATAAATGTATAGTTGTATTTTGGATTATAGGATATATAGTATTTTGGTTTTGGGAGAAAATTTTCTTTTATGGGTATAATTGTAATCTCCCAGATTGCTTATGTAACCATGGTATTCTTCCGCCATAAGTGAGGGTAATTAATAAAATAAGTAGCATGTTTTCCTTAATGGATGGTGTTCAATATAGATAGCAAATTTCGAGGACGAAATTTTATAAGGATAGGAGAATGTAGTAACCCGAAGGATTATAGTAATTAAATAATAAAATAAAAGAGAGAAAAAAGAAATTTCAAAAGGGACTCACAAGGTCTCGTCGACGAACGCAGGACGCTTGTCGATGAGCATACTTCTTGGGGTCGTCGACGTGGACACATGTCTCGTCGATGAGGACTTACTGAGAGGGGGTTTAGCAGAGCCTAAAGTTCGTCAACGAGGGATTCAAGTTCGTCAACGAACTCCCTTCATGGACTCGTCGGCAAATCCGCATTTTATAAATAGGCCTAACTCGGTTTTTAACGAGAAATTCAAGAAAAAAATTACTCTCTCTAGAATTTGTCTCCTCCTCCTTCTCTCTACAATTTTGGCTTCATTCTTCGCCGGTTCGACAATCGGAATCCGTCATGCTACTCTTGGGAAGATTCTCTTCAAGTCTACTGGAGTAGATTGTTGGTTAGGCCAACTTGGGAACCATCCCAAAATCAGAGTAAGTTGATTTTTTTGGTATTTTCAGTATTACCAAACTTATCTGAGTTTAGATTTTGTATTGTATGAGAATATACTGGTGTTTTGTGGAGTAAAACTGGGGTATTATGTTTATAAGATTAGGGTGTTTTTGGGACCCTACAGATATGGGTTGAGGACCCCAATGGGTATATTTCTAAGAATTCAGGTAAATTATAGTTTAGAAATGCTGAATATGTAAAGTTGGGGAAAATAAGAATGTGATCATTATTATGGTAAATTCAGTTGTGTGACTAGAAATTATATAGGTGTTGTTTCAGGGAGTTGAAAATTATGAACACTGCATGCATAAGATTATTAAATAGTAGTTAGAGCAAGGTAAGGGGAATACATGTGTAACGACCCTAAAAAAAATAAAATAAATAAATAAATAAAATTAATTAATTAATATAACATTATTAAATTAAATTAATTGATTAAACATTGTTAAATTAAATTAACTAAATAAATAATAGGATGGATATATATATTAGTTTAAGCTCTGGAAGCTTCTTTCAAATGTCCAAAATCAATTTGGATAATCTTATATATATATATATATATATATATATATATATATATTAGTTTAAGTTCTGGAAGCTTCTTTCAAATATCCAAAATCAAGTTGGATTGCCTCCGGTATTCTCTTTCTCATCTCTCTCAATCTTTGTTTCTTTCTCACACTCTCACGTCTCTCCTCTTTGTTTCTCCTCCTCTCTCACCTCATTTCTTCAGCAAATATTCGGCTAATCGAAAAACGGAAGATACTGTTGGGTTTCTAGATCGGCCACTGACATTTCTACTAGAGCGGATTTATCGTGGGAGTGGCGTAGGCACCACTGCTAGGGAAAGATATATTTCCTTTAAATCCTTAATTTTTCCTTAAATCTGACGTTAAATCAACAATCAGACACCTCCATGGGGTCCTAGTCGTGATCGTCGTCATTTTGACGTGAGTAAATTTCCAATTGGGGTTTTCTAGCCCCTACTCCAAAGCGAGAGTGGGATTTGGGAAATTAGGTAAATTGGTTATATTTCAGGGTATAATTATTTATTTAGAATTTATGGGTCTAGGAAATATTAAAATAATATTTTATTTAGGGTTAATTTAATGGAATTAGGATTTTTGATTCCAGGCTCGGGTGAGCGTCGCAGGTATTTTTCGGGGTCCCTGTTGGCATAGTTTAAGAACCCAGGTAAGGGGAAAAATATATATTAGACTAAAATTTTTATGAATTTAATGAAAAATGAATTGTGTTATATATACGTGTATATGTTTCGGGATAATCATGTAAGATAAGAAAGGTATATTTTGAGTATATTAATGTTAAACGTAGTTTGGCTTATTTTACAGGAAATATATATGAATTTTACTACGAAATAGTGTGACATGAGTTAATAGGAATTCTGTGTGGAAATAGGTTATATGTATGAGATGCAGGATATACAGGAAATGAACCGAGTATGAAATTGTTATATGAAATATGCTACATGTAAGTATTAATGTAACCATGTAAAACAGTTGAAAGATGCTGGGCAAAACAGCTGAAAAATGTTGGGTAAAATAGTTGAAAGATGCTGGGTAAAACAGCTGAAAGATGCTGAGTAAAACAGTTGAAAAATGTTGGGTAAAACAGCTGAAAGATGTTAGATATGTAATGAAATGAAATGAAAATGGAAATGAATGAACAAAAATGAAATGTGAAATGTGAACAATGTGAAATGGGAAAGAGTCACTTAAAGTGAAATGAAATGAAATGTTAAAGTTATGAACATGAACATATGTGAATGTTTGAATAATGACAAGAAGAAAAATGTATTATGATATTAGAAGTATTTATGCTAATAGAACATGTTACAACTGGGGCAGGGCAAACTCTTCGCTCGAGGGCTTGCTAAGAAAGGTGAGTGTGCTAGTAGTATTAGATGTAGCAATAGGCTGCATAACGCACTAGGGTAGAAGGAACCTACTTGTATGGGCAGATAGATTTCCTTATCCTTGGGACCTTCGTTGGTAAACCATTGTTTGAACTGTGTGAGTACGAGATCAATCTAACACTAGAAGGCTTACTGAGTAAGGTGAGTGCCTTGATATGCTTCAGTAGTGACCTTCAAGTTGCCAAATGTATCAGAGCAGAGGGGTGCTACTTGTATGAGCGGGTAATCACCCCTATCCTTAAGTAATCTCATGGGTAAAATACCTTGCATGAGTTTGAATAGGATCAGAAAATGTTTTCAGAAATTATGTTAATGATTTGCAAATGATGTATAATATGTTATTTACAAACCTCATATTAGCAACATGTTGTTTTAATAAATTGTTTCTTCCCTTACTGAGATGTGTCTCACCCGAATATGAATTTATCTTTTTAGAATTTCCTCAAGATCAAGCTTTGAGAGTTCGAGGTTTTATAGCATTTTTGGGAAATAGAAAGAGAAAAGAGTATATTTTTATGTTAATTTTGAGATGTATAAATTTATGTTTTGTATTCTATGTTTTAAGTTTTCTGAGATATGGATGGTTGAGAATACTAGTATTTGGGGATTATATTTTGGAGACATGTATATATGTGATTACAGGTGGTGAATAGTTAATTTGGATTATGGATAGGAATAGTAAACTTTGTTATTATATTTGTGGAGATTATATTTATATTTTCAGCTTTGTACATGATATTAGTAGGTGGATTATCAGGTAAATGAATGGATTAGTAGCACTCTGAGCCCACATAGAGGGTCAGGGCGTTACAACATGTTATGCCACCATTATTAGACATTTTATCAGTATGTTATAGTATTTGATCAGAGCATGAAAATTATACAGCTTTACAGAACATATTTATAGAGTTTTATTGAATTGTGTTGAGAAATATTGGAATATTATAGAATATATTATATAGTTTTACATAAGCATGATTATATAGCCTAGAGAATTATGAAACATAGCTTATACTATTTTATATACAGAGCTACGACTATACAAAATTATACAGAAATACAGTTTATATGATATACAGTATTACTCAAAATCATGCTTATACATTATTTTACAGAATTATGATTATGTAATATATTTCAGAGCATGATTGTACAGTATTTTACAGAGTGATTATACAGTGTTTTATTACCATGATATACAGAATATAAAACCATGATTATACATAATTTAATAGAATCATGATTTACAAAATATAGAACCATGATATACAGAAATACAGATTATACAGAATATAGAGCCATGATATACAAAATACATAATATACAGATATACAGATATACAGTTATTACAACGTCATAGCTGTACAGTTGATATAAAGTCATGGTTATTATAGAAATACAGAATAATGGTAAAATAGCTAGATTTATATAGAAATATTATTATACAGTATCAGACCCCGATGGAATACAACAATTCACAGAGCATGGTACCATTGCGATACAATATAGACAATGCAACCATACGTCTCAAATGGAGTATGGTACAACTGATTGTGCCCTCGAGTAGAGTTGTTAGCTCCCTGGCGTCTGGACCAGGTGGAGTGGGCCTTTCGTGCTATAGGCATCTAGATATGCATACAGTTAGGCTAGCACCAGAGGGCTAACTGGTGTTTAGCCTCGCCTTTGGGCCACACAACCCAGTCATGAGGGGGTAAGTCATGTCATATAGCCATCCAGGGGGAAGTTTACAGATATATAGTTATGTATGCTACACACAAAAAGTAGAGATTATGTATTATAGATAGAAGTACTTTTGAATAGATAACTCAGAAATTTTCATATTCTATATGATATAAGCATGTGTTATTATACAAATGTTTTTCTTGATGTATATCGTATACAATATTAATTAAATGATATGTTGCCAACTAACTCATATGCCACACACTGGTGATAACATGTTTCTCCTTACTGAGAGGCGTCTCACCCCAAAATTATTAAACATTTCAGGTAATCCAGAGAGGCGAGCAGGGCTAGCTTAGAGGTAGAATTGGTGTAGAGTCGGTGTAGTTTTTGGGATGAGTTTTGGGCTGGTTTGTGGAGCCCACAGAATTTTGGGAAATGTTATGTGTATGTGTGTATGTGTACAACTATGTATATAGTACTCTGGTATTGTATTTTGGTATATGTTGGATATGTATGTACTTCTGTTGCTTAGTGTTATATGAAATACACGGGATTCCACGGTTCCACTTCGGGTCGTGATGATGTCAACTATGCTCATGCAAGGTATCAAAAATCATGTATTAATATAGAAAAGAAAAAAAATGGATGGAAATTTCAGGTCGTTACAGACTCATCTACTTGTTCAAGTGTGACTGGTAGGATATTAGCAATAAAAAAAAGTAGGATAAAAATGGATGCCTACTTTACCAGTGTCAATTTCAGTAGGACATGGTATCAAAATGGCCCTTTTGTGCTAACAACGTAAGCATAACAAGTGTTCTACCTTAAGGACACAAAATTGAACGGTGATTAGTATGTGACATAAAAAATTCATCCTATAAGTTTGTATGATATAACAGAAGTCTCAGATGGGGAGAAGAATTTCATCGAGGATGCTTTCCAACAAGCTGAGCCATATGTCAGTGCAGCAACTTAATATGATTCGAATGTGGCATCATGCCGTGACAATTATGTTACATAGGAAGGAGTTGATCCTATACCATTGAATAGGGTTAGTGCCACGACAAAACACGTAGGGACTGTTGACATGGGAACTGATGATGTATATGTTAACTTCATCAACAATGATTAAACTAATATCGAAGATGAAACAATGGTGGATTACTGTACCGAGGAGGAATAGATACTAGAAAGTGATGATGATACTAATATTGAATATTTGTAATCATACTGCATTTCATAGGGGGTAAAGCATGTTATGTTGTCATATTACATTCCATGTATCTTAGCTGTATAAATAACTGAAAATATATTTACTATGGTTCCATTTAATATGTTATTATCTTATTCAATGTCGTCTATAATATTACAGACATGGCACCAGGAGGTCTCCGAGAGCTGAGGCGTACGCTGGCTAGTACAACTAGCTCGGACCATGCAATGGACCCGATACAGTTGGAGCATGTCGGCATCGATGCATCACTAGGAGTGAGTTTTAGTTGTAATTTTTTCCACAAGACAGTTTGATGGGGATCAACATGCCCTACCTATAGAAACCCAAACCCCTAAAATAGAAGAAAATAAATATAAAAGAGAGAAATAAAGGAAAACAAAATAAAAAGAAGAAAATTGGTTTGGCAGGACCCAAACCGTTGACGGTTTTATAGAGCTTGGGAAAACCATTACCGATTTTAGCCAATAGGGGCGGGTCAACTGCCAAACCGTTGACAGTTTTGTGAGGGCAGGGAAAACCATTGACAATTTTCCTATGGTAAGCTTATTTAAGTAGTAAGCAAGGTATATTTTTCAAAAACTCAAAATTTCCTCACTCTCTAAAGTGACTTTTTGGACTCTCTCTCTCTCTCTCTCTCTCTCTCTCTCTCTCTCTCTCTCTCTCTCCCGTAGACTCACTTGGAACTCGTGATCACTCTTCTCTCCTCTCTCGGCTTGCCAGTTCGTTTTCGGCGGTAGGATAAAAAAGGTAGGGTTTTTTGTTTGTTGAACGGAATCAATTTCTTTTTCAGGAACAGGTAAGGAGATTAAGTTAAGTCAGGTTTTTATCAAATTTGAACCGATTAAAAGGTCTTATATGTATGTATACCTATAGTTTCAAAGTTATTTCGAAAACTTACCGTTCAAAAAGTGGTTTATAAACTACGATTGTATCTTATGGTATTTTGAATAAAATGAACGGTGGAAAGCTTGGTGTTATCATACGAACTAAATATATTATGTTTTTCCTGGTTGTTTGTTGGATTATATTCAAATACTAAAAATCGTGTGGCAGGTGAATAATCGGTATGGGTTATGGTATAACTAATTTTGGGTATGGTTGTGAAAAATACTGAATTGTTTGTGAAATATACTGGAACTACCTTTGCAAAATAGTGGGTTTTATTTAATGGCTGCATGTCGGGTTTTACTTGACGGCCAGGGGCCAGGTTATATTTAAAGGCTGAGGGCCGAGTTTCATTTAACGGCTGTAAGCCGGGTTTTGTTTGATGGTTGGGGGCTAGGTTTTATTAAATGAAAGGTTGTATATGAAATGGGATTTATACTAACGTTTTTATTACTTAAAATGCATGATATGGTTTAAGAACCCGGAGAACTAGTTGTATTGTGAGCATGGTACCGTTACTAGGGAATTATTATTCGGCCATGTGCGCCCACACTGTACTGAGAGGTGTAGGGTGTTTTCAACTGATTGGCCTACGTAGAGGTTGTACCTTCCTTGGGGTCCAGACTAGGAAGTGGTAAGGCAATCGAACCTACAGCTGGGTTGCGGATGCCTAAAGACGTAGTAGCAGATGGTTACTTTGACTTTGTCTAGGTTAATCCCCCAGGGCTTAGTCTAACTTTCGGGCCGCACAACCCGTCATGGGGGTTAAGCATGTCGTTAGCCCCAGGGAGTGTCTTTTACACTTATATGCTAATTTATGTAAATGATGTTATTATTTATTGAACTGGTTTATATTGAGGAAGCAAATGCATATTTTTCAACTGTAAAGGTGTGAGTATTTGTAAGTGAATTAAAATGCATGAATGTTTATGGCGCAATAAACTTTCCATGTCATGCCCCGAACCCGAAAATGGAATCCAGGGGTAAAAATGTAATCTAACATATCCCTGTATCATACAAACCATCCATAGATATAATGCAAAGGATGAGGGTTTGACCCCGTGGGGTTCCCAGGCACCCTATACACGTCCAAACACAACAGAATATACGCAGCGGAAATAGGTCTTTCTATACAAGCATGGTACCATACCAGAGTCTATACAAGAGCAGAAACAAGGCTCTATCATACAACGTACAACCAGGTGCCCAACATATCTGAAAATGGAAACCCACAAAACACAAGTCCTAGCACTTACCCAAGCGCTACCTGCAGTACAACGACCACTACGCTTTCAAGGACGCTAGTTCCAGTTACTCGAAGGACCTATAAAAATGTACGTACAGTAGGGGTAAGACACATCTCAGTAAGGCAAATACAGGTTACACTAGTGTGTGACATTTGAGTGTTATCATGACAGCAAATATAACATAGTTAAAAGCATTTCCAGTGTTTTCACAATGTAGTTCCAGTACAGTGCATACATGCACACACACGTATACACACGCCTATGATCTACCCGATGTCGTCACACCCCTCGGCTTGAAGCCGGTCTGCGATATCCGGCGTTAGCCCGTGGCCAACCCGCGATACACGGCACCACCGGCACATGGCTAGTACCAGACTACCATGGCATCGTACCAGCGCTAACTGGTAGATCCACATCCTTCGGTGATCAGCCGGTATAGGCTCACGCCCTCGGATATAGAGCCGAACACTTTTGCCTACATGGCAGGCGATAGACACACGCCCTCGGATATAGAGCCGGACACTCTTTCGTACCTGGAACAATTTGGAACCCAGTTCCTACTGCATTTCAAACAAAACACAAACATGCATGCTCATATAATCAAACAAACCACACCCATTTGGTAATATAAAATCATGGTTTTCCAAACACATACAGTTTAAAACAAGTCAAGGCACGACAATCCTTATATCACAGTATAAATCATCATATACACATGGTTTCCAACAAAACCAAGGATGCAGCTCGTCGCCCCCTTTTTCCAAAATTGTAATCATGAAAAACTCATAGTTTTACCTGTTAAATCCCCCCAAATGAGTAGTCAAAACATACACAAGACCATGGACCACAGTTCCACCTAGTCCGATTTCAAAAATAACTAAGATAAACTGTATTCCCTTACCTTTCCCCCAAAAGACCAATCCCGAACTCTACGACTCCTAAACAGCGAACCGAGTTCTCAAAATCTACAAAACACAGTACAAAATATGCTCACAACTCCGTCCTCTACCAAACTACCAGATTAGAAAAGAAAACCGAGCCTTACCTCGATTTTTAGCCAAAACCCAAAAATCTCCGAAATGGGATTCCGATCTGTAGGTCTTGTAGAGAATCCTTCCACAATCCTCGTGGTAACTTCAGATTCATGATTCTAATGACGAACGACGAAGAAATCTAGAGAGATGGAGAGTATGGAGAGTTCTAGAGAGAGAAAGAGAAGATTTTTAGATTTCTTAGCTTGGAAGTAAAGAGAAATGATATTTATAGCCCATTGACTTAGGCGTCCTTGTCGACGAAATGGTGTCCTCGTCGACAAGGGCATATAGTCAGCTCGTCGACGAGACGATGGATTCGTCCACAAATCCTGATATCATCGGTTTCCCAAAACCTCTTAACTTTTCCTCGTCGATGAGCCTCTGAACTTCGTCGACAAGACTCACATGGACTTCATCGATGAACTCGAGCTTCGTCGACGAATCCTACTAAATTCCCAATTTGCCCCTCTCTTATTTAATTAAACCCCTACATCACGGTTCGAGTTCTTACATTCCGCCCGAAGACTTACTAAGAAAGGCAAGTACCTTGATAAGTATCAATTGTAGTTAAACCAGGTTGCATAATATATTAGAGCAGAAGGGAGCTACATGTATGGGAGTGTAATCTCCCTTATCCTCAGGAATTTTCACTTATAAATAATTGTGTGTGTGTGTGAGTATGGTTTGAGAATGATTTTGTAACTGTGGTTAATTTAACAACTGGTGATATTTTGTATACATTAAAATTCACATTGGTCACACACTGATATTAACTTAATCTGCCTTACTGAGAAGTGTCTCACTCCAATATACAAATCATCTTTTCATGACCATCTCGAGATCGAGCTTAGTGAGCTCCGAGGTGGGATGATAGCTAGTTTCATTTTTTGTGAGAATCTATAAGAACGTTAATGTATTTAAGTTATGTTTGAAGTTCCTGGATATGTAATATGGTCGTATTGACTGAGTTAGTTTTCTTTCTTTTGGTTGAGATGTAATATGGATATTGGGAGACTTTTATGTATGTTAGCAGTTTAGAACTCTAGTAATGTTTTGGAGAATGTATCATTTATTTCCGATGCTTTTATATGATGAATATGGTATCAGGTACACAGAGGTCGCTAAAGTAGCACCCCGGGCCCACGTGGTGGGTCGGGGCGTTACAGATGGTATTACAGCCTAAGTTTGTTACGTTCTGCAGACTTTGATAGTGGATGATTACCAGAGTATAGGTTGAGATAAGATAAGGATAGAAATGGGTAGGTTAGGCGAGTCTTGGTCTAGAAGCTTAGAGGCAGAAATCCTTTGACTGTCTTTTGTATTTTTCCTAGAATGATGATTTCAGGAAAACCACGGTAAATCCATCAATGGTTTTGTTTCTGGGTGGAGAGACTAAAACTTGGAAATTTAAGTTAGAATGTTAGGTGGGGTGAGTATGCATTCATCTCGGTGTTGTAAATTAGAGGCCCATACTTTGGTTTGACTAGGTTTATACGAGCAACAAAGGGTAGTGTGGTGTACAGGAGGCAAACCGTCGACGGTTTCTTGGGAGGAATATAAAACCATCACCGGTTTTCTTCAAAAGAGGTCTCTATAATTCAGGTTTTCCGTCGATGATTTTGGAACCCTTAAGAAAAATCATCAACGGTTTTGTGGCAAGATTGTGAGAATGAACCTTAAACTGAGAACTCATATAATATATTGATTTCTTTGTTCAATACTTGTGTCAATAATGATAAATGTGGAATTTCTAAGTCGGTTTCTATCCTATCTTCGGGATGGATTCCAGGGGAAAGCACATTTGCCACGCCCCGAACCTGGAAATGGGACCCGGGGGTGATAATGGAATCTAACTTGTCCCTGTATCCGATAAAACATCCAAAGATACAGTACAATGGATGAGGGTTCGACCTCGTGGGGTTCCCAGGCACCGTAAACACATCCAATCACAAATATATACGCAGCAGAAAAAGGTCATCTATATACACATATGCAGTACCATACTAGAGTCTATACAAGAGCAAAGACAGGCTCTAACGAAACGTACAAACAAGTACCCAAACACATCTCAAAATGGCAACCCAACAAAAATACAGTCCTAGCACTTACCCAAGCGCTAAATGCTGTACACCAGCCACTACACTCCCTACACCAGGACGCTAGTTCCGATTACTCGAAGGACCTGTAAAAATATACATATAGCAGGGGTGAGACACGTTTTAGTAAGGAAGAACACATGTTATATCGGTGTGTGGCATTTGACTGTTATCATGATGCAACATACACCCAGTTGAATGCAATCCAGTACTAATTTACACAGTGCATACACCCACAGATAACACATGATCAGCAATCCTGGCGTCGTCACACCCTTCGGCCCGAAACCAGTCCGTGACAATCCGGCGTTGGCCCGTAGCCAACCTGCGAAGCACGGCACCACCGGCACATGGCTAGTCCCCGACTCCCATGGCATTGTACCGACGCTAACTGGTGGATCCACACCCTTTGCCCTGATCTGTCGGTATAGGCTCACGCCCTCGGATATAAAGCCGGACACTCTTGCCTACGTGGCAGGCGATAAACACACGCCCTCGGATACAGAGCCGGACACTCTCAGTACTTGGAATCATTTTAGGATCTAGTTCCTACTAGCATTTCAACATATCATACACACATGCATGCTTATATAACCAAACAAACCACACCCATTTGGTAATCTAAATCATGGTTTTCCAAACAAATATAGTTTAAACAAGTCAAGGCATGACTATCCCATTATCACAATATAAATCACACATATACTCTGTTTTAAAAAAAACTAGGGATGCAACCTGTCGCCCACTTTTCCCAAAACTGTAATAATGAAAAACCCAAAGTTTTCCCCATTAGGTTCCCCCAAATGAGTAGTCAAAACACACACAGGACCGTGAACCACAGTTCCACCGAGTCCGATTTAAAAAATAACCAATATAAACATAGTTCCCTTTTCCTTTTCCCTGAATACCAAATCCCAAACTCCAAGGCTCCTAAACAGTGAACCGAGATCCAAAACCTACAAATCACAGTACAAAATATGCTTACAAGATAGTTACCTACGAAACTACCTGATCAGAATTGAAAACCGAGCCTTACCTCGATTTTATGCCAAAACCCAAAAATCTCCGAAACGAGATTCTGATCCATAGAAGTTGTAGAGAATCCTTCCGTGATCCTCGTGATAACTTCAGATTTCTGATTCCATCAACAATCGACAAAGAAATCTAGAGAGAGAGAGAGAGAGAGAGATTTTTTTTGAAGTTACTTAGTGAGGAAGTAAAGAATCTTCTATTTATAGACCTTGACCTGGCCAAATTCTTCTACGAAATGGTGCCTTCATTGACGAATCTTTCACTGACTTCTTCAATGAATCGGTGGCCTCGTCGACGAATCTGGCATCTCCGGTTTTTTTGAGACTCCTCGGCTTCTACTAGTCGACGAGTCTCTGAATTTCATCGACAAGAAGAACGAAGGCTTCGTCGACGAAATATGGCTTCATCGACGAAATCTGCCAAATTCCTAATTTTTCCCCTCTCTCATTTATTTAACCCATTTATCACGGTTCGGGTTCTTACAACATTGATGTCGGAGGGGATAATCATGTGGAGACTTCCAGTGAGGAGGATGTTGATGCCTCGGCAGTGCTGCGAGGTATAGCACGACATGGTCAGTTGTAGTGTGCAAGAAGGTGATCAAAGACTACGCAGTAGAGATTTAGGGGAGAATGTTGTCTTCTAGCTTAATTGTTTTTGACATGCATAGGTTCGACGCCATTTTGGGGATGGACTAGCTAGCATCCAGCTATGTGAGTATCGATTGCCACAAGAAGGAGGTAGTGTTCAGACCTCCTAGGGAGTAGGAATTTAAATTCGTCGGGTTGTGTGTGCGCTCTGCAACACAGGTCCTTTCAGAAATTCAGGCAAAGAGGTTACTTTTGGAAGGTAGCTAGGGGTACCTTGCATTTGTAAAAGAAGCACCAAAGGAGGGACTTAAGTTGGAGGATATCCTAGTGATAAAGGAGTTCTAGGATGTTTTTCCTGAGGACTTACTGAGATTGCCTCTTGATCATGAGGTGGAGTTTGCCATTGAATTAAATCCAGGGATAGCACCCATTTCTAAGGCTACATACATAATGACTCCGACTGAACTAAAGGAGTTAAAGGAGTAGCTACAAGAACTTCTTGACAAGGGATTTATTAGACCGAGTGTATCACCCTGGGGAGTGCTGATGTTGTTTGTGAAGAAGAAATATGTGTCGATGAGGATGTGCATCGACTACCGTGAAATTAATAAGATGACAGTGAAGAACAAGTACCTATTACCTCGTATTGATGATCTATTTGACCAGCTAAAGGGCACACAGGTTTTCTCTAAAATCAATTTGCCATCCAGGTATCATCAGGTGAAGGTTAATCTGAGGATGTACCAAAGACGACTTTCCGTACTAGGTATGGTCATTACGAGTTTTTGGTTATACTGTTCGGTTTGACGAATGCTCCTGCAGTATTCATGGACCTGATGAACAGGGTGTTCCATGAGTACTTAGATAAGTTCGTGGTGGTATTCATCGATGACATTCTAGTTTATTTGAGGAGCCTTGTAGAGCCTGAATACTTCAGGTACTTAAAGAAAAGAAACTATATGCTAAATTTAAGAAATGCAAGTTCTGACTGGAACAAGTTGCATTTATGGGACATGTAGTGTCCATGAAGGGAATCTTAATGGACCTAGGCAAAGTAGAGGCGGTAGTTGATTGGGCGAGATTGAAGAACGTGCACGAGGTTAGAAGTTTCTTGAGTCTGGTAGGATACTATCACCTATTTTTTGAGGGGTTTTCAAGGCTATCAGGTCCTCTGACGCAGCTTACGAGAAAGAACAAGAAGTTTGAGTGGACTAGTGAATGCGAGCAGAGTTTTCAGGAATTGAAGCAACGACTAGTCACTCACTAGTCCCTAGTGAGTTACCTCCCATGAGATATCACTAGCATGCCTTTGACCTTGTTCCTTGTTCATCTATGCCTAATCTACCACCTAAGTCTAGAGTGTGTGAGCAGTTTGATACATTTTCAAAGCACATACATGATCTACACTCTGACATAAGAATAAAAATTAATTTGAATAATGAATATTGTAAATCTAGTGTTGACATACATCGTAGGTGGCAAGAATTTTCAAAGGGTGATATGGTTATGGTTCGCATTCGTCCTAAGCAGATTCTATTAGAAAAGGTAAGAAAGTTACATGCTAAAAAGATGATATATTTCAAAATTTTAAAGAAAATTAGTTCTAATGATTACATGCTTAATATACCTATTCATTTTAGCATAAGCAATGTGTTTAATGTTGAAAATCTAACCCTTTTTTCTTGAAGCAGCATATTTTGTGGAGCCATTCAATACTAACCTTGCAGGTGATTCTACTCCATTTCCTACTCCTCGTGAACTTGAAAACCCAAAATTGCATTTACCTCCACCTTTACCCATACCAAAGAACAAAGAAGAATAGAGTTGAAGTTGAATATAGAAGAAGCATTTCTTTGCTTGAGCTTGTAAAACTTGTTCCTCTCCTTGTGAGTGAGTAGTGTGAGGCTACGACGTTCTCTTCAGAGATCAAGTGATGAGAGACCACTAATCTATCCAGCGACTCCATCATCCCCTTCTCCATTTAACACTCTCATGACCTCCATAAACACCACATGACCTCCATCAACACCACACAACCACCACCAACATACACCCCCATAGCTATTATCCCTACACTCCATAGTTGCGTTTACGTTGGTACTTCAAAGCTTGTACGAAGGATTTACGGTGTGATCTAAGACTTGTGTTGAACAACGTCAAGTCATCCAACGAGTCTCTTGGTAAATTCTGTATTTGCTTGAATCTTTGCTTGTTTTTGTGAATCCTTGCTAGTAGCCTACAAATCCATATTTGAAAAACCCACTTGCAATATCAATACTTGTTAGCTTAAATTAATTGTACGAATATTAGTTTGATAAGCTAGAACTTGTAATCTTAGCTTTGAAATTAACATCTATATTCATAAAACTTGATTCATTGATAAGAAACCCTTGGGACTTATTTGCGGGACAAACACATACACCTTTTCAAAAATCAAACAACTTGTAAAAAGTAGCATGATTTATGATGTTTATGTTTAATTAGTTGAATTTTTATTCTAAAGTGTTTTGAGTGTTTGTGCTTGTGCTCGTGTGAGGGTTAAACCGTAGGACATAGGTCGATCAATCCCGTCTTACACCATCGATACCAATGTAATGCTTGGTTTCACTTGAAGAAGTCTTCTGATTCATTCCCATTTTCAGGAAAATCAAGGGTTTTCAAAGTATAGAGTTTGGTAATGCAGAGAATTTGCAAACCAATTGCACATTAAATCATTGAAGCTAACTAAGAGAAATCCTTACATTCCTCGTTATTGAAATATTCTAATCTATTTGGTTGATATTTTCAAAAACTAAAACAAATTAAAGACTTGAGATTCATGTTCACTTTTGTCATTAAATCAAAGGACAATTAAAAATTATGACTAAAATAAAAAAATATATAAATATAAATTTTAAAATATTATAATAAAAATATAAATTAATTATAGTAATGTTATTAAATTATTATAGTTTAAATTCAATTTTTAATGCCTAAAAATAATCCTATTGAAGATGACAATTGAAAAAGATAAATTTTAAATTTTACATAATTTACAGGTGTTCTATTTTGGTTCATATATCATCATGCTTATTTTTAATACATACATTGAGCCTAATTGTTTAAAAAATTATCTATAAATCTTTGTAATTACTTAAATCTAACAGAAGAATTTTGGTCATAAAATATATATAAAAAAAAAAGTTGAATTTATGAGAGAGGTCGCACAAGAAATCTGCAGGGGTTAGAATCAAAGTTTCAAAAATCTGAACTGGATCGGCCGGTTTAATTGATCGGACTGAAAACCGGTCTCCTTTCCGATCCGGGTTGAAGATATTTTTTACACAGATTAAAATCTGATCAAAACCGGAATTAACTGGTGGATTGGCTGCCCCGGAAGAACCGAACCGGATTGAATGAAATTATAACTTGGGTTTTGCAGCCTTTTCGTTTAGCATCCACATTTTGGAGGAATCCCATCCCGTTCAGTGCTTCAATGGTGCAGCAAACAGCAAGCGTGCAACTCAACTGCCGTTCGCCGGCTGGTTCTCTCTCTGATCGTCATTGCTCCTTGCATGTGGAAGTCTTCCATTTGGCAAGTGCACCATCGATCTGTGCCTCCATTGCTCCTTCAACTTAGTGAATGTTAAAAAAAATAAGAAAGAACAATTAGAAAGAATATAAATTTTCATGTTTGGTAATTAAGAAAAAGAATAAAATATATTGCAAACTAATGAATTAAATTTTGATAATGCACATTAATAGCATTTATTTTTTTTTAATTTAATGATATTAAAATAAAATTTTATTTTTAACAGTCTTTATTATCGAGATGACATTTAATAGAAAATGAGCTTTCTTCTTAATTTTCTTTTCTCCAAACAAAATTCTTGAATCAAATGCAGCCCTATGTGAAAGAAAAGGAAAATTAAAAAAAAGTTCTACTTTTTCATGTTTATTTATCAAGAGAAAGAATCTAAATTTTCATGTTTGTTTATTAAAAAAAGTAAAAAAAAAAATATAGAATGAACTAATGATGTAGTGATCCAAAAAAATTAAAATAAAATAAAAATAATTTAAAATTAAATAATATAATACATTAAATTAATTAATAATAATTATTAATTACATAATATAATATATTGATGTATATATATGTATAGATAGATAGATATACATGTAAGGAATGTCTCAGGAGATTCCTGAGACATCCTTTCCTAAGGAATTAAATCCCCCAAATTGTGAGTTCTCTCTCTCTCTCTCTCTCTCCTCAAGCTCTCTCTCTCTTTTCTTAATTTTATCAACGAAACTTACGCCGATTGAAGAATGAAAAATATTTGTGGGTTCCAATTTCGGCCACCAACGTTTTAATTGGAGAGATTTTATGATTTAAACGTCGTAGGCACCACTCCCAGGATAAGGTAAGATGAATAGATTATGTTAGTTTTTTCTTAAATTTGAACCAATTAAACTTGAGTATATGGAATCGTAAATGTTATATATGATTTTCTGTATGAATCAAGCATATGAAATTGACGGTTTTGATTATTATATGTATTTGGGAAAAAACCAAAACGAGTAGGTTAATCATCTCCGTTTCCTGAAAAAAAAAAATATTTAGTTTCATATACCAAGAATTCAAATCGGCAATCAAGCTTATAATTCTCATACTCTTCAAAAAAACCTTCTTGCTCATATACTTGCTGAAGTTTTTTTGAGATTTGCTGAGTTATTTTTCACCGATCTTTGAGCATAAATTCTGAGTTTGATCAATCAAAAGAAAGATCCCAGTGATATATTCTCTAAACTTCAACTCTATTCTTCATTGAAATTTAAATTGAAGTATTCTTAATTGTGCTATAACTTGTACTAATGTGCTCTCTTTTTTAGAGTGATTCTTCCATGCAAGAAGTTTTCTTGTTTTCTTGTTTTCTTAACGGTTTAGGGTTGTTGAATCGTTGGTTTATCGAGCGTGGGGTATCGCTTGGAGAGGAGAGCCCCATCCTACTTGAAAGAGTGTGTAAAGGTTTGCTCCGCCCGTAAAGGAGTAGTATAGTGGAATCCTTAAGTGTATTGTCTAAGGTGAGGACGTAGGTGGGGATAACCTGTAAAACTCACCAAGTGGGACCCGGAGGTCGCGTGTTACATTTACCTGTTTCTGATACCATATACTACAATCATGCAGTGGAATTAAAACATATAACCTCAAATTTAAGTACCAGAGTCTACCTGTATACATATATGTGCCCCATAAACAACTGCCACTACTTGTTTATATTACATACTAGTACTTAAAAAGCATAAACTATACATAAGATGTTTATACAAACTTTCCAAAATTACCCAAAACGCTACCCTGCCAAAACCCTAAGCTCGATCTCTTGATGGACCTGAAAAAATGATCATCCACTAGGGTGAGACACATCTCAGTAAGGAAGAATGAATCATAGCAGTGTGTGGCAAAGTGTTTAAATATTACGAAATATATATATTCTTTTGCCATTCACCATCAACCGCAGCCGAGAAACACATCATTTATATCAACATTGGTCTCTGATTTCATACTTACATCTAATATGCATAAATACTAGCTTCTGATTTCATACTCACATTCATAATTATTTTTAATAATAATACCTGAGAATATAGAAGATTACCCGCCCATACAAGTAACTTCTCTCTGCTCTAATACCAGTATTAGGGTACTCAACTTACTCAGTAAGCCCTCGGGCTATGTATATAGACAAAGTCTCCAAGAATAGGGAAGGTTACTCGCTCATACAAGTAGCTTCCCTCTATTTTGGCATCAAACTGAAAATATCAAGGCGCTCACCTTTCTCAGCAAGCTCTTGGCAGAAAGTTTTAACTTGCCATATATATATTATATATATATATATATATATATATATATATATATACATATAGTTAAATTATTATATCACTCATCTTATTAGATCACATTTCATATAAACATACTGTCCACATAAGACTCTCATTCATACAAAACACACAGTTCACACATGACTGGTCCACACAGGACTAACATCAACACATGGTCCATACAGGACAAACATCTCACAAAATATATATCGTGGCCCACACATGCATTACTAACCATCAGGACTACCAATCCCCATGACCTACCTGTAGTATATCAGTAGAACAACCTCCTCAGGCCTGCCAATGCTCTACCTCAATATATAATGACAATATACGAACTCCTTAGGCCTGTCAATGTATATCGTGATTATATCTAAACAATATAATAAACTCCTCAGGCCTGCCAAAGTTATATTATGATACATATGAATAACCACACAAAATAACCCATATACACACATCACAATATTTGTCATGGAACAATCTCAACAGCAGTGTTTACAATCAATCAGTATTCATCACTCGTCAATATTCACAACATGCCAATATCCATAACCCACCAATACTCACAATCCAACAGTATATTTCTGTACTCACAACAGCCAATTAAAATTATGAAAGTTGTATTCCTGCCACACAATTTCTTTCCCATATATATTATATTCCCAAATTAACCGGTGTAAACTTTAATAAAAACTCTACTATAATTAATTCTCTTTACCTGGTTTTCCTAGATTATGCCTGCGGAAACCCCAATATGTCGTCTGCGGCACCTGCCCTAACCCTAATTCAAAAACCCGTTTTTATCAACCCAACCTTCAATACAATGATATTTTATCATTCCTTACGGCCTATACATTCCATATTAATAATATAACTTAAAAATACCCTACTTACCATAATTTTGGAATGGTTCTTAGACTTCTCAAATCGAAATTTCACTCTGGCTAAATTGTAGAGAATCTCCCCAAGATCATCGTGGTAGCTTCTGATCGTCGAACCGAGGAGAAACAAGGCTGAAATCTTAGAGAGAAGGTGGGAGGGCCATTTTCTAGAGAGAAACAAAAGATGAACGAAAGTCCTCGCTGAAAAATATGATTTTTACGTATTTATAAGTGGCTGACCACGTTACCTCATCGATGAGACACGTGGCCTTGTCGACGAATTGAAGAAGACAGTTCGTCGACGAAGGTGAAGAGCTCGTTGACGAACCAATAGGTCTAAATTTCCCCCTCTCGGTATCTTTGTCGACGAGACACTACGTCTTGTTGACGATCCGTACAAGGGAGTTTGTCGACGAAGCCAGAGCATTCATCGACAAATCTTGCTTTACCTCCTTTAAATTTTCCTTTCTCTTCATTATTTAATTATTATAATTTTCGAGTCTCTACGTAGCCGAACCTCATAAAATATTAGTGTTGCTCTCTCTTCCCTACTTTCTTTAATTTTCTGCATATATATATATATATACAAATTGTGTGATTGTGAATTTAATTTTCTACACATATATAAACTGCGTTGATTGATTATTTAATTACTGAAAATTAATTTTCTTTTGGGAATTGCGGAAACTGTAAGGGAGTACATTGATTGATCAATATTATTGCGGAAACCACAAGGGACTACGTTGATTGATCAATACCAAAGCTCATTAATATATTGATTGGTTGCATAATTCAAGTTACATATTTGACATCAATATTTGAGTTTTAGAAACTTGGTTGAATTTTCTATTGTGTTTCATATTGAGAAATCAAGCTCATCTTGTTGAGTGGATTGACATATTCAAAAGCTGATTTTGGAAGCATTGCTGGAATTGATATATTGTTTTATACTGAAGCTTATCTTGATTGATTAAATTAATTCATTGGGTGTTGATCTAAGCTATTGGAAGAAGTCTTGAGAAACCTACAAAGTATTTAATTTGGTATTCTCATTCATAAAGAATTTTAACTAAATTAATTTTCAATTGGACTTGTGATTTAAATTCAAATCTTACGTGTGTGTGTATGTTTGTTGAAACTAAAAAGGGTTAAGAAAGAATTAACTAAAGAAGTTTCTAAAGAAAAAAAATTAATCCCAATTCACCCCCCTCTTGGGAGTGCACCTTATTTTTCGAGTTTATACATGATGATGATGTTGTTAGTCCAAAAGGGTGGTTCTTCTACACATATATGTGAATTTATGTAATTGGTATTATTTACTGAGCTGAAATATAATGTGAAGGAAAATGTATATTTTCAACTGTATAGGTGTGAGTTATATTTTGCAAATGTCATACTTGTCAGATAAAGTAAGTTAATGATTGTGCTTAATTTCATTGAAACTCATGTTAGCCACACACTGATAATAATCTATTCTATCTTACTAAGAAGTGTCTCATCCCAATAAATATATATAAACTTTTCCGATCCTACAGGAAATCGAGTCTAGGAGCTCCAAAGAGGAACTTAGACGATCTCACCGAGGGTGAGTATTGATTGGACCTTGGTTTGTTTATATAAATATTTTGGGTTTTATAGGTTGTAATATGGATTTTGGGTATGGTAGATGTAATGGTTGTGAGGTAGTACTCCGATACGTATGGAAGGGATGGTCTTTTTGCTTCTGCTGTATGTGTTCAAAATTATGTTATAGAATGAATGTACTCGAGACCTCCTGTTGGTCTCGGGTTGTTACAAAGGTGGTATCAGGGTGATCATATGATGATGTCATTTTTGTATTAATTATATATATATGATTATTTTTTGGGGCGTCACAAGTGTGGTTTAGAGCAATATGTTTTTCCTACGTAGCATTCTGGACCCCACTTTCGGGTTCAGGGCACTACAAATGAACACAATTTTAATTTTACACAACATTAACGTTTGATTTTTCTTAACTCTTAATCATATTAAAGTAAAAATTTATTTTTATAATATTTAATATAAAAGAAAGTATAATGAATAACAAATATTATTTATTTTATCAAATAAAATTATTTTATCCAAAACGAAGTGTTAATATAGGGCTTCTTTTTATCCCCTAAAGGTGTACTCAGATGTTCATCTGGCAGGGGCATCACTTAGATTTGATTTCTTATTCTCTAATGTGTTGTTGTTATATTCTATTATTTTCTTGCATAACTGATTATATTTTCTTTTAATAAGCTTGTACATTGTCCTCAATGTTCTTATCATCCTCTTCATGGAAGGCTTTTTTATTTTATATTTATATTTTATTTTATTTTGTTTTTAAATTTTGACAGTAATGAATTGAGTTTCTATAACTTTTCTTCAATAATTCTTTCTCAGGTCTCTTAAATACTGGTTTTTAGGAGTTATGGATTTGGAGTTGTCGAATTTATAAAAAATTTAATATAATTTGTATTAAATTTTATTTAAATTCATAAAAATTCAAATCTAAGTTTTGAATTTCATGTTTTCGGACAGAGGGCTCATGGGTATACACCAACAGTTAAAATTTAGAATTTATTCATTGGAGATTTTGGATTCAAATCTGAAAGAGATAAAAGGAAAAATAGAATGAGAGACGAGTATATTTCATCATGTACTCCAAATTTTTCGGGTTTCCAACTAACCTAAAAATAAAGGATATCGCAAAGATCATAACTTTAGGTAGTGGTTGGGGGCATGAATTTCAGACCTTTAATTTGAATTTAAGTGGGTTTGAATAAATTTCAATATAATTTTTATATATTATCTTATCCAAACCTAATCCAACTCGAAATGTAATGACTCTCTAGACTTGACATGGGGGTTAATGTATTTTTTATTGTTGGCTTCTAATTTGAGTGAAGATTAATGTTAATGTTGGGGTTTGATTGTGTTTGATGATACTTGGAGAATTATATATTTTATATAATATATGATATATGGGATGTTTTCTCATCAACTAATTCCATCGCTGTGGGAATATGATATTTCATGTTGGGTTCATGTTATTATCATACTTATTTCTCCACTATAATGGAATGATGGATTTAAATTGGATTAATTAATTATTTTAAACAAGAGATTAAAGAATATCTATATGTTTAAAAAAAAAATAAAATTGTAAGGATAAGTATAGGTGCTCCTCGTCGTTTAGTTCACATTCTCGATGTGTTTGAAAATTTGAATATTTTAAATCAAAATATTTTTCAAAGAAAAATTAAAATAATTTTTTTATTATTTTTTCAAGTCTTAGAGGATCGTTTGGTCTATTGTATTTTCATTTCATTCGCATTGTAAAATTCCTAAGAATTTACATATGATTTTCATGTCAATGCTTTATTTAATATAAGAATCCTCACTTGTTTTAATAAAATGACTATTTTACCCTCAACATGTGCCTAAGTAATATATTAAAAAGAAATATATTTATTTTCAAGCCCAAAGCCTACTAAAAATATATATTTAATTAAATATATATCCTAAAATTTTCAAAATTTAAAATATTTAACACTTAATAATTGATTAATTGAAATAATTGAGGAGAATATAGTATCTAAATACTAACTGTTATACTTAATTTTTATAAGACAATAATAATATTACTTTTTTTAATAATAAGAAATGTCAATTAAAAAATTAATAGAAGTATTCACACTTTTAATAGACATTTTAAAAATAATTTAAATCTTTAATTAACATTATATATATATATATATATTCTAATTAAAAAATAATATTTATACTAATTTAAAATTTTTACTTTTATTTTATTAATAATTTATTATTTTAAATCTAATAATAACGTGATTATATTATATTATAAGGGCATTGCTATCCAAAAGCTAAAATAATGAGAGCAATTTGACTCAAAATATAAATAGAATTCCCATAAAACTTACCTATAAGAAGATATAGGAATAGGATACTTATATTTCATGAAAATCCTTTTATTTCTAGAAATGTGAATAATCCCACTATGTTAAATTCACATGTTCAAGCAAATGTGATAATGAGCCATCACATTTTTAAAAATCTTAAAAAATGCTACAAACCAAACGCTCTCAATCTCAAAATCCAAAATGTTCAAGTTTAATCTCCATCCGAGCTCAAGCTTAGTTAAGCACTAAATAAAAAGACAAACCTAAAGAAGCTTAATGTGTTCCCAACCACAAAGCTAAAGTAGCTTAATGTGTTCCCAACCACAAAGTCACTGATATGAGTCATTTCCTTCTGAACATTGTATAAGAAAACAACAGGTAGCATTTCACCGTCCAAAATTTTTTAACCCAAATAATTTGACAATTGTTCATCAGTTAAAACACCACACCAAGTGATTACTGCAGTATAATTTCCATCTCATCTACCTGGACCCATCGGCAAATATTGTCAAACCCTGTTATGGAAATTCTCTCTCAGCGCAACCTTGTCAAAATAAACTAATTACACCATTGAATCTCAAAACTCCTCTCAAAAATTCCAAAAAACAGACAGAATGCCGTAGCGGACCCATGGATCAAATCAAATCGAATTGATGTTAGTATAAAACATGTGCTGAGAGTGAGTACAAGAACGGGAAAATGAGCCCACCCCAAGTGTACTTAAATCAATAAATCATAACATACAGAAGAGCCGAGAGGTAATGATGTATGATCCCTCATTCATAATAAATTGAATGCTGCAACAATTGGAATTTAGGTAGTATGGTAAGACACAAGAATAAAGAGGTATTTTCTTGATTAGTTTTGTATTCCCTCATTTTCCTCCTAATGGTTTTTCTTTATTATCAATTAAAAAAGTATATTATCGATTCAATTAGGATTCTCTGTTTTGAGGTAAACTGACATTCAAGGACGATAATCCAACCATATCAGGGCTTCTGAGCTGATCAAGCTGTTTCTTACCACGGCGAAGCAAGTACTCAATGTAGAGGAAATTCTTGCGATCAATAAGCTTGGAATTGCGATGGAACTCAGCTGACACAATTGATTCAATTTGGCGTCGATCCTCAGGAGATTTGCTACGAGCTGCTCGCAGAAAACTTCTGTAGAGACTTAGAACTTGCTTCTGCATTCCAGACAGCTTTGGCCCACTAGACGCCCCCATAACATCCTTTGGATAAGTTTGGCAGTTCTGTTTCTATAAAAAGTGCTTTGTCATATCACAAAATGTAAATGATTTTGCCCTCCCTGGAAAGCAATACGGAAAAAAATAGTCGACTTTCAGCAAATAAATGTCTCTGAAGAAAACACAGGAAGCACGTAACAAAATATTGATGTTGCTTTTAGTATTAAGCATATAGCATTGCATTCTTCAAAAGAAAGAAAAAAATAAATAAAGAGACTAAAATAAGTGCCCAACCAGGGCAACTTCTAATAAAAGTGATTTCATATTGAAAACTATTCTTAGGTTAGCCTTCAACAATTTGTCAGTAAATTACTTTTGCGAAGCTGGAAATTGATCTGATAAAGCTGATTTTAGTGAAAAAAATCAGATCCCAATTAAATCATTGCATGGTAATTTAGGATTAATTGTGGTAACTTAGGAGTAAGGTTATAATCTTAAATCACTTAAAGTTCAAAGTTTTCACTAAAGAGCCTTGAATAGCATAGGCAAAATTTCCAAAGTGCACCATGCCAAACACAAAGTAATACTAAAATAAATATCAAGTCAGATTCAAGTAGGAAACAGCAACCAGAAAGTTTTCAGTTTGCAAGTTTTAAAATTATGAATTCAAGTGCTAATCATTCTTTATGTTCTTCAGACAGTCATATTAATCTTTTGAGCTTGATAATATGACATAGTTAGAAGAAAGAGCATGCCCAAAATACTTGAACATTTGCAACGTGTCCTATAAATGGCAGCCTGCTAAATATTCATTCACCTATCACCAGGTTGATGAAATGATGTTGAAATGAAGAAGAGAGAGAGGGGAGAGATATCAAGACCAACACATCCCATGCAAAGTATTGAGTCTAAACTCAATTGAATTCAATTCTAAGCCTGCTAATCAATTGTGTAATATTACTTTTTACAGACCTAATATGCATAGGAAACAAAGTAAAGGGCCAACAGTATTGGGCATTACTTTCCTCATAGATAAACTCCATTATGTAATAATTTAGGACCTAACAAAAAGGTATAGAAGAATAAAATAAAATTATAGAAACCTAAATTAATAAATTTTCCTAATATTCCAAAAAATCCCAAATGCCTTGAATCTGAATCTCCAGCATTGTTTTCCAGAATAAATCACCAATGCTTATGAGTCACTAACTATCCTCGATATTAACAAGAAAACTTTAGAATGCCAACTGCAAACTAAGCTACAATATGTTCACAATTCGCTCACAGGGTGTTTGCAACACTGTTATACATTGGACATTCATTATGTGTCGACTCTGAACCACAAGCAGAAAGTTATATTTATACAACAAAAGAGAAAAAATGATAAATAATATATATATATATATATATATATATATATATTAAAGCATAGAAATTGAATCCCATATAATCTCAAAGATATAAACAAAATGAAACCCTTTACAAAGATCAGAATAAGAGTCAAATTATGTGTTACGTATGCTCGAGGAGTTATGTAAAATAACAAGACCTTACTTTTGCAAGCAGGGAGTGGATACAATATTACTAAAGTTTAAGCCAAGATTCAATCCAATCCACAAACTCGGAACTGTTCCCCACCCCACACACCCCTCCTCCTCCTGGGAACTTTCTAATTTGGTTCGACTCTCCCTCTCCATTGCCAATTTCCATGAATTGTTTTGCTAGTTAAGTTTTCTAAATTTATAGCTGTAAATCCTGTAAGTCATTTTACCATGCAGAGAGTGAAGTCACAAAAATTATCTAAAGATTAGAATAAAAGAATTGAATTTGTAGACTGAAAAGATTTTCAAAGCAAACTTGCTATGCTTTATCTTAGTTCATACCATCAAAACATAAAATAAAAATTGACCAAGTCTTTCATGTTTTTTTAGGTAGAATTGTTAATGCTTGATATACATTGTTGGCCCACAACCTAATAGTAGCTTAAGCTTTGAGGTAAAAAGTGGTAATCTAGCATGGTATCAGAGCTGGTTACTAGGAGGTCCTGGGTTCTAGTCTTGTTGTCCACATTTATTGTGTGGTACTTAAAAAATTATAAAATTTCCTATAATGGGTGATATTATTCTGTCTTTATCGCTCCACATGCTGTCGGGCTGCACGTGTGGGGGAGTGTTAATGCTTGATATACATTGTTGGCCCACAACCTAATAGCT
The DNA here is from genome assembly GCF_029873635.1 of Malania oleifera. Classification (NCBI taxonomy): domain Eukaryota; kingdom Viridiplantae; phylum Streptophyta; class Magnoliopsida; order Santalales; family Ximeniaceae; genus Malania; species Malania oleifera. The sequence goes on from NC_080417.1 coordinate 84,358,141, forward strand.
TAAACTTTTAGGTAAAGTGGTAATCTAACAAGAACAACAAACTTAATGAACAGAAAAGAAAATGTACAAGGAGGATAAGCAATCCTCCTAACCAAAACAATAAAACAAAAGGATAAACTACAGTAAAAAAAAATGTAAGTAACACCTAAGGCAAAGGGTTCCCATACCATCAAGGGTTTAGTGAGGACATCAGAGAAAAAAAGACTATAAGCATCAAGCTAGCAAAGCCAGCCAATCATGCTGGATATCAGAGAAACCTACATCACAAAGCAACTCGATGAATAAACCCACAACGAAGCAAAACAGACAATCTGATCCCAAATCATATCAATATCCAGAAAATTTGATGTCTGAAGATAAGCATTCGTCTTCAGTCAAAGCCCCCACAATAGATAACTGCACACCACCATAATGCCCTCGCGTCCTTCCTCTTATCATTTGGAACCGCTTATAGAAAAGTACATTTTTTGGAAAAGTACTCATCTAAAAGTAGTCTAGGATTATAAATACTTTTTTTGATAAATAATTAAAAAAAAAAAGGCCGTACCCAGTGCACAAGGCTCCCACTTTGAGTGGGGTCTGGGAGAGGTGGATGTCGGCAAGCCTTACCCCCATTTTTGGAGAGGCTGCTCCCAAGTCTCGAACCCGAGACCACCCGTACCAAGGCGGAGGCAATTGCCATCGCACCAAGGCTTGTTTTATAAAAATAATTTTTTACAGAAAATACTAATTTTCTTTAAAAAATTTGAAATAAGTACTTATTTAAGTGTAAACCAAACACTATTATTCACACAAGTACTTATAATAAGTACTTTTTATGAAAAAAGTAGTTATTTTCTAAGATGTTCCAAACAGGGGCTTAAAGTGATCAAGAAATCCTCCAAGGAGCAAGGACATGCCCAAAACTTGCCAAACAAACCAAAGAGTTTGTTTCACAAAATCCAAGATACAAAACAATAGAGGAACATATCAACATGCATCTCACCACTAGCATACAACACACACTAGGAGACAGCCTTATACAGCCTTCTGATCTATGACAGATTGTAGGTGTTTTCTTTCTTAAGACCATCCAAAAATAAACTTAGAAGGAAACTTGGTGTCGCAACATGTAGGTCCCCCTTAGAAGGAACCTTAGTGTCATAAAGTGTGGATTGCAGAGACTTTTACGTTGCAAAAGCTTGGCGATTCTACTAGGGACATTAGAGATTCAAGTTGAAATGACCATATGTATATGACCACCAATCAATTTAATTGTCTCTTCTACACTTCATATGATTGATCATGAATTAAGTGTGCTTATAGGTTGGATGAGGGTTAAGTTTCAGAGTACAAGAACAAGCCTTCTACCTGGGTTTTTCCTTGTAGAACTAGTTAAGGAGCAAAATAATGAAAGCTTCTGTGAGGCCTAAGTCTCTACATAAGCACATGAAACAACCCCACTCAATTGAATCCTCTTCCTTCTCCACCCAAGTGTTTACTTGTACAATTGCTTGTAGCTTGTCTTTTAAGTTCATCTTATTTGTTAAAAAAAGTGTTTTTTCCGCCTATTTTGATTAGAGCTAGAGCTTAGATCATTCAATAACCCACTTCATATCCACTCCTTAAGTGAGATATTTGTCAATTCATGCTCAATTTGTGAGCATTCATTTTTCACTCATCCATCTATGCCAAATTTGTCAGCATATATTCATTGTTTATCCCTCCAAGATCAACCTGTGAGCATCAATTCATAATTCATTCATCCATACTCAACCTGTAAGAATATATTAATCATTATCCTTCCATGCTCAATGTTTGAGCCTCTTTCCACCCATGCTCTAAACCCATGAGCATCCATCCATCTATGCTCAACGTGTGAGCATGTATCCATCATTCATCACTCATGCTCAACTCAAACTTATGATCATTCATCATTCCTCCATCCATGTGCTCCATTCACCCAAGATTATGTTTTCCCCATATCCATTAGTTTTATGCGGGCATCCTTGCATACAGTCAGTAATTTACTTTTCATGAAAGAATATTCCCAGCCATTTGCTCTATAAATGGAGCACCGATCCGTTCATTCATCCATCCACTTATCATATCACATGGGCATTTCTCTATTCATTGGCTTATTTAAAACACATATTCATTTATACGCTTGAAAAACGTCACTCATGCATATGCATTAGAGGATATCAGTTTCTCTGGCTTTCCTAAAAGAGTTGCAGGACATTGACTAGAAGGTTATTCTCATTCTAGAGTAGAGATATCCTTGAGAAAATACGAGAATCAATTGATTTTGAGTATAATCCATTCACATTTAGCTCATAAGAAACCACATCTACAAACATCTCTCATCAATTCATTGAAGATCGTTGTTTTCCAACACAAAAGGTGTGAGTAATCAAACCAATGTTTAAACCAGGGGGGAAGGACGTGTATTCAAGGATGCATATGAACAGGCTCACTAGGCACCATTTGAAAACAGATGTCCAATTAAAGAAAGACAATCATTCTCAAACAAAGAAGTCAAATGGCAAGCCTAAGGCATCATTACTTTCATAGAATTGGTAGAGTAGTGCTTGGGCTCCTAGAAGTGTTTTATGGAGCACAAGAAAGTCTTCTCAAGCTATAAAAAACTCAAGTTTCATACTAAAGTGATTGTTAATACAAGGGAAAGAGCAAGACAAGTGAATCGAAAAGGATCAATAGTTTAATTCAATTTGTAGTATCATCCAAAAAGAGATGCTCTCACAACCAGGAGAAAAGAAGTTTGTCATTTTCTGCCAAAGCCAATGTGACCTCCGAGTATAACTCTAAAAAGTTCAGGCAAGTTATCAAGAATGGACAGTTGGAGTCCTTGTAACTGACAAAATGCCTTGCAAATAATGGAGTGGATTGTGCTGATGTCTGAAAGCAGTGTTCCTTGAGATTCTTGTGGTCAAAAGAGCATCTATTATGTAGCATGCATGTGCAGCACTAGAAGGCCATGTTGGGAAATCTTTGCGTTAAGTCCTCGCTTATGCAAGAGTCCTAGTTAATGGAAAAAATTCACTGCTGGAACCACGAGTTTGTAGAGTGTTGACTTGTAGCATAACAATTGCATGAGAGGTTTCTTTTCAGTTTTGCATGTGCATTTTGCATGTTTTGTATTCTAAAAATTTTAGAAAAAAAATTATTTGCATCATTTGAGTAATAAAGGAGTCAAGGTGAAATTTGGAAAAATCTCTCAGAGCATATTTCAAATGGCTGACAAGCATTTGTGCAGCTGGTCACTATGAATTTCTAGCACTTGGAAATTGCATCACTTTTCGCATTTCCTTGAATAATAATTTACCAAGGCGATGCCCAAAGAACCAAACTCTCAATGCGTTAAAAAGGAAAGAAAATGAAGCTCACACCTCCAATGACCAAAACAAGGCATAAAGACATACCTTGGGGGTGCAAACGAAGCTTGAGACCTTCATTTCAACCAAGAAAACCATTTCATATTCGTTTCTTGATCTACATCATCATTTCTTTTAAAAAAGTCAACGTTGCACCATAACTTGAGAACAAAAGTTGCTTTCCATCCCAAAAGGGCATACAAAAAAAGGCATGCTTTGATTTTGAAACATTTTTCTTCCAACATTTATTGATTTCCACTTCCTTTTTGGATGACATGTTAGTGAGTGGCATAAGGAATTCAACAGCAAGAAGGAAACTTTAGCTTTGGAATCAGCATCTTCAGGTCAAAGCAATCAAAGCTTTTCTCATTTGAAGAGGCTTGCACACAATGGGAAAGATTTTAGTGCTTCATATGGTCAAATGCAACTCCCTTAAGCAATTTCCTAGCTAATTGCAACACAAGGTTAGGGTAAAAATTTGAGGGTCCTTGGTATAACTCCAACGTCTAAGTAAAGAATAGACATTTTTCTCCTATCCTTCTCAAATCACAAAATGCCCCTTGTTACTCCTCTCTGAACCTGAAAAGCAAATTCTTTCATCATGTCAACTAAGGATCACAACTCCACAAGAGGGGCAGCTTCTAATCTTGGTGTGCAGAGCAGGAGTAATCATAGATTGCACTTTCTCAATACATAGACTATCAGATCTGTAGCATGGCTAGTGTCCATCGGGACGGAATGATGATGAGATACAAGCTCAAAAAACCTACCTCCCCCTTTTCTCCTTAGGAAACCTCATTACATTAAAATGTCTCTCCAATAACCATTTAGGCAAACGAAACCCAAAATACAGCCTAAATGCTGGCCTAGAAGGACCATGCACAGACATAATCCACGTAATGCTACCTCTTATATCTAACAACATGGAAACAAAAAAGAAACCCTAAACTATCAATCTTACAAATGGATCAAGTTTCCCAAATAATTAAATCCCCCGCCACTGCTTGGAAAGGAAGAAACTCCCACTCTTTATTTCTCCTCTGCCAAAAGCCCTTAACCAACGCCCCTCAACCTTCTCAAGTTTAGTTTCCCCTGTGATGAAAATAATATCAATAGCATTTCTACACAACTTCCTTAATGAGCCCTCTCTTCCTCACATCCCCTGAGCCTCTAATATTCCAACTAATTATCTTCATTATTTTAGCAAATTTACCCCCATACCTTTTTACTTTCTCTCATAGGTCCTAGGGCTGACAACCACTTTCAAATCCTTCCTCAAAGGACTAAATTTAACTTCACCCCTTCAAGCAGTTCTTGCAGGTCCTGGTTGTCCTCTCACTCCCCAAAAAGTTAATGCCTAGGATTTTCCCCTTATTATATTCCTCTTTTTGGCACAAGTTATTAACTTCAAGCATATTAGAAATGGATAAAATACAATTTTGAGAATCTAGGTTCCTTTTTTGAATCCTTGTTTGATTCAATCTCAACCTTATCCAACTGAAGGCCAAAGAACCTCCTCAATTACCTTTTCTAATTGGTTTTCTATGTTCTTTAAATGGTGAACATCAACTTGTGCTTCTTCAAAGGAGCATCTAGATCCTTCAACACCATTTCCTCTTGCCCAAACAAAACACTGTTTCCCGCAGATAAGAAGCCATCAGCAGATCCTTCACTACAATTATGAGAACTTAAGTAATTATCAAGTAAAACATTTTTTGCCACCAAATTGATCCCATAAGAGACCTTTCTTTCTTAGATTCTCCAACTCATCATATGAAACCTCCTCTAGAGCTTCCTCATAAGCATTTGTTTTTTTCCAAACCCTTACATGTTTTTTTTTTTTCCAAAACAAATGTTATTGAGGATATAGCTTGCTGAAATGGGATGGCATTCTATATGCAATATACACCCGAATGTCCTCTTGTATCATCAAAAACCAAAATTTTATGGGAAATAGCAGCAGCAGCAGCATACTTCCCTCCTTTGTTTAAAATCCTGAATTGTTCCTAGTAAATTTCTAGATTTATATCTTGTTGGCTCTGCAACTATTCCTCATAGTTTTGCTTCAGACAAGAGTTAGAATTAACATCTCCCCTCCCAATCTCAAGATTATCCGTATCACCTTGAGAAAATATACCCTATCCCTTATTACTTAGATTGCCAGATCCTTCAATCATAAGAAAACCTGACCCTTCTACATCTTTAATTCCTAGCCTACTATCTCCTTCCAAGCCCTGCTAATATCAATGGATAGGGCCGATCCCACGCTTCCTCGGCCCTTGCTTACACTCCACTTGGGCGCAACTTATGAAGGCTCAAATCTTCTAAATTTTAAATCTATCCTCCCTTTAAAACTCAAACTATTCCACAATTTTTCCATGTAATCTTGCCACTCCATTGCAACCACCACCTCATAGCTCTTGTCAGAGGACCTGATATTCTTCATTGCCAAATGACGTAGTGTGTTGGGTAAGAGAGGAGCTAAAATGGCCATGCATAATTCATGTTTGAAATTCCAAAGTTGTTGTTGTACCAATCTATATTGCCAGGGAAAGATCTCATCATTGGGTTTGATCTATTGCATAAACTCTCGAGGCTTAGGTGGTCAAAGGAAGGTTTGAAATTCAAGTCCCTTTGTATTCCCCTTCTTTCCAGTTTGTAAGTCTTGAATGCTCTAAATAATTATTTTCTTATCTTCTAAACTGGTATCAAAGCCAAATGGATGTGTAGGGAGTGCCAATATATTCCCCTCAAATAACCACACTCTAAACTTAGTTCTAGCATGCAAACTTTTGACTACTAGTTCATTGCACCCTAGGTGTAGCTAATTGATCAATTGATTGATAATTAATTAGGTATTTTAACCTCACTTAGGATAAAATAGGTTAATGGTGATTTCGTTGATTTGTTTTGATCCATCTCATAGGTGGTCAAAGGAAGGCTTGAAATTCAAGCAATGGTTTCTCCCTTGGTCCCTTTGTATTTCCCTTCTTTCCAATTTGTAAGTCTTGAATGTTCTAAATAATTATCTTCTTATCTTCTAAATTGGTATTAGAACCAAATGGGTGTGTAGAGAGTGCTAGTATATTCCCCTCACATAACTATATTCCAAACTTAGTTATGGCATGCAGATTTTTGACTACTAGTTCATTGGACCCTAGTTGTAGCTAGTTGATCAATTGATTGGTAATTAATTAGGTGTTTTAACCTTACCTAAGATAAAATAGGTTAGTGGTGATTTCATTGATTTTTTTTTTTACCCATCTCATCCCCATTTTATAAGTTTCTCATCTCAAGTTTGTCATCCGAGTCAAGGCAGTTCAGAGATTCACCTCAGCAAGCTGTAGCCCTTTGGCACGTTGCAACATTTGGAACAATATTTTACCTTGCCATGACGGGGTGCCCATGATAATCGGCCATACTCACGTTAATGCTTTGATTGGGATTCCCATTGAAACTCCCAACAACAATCCCACTCGATGAACATCCAACTTACTAGGAGGCACAAGTGGCGGACCCAAAACCTATGGTCACTAGGCTGAGGCTCTCACGCACAAAGCACTTTTATATTCAACCCATTACCCTAACAACAACAAAAACATCACATAATTTATGCTAACTATAATTTTCTTGATAGTTGATAAGAATTTGCCTGTAAAAACATCAAACTAATATGGCAAAAAAAATTAAAAAACTTCAGGGTTCCACTCAAATTAGTGCTTTCAAAAGTAATCTAGGAATCCAGCTTTAAACAAGAAATACCCATAAAAATATACCAGAGACTCAGGCCGGCGTGACCACATGAGGGAGAGTCAGAGACTCGGAACACAAGAGACAGACCAGACCTGGACATCCAGTGTCGCGAGATTGATGGGCGCCTCCCGTGTATGAGACGGAGGAGAACTCGTGGATGGCCGCACTTGGGAAGAAGATGGAGGTCGAGCGATGAGCACTCGAGCGTGGCTGGCGCTTGGCAGTGGGTCGCGCGAGGGAGTCGGAGATGCAGAGAGATTTCAGAATCGTAACCTTTTTTTTGTTTTTTTTTTTTGTTTTGTCTGATATATTTATTTTTAATATTTTGAAAAATCTTCCAAAATTGTTTTTTTTTAACATACTCCCGAGGTAAAGTGAGTGGATGCAATTAGAAAATCTTTTTACTTTAATGTTTATTTTTGCATGGGCCAATTTGAAGTTGGACAAAGATATCATGTAATTGATTCTTTAATTGCATATCGCTTTCTTACTAGACGGAAATGATTGTATGATCGCAACTTAATTTCTTGTATTTTTCACCAATGCATCAAAGGGAGACGGAACAAAAATGATTACTTACCTCTGCAACAAAAAGCTTCTTTTGAGCATCAAGAATCATATCTAGTTGAGTTGGCCTTCTTTAACAAGTTTGTAGAAGATGGTGAGACAACCATTGCTTATCTTGTGTGTATCTCTTCCTTATTGGGGTGATACTAAGAGAACATTAAAGAATAAGAATAAAAAATACTAGGAAAAAGATGTAAAGAGAAAAAGGAAAATTCGAATCCTTAAGGTGGTGGAAGACTAAAGAAATGAAAAGTGAATCATACACGATTTCAATTTATAAGAAGGTGTGTCGATTGTGGAGTAGAAGACGTAAGGAGGACCTCTCTTTAGGTCTCAAGCCCTCAAATGTGTTAGAGGACCAACGGAAAGAAACCATTCCTCCCAAAGTTTTTCAATCCTAGACCTAACTTTTGCTTCAAAGGCTTTCCAAAATCAACCAAAACCTTTGGGAAAGGAGTTGGAAGAGACAAATAGAGCATAGGATGTTGATTTTATAGCTTTTTTTTTAAGTAAGGAATTTTCAAAAGAGGCATTGTGACCAGATTTTTGAACTTCTTAAAGAGTATTGAGATGTCTTTCTTGGACAAAAAGTTAGGAATACATAGATTGGTAGTCACTATAGGGAATAAACTAGTCAAAACAAGTCCTAATGGATTTTTTGTCCTTCGGAAAATTTAGGTAAGGTGGAGATTGAAAGGTTGAGTCTTCAAACCAATCCAACACCCATTGTGAGTGGTGAATACAATATCCATAAAAAAGAATGACAACTATGTATATAGATTTCAAACACATCAATAAGGCTTGTTTTGTAGATAAGTTCCCACATCCTAATATATATACTTTGGTGGATGCAATAGAAAGACACATAATTTTGTCCTTAATGGATGGTTTTAGGTATTATCAAATTAAGTTGGCTCAAAAGGCTATATAGAAAACTACATTCAAAAAGCTAGTTTGGAATTTTTACCATACATGCTTATGCCTCTTGGACAAAAAGAATTTAGAAGCAAGATACCTATGAGATATGACTGCTTTATTCCATATATGATGTATGACATTATAAAGGACTATGTGGATGATATTGTATTCACTTCAAATAAGGAGCAAGATCACCTAATGCACTTGAGAAGGGTATTTTATAAAGTTGATAATTTAAACTACAAACGAACCCTCTCAAGTTTGCGTTTTTGAGTTACACTAGAAAGTCCTAGGATTCATAGTTCACTCAAAAGGTCCAATGCAAATTTTATCTCCTTGGCTATATTTAAGAGGCATCCTAAAGGGAAACTCAGTACACAAAGCTCCCGCATATATAGGGTCTAGTGAAGGGGCATACTATAATGGGTCTACAGTATGTAGTCTTACCTTACATTTTTGCAAGAGGTTGTTTCCACGTTTAAAAGGCATCATCTTCAGGAATAATAAATGGGTACTCAAAATATCTTAATCATGTGATGAAGATGCCAAACATTGGCCAAGAGAATGTCTCCTTAGAGCTATGCTGAGACCCTATCTCCCTTGCATCAATTGAATGATCCTTTCTGTTTGAATATCACAAAATTACTTTAACAACATCGATGTAGATATGTTTTTCACAAGTAGTTCAAAACCTAATCTCCTAAGAAATTGGTGGAGATTATATCTCCTTAGTGTGAGATTGAAGTTCGGTCTCTCTAGCCTCTAAATTAGATTTCCCTTACACAAATAACAAATCAAAGTATGAGGCTTTTATGCTAGGACTCTTAGACGCATCTAGTATTGGAATCCAAAATTTATGCATTCTTGGTGATTATAATCTTATTGTCAAGCAAAAAAATGTGGAACTTTCTTTGAAAAAACCTTCACGAGTAGATGGTGACGTTAGCTAATTGACATGCAAATGCTTTGGCTACCTTGGCATCCCAAGATACCAATCTTGGATGATTAATACATGAGTACTTTCTCTATCATCAAGAGAACTTTAGAGTAACTAAATTGTTAGTTTCATAAACAATAATAAGGATTATTTGTCATCTGCAAGAAACTAGCTTCTCCAACCCTTATTAGAAAATATTTTAGAAATAAATCATTTCGTTCTCATAAGAGACACCTTCTATTAAGAAGCTTATAGGGTGTTATATATCAAGGGTATCTCTACTTATGAAGCTCAATAAAGGTTAGTATGAATTGCATGAACATTGCTATGGGGAAGAAAGTCCATCTTTTTACTGTCAATTTCAAAAGGTTGAGTACTTCTAGACCTTTGTGACAAAACAAGATGCTTCGCAACTTTAAAGATCATGCGGTAAATATGTAGAATCTCTTGACACTTGAATGTAATTTCATTGGAATTTAAGAGATTGGCATTGCCTTTGTAGTGATTTTATTTAGAATGAAATACTACCAACCCCATTTAGCAATTGTATTATGATTTAGATGCCTTTCATTATTCCCAGGGAGGAATGGTAAAAGCATTCTCTCTCTAGCTACATGATAATCCTATGGAATAAAAGTAGATAGTGCCTTTTTTATTATGGGAGCTAAGCTTAAGATAATAAGAGAATTTTTATATTCATTGTTGTAGAAGTTAGAAGTGTTGATATTAGTTGATGCGCTAGTTTTGATGATTGACAAAAAGTGGTGCTCAACTATCAAACTCACAAAGACTCACGCATAGACTCGTGAACATACTCGTGAATAGATTCTCACACAAACTCCACAACAGATGCACTCACAAACTCATATATAGACACCTCAATTTTAACCGGACCTCTAGTATATAGGATCTCTTTATTTGTTTCCTTATCTGATGAAAAATAAAATAAACCTATGGGGTCCTTTGTAATCACTTTGCAATACAAGGTCAATTTTTATAACGTTTTTGTTTCAAAAATTTAAGGGTCCCTTTGGAAAACATTTTATTTCATTTTAACATAGATCCCTGTTAATAACATTTTTTATTATTATTATCAGGGTTAGGGAATTGATTGCTTCAGGGGAACTTCTCCTTGAGAAGGTCCATACATCTGACAATGTGGCTAATATGCTGACGAAGCCAGTCACGACGAACAAGTTCGAGCATTCTTGGACTTGATCAACGTCTCCAAGCATTAGATGGGAGACGAATCCAATCTACAGGCCTGGGTGGAGCAATAGTTTTGCTTTCAGATTTCCAAGGTGGTGAATAATCGCTAAGGTGGAAATTGTTGGGGATGTGACTCATATTCAGAGCGGATCGCATGTATTAGAGAGAGCTACATGAAGTGGGAGACAATTGCATGAGAGGAGTTTGCAGGTCTGAGGGTAAATCGTCAACGGATTGGGCCCTAACCGTTGATGGTTTCAGGTAGAATGCAGAAGGTGTTTTTCTTAACACCAAATCGTTGACAATTTGGCCAAACCGTCAACGATTTTAGTTGGCGCAAATTACATAAATTCAAATCGGGGCTTGTAGATTGGCTTTATGGGAGGGATTTCCTCCGGGGGGATCGCTACAGATGTAGTTTAGATCTACTAGAATACTTTTGTACACATTGAGTTCATACTTAAACAATATTGTAACCCAAAGATTGTAGCTTTGACATTGATCATAGTGAAAATCGAAGTGCTACTCTCGTGGACATAGGCTTTTGCCGAACCACATAAATCTTGTGCGTTCTAGTTGTGTTTTTATGTAACGACCTGAAATTTCCATTCATTTTTTTTTTCTATATTAATAAATGAGCTCTAAAACCTTACATGAGCATAACTATCATCATCACGACCCGAAGTGGGGCCGTGGTATCCTGTGCATTTCATATAACACTTAAGCAGTAGAAGTACATATATATCCAGCAAATACCAAAATACCATACCACATATACCTAACTGTACACATACACATATGTACATAACATTTCCCAAAAAAAGTCCCAAAACACTGTGAGATCCACATACCAGCCCACAACTCATCCCAAAAACTACGCTGACTCTACACCAACTCTATCTCTGAGCTGGCCCTGCTTGCCTCTCTGGATTACCTGAAATGTTTAATAATTTTGGGGTGAGACACCTCTTAATAAGAAGAAATATGTTATCATCACTGTGTGGCATTTGAGTTAGTTGGCAACATATCATTTAATTGATACTGTATACGATATACAACAAGAAAAACATCTATATAATAACACATGTTTATATCATATAGAATATGAAAATTTCTGAGTTATCTATTCAAAAGTACTTCTATCTATAATACGTAATTTCTGCTTTCTATGTGTACTATACATAACTATATATATATCTATAAACTTCCCCCTAGATGGCTATATGTCATGACTTACCCCCTCATGACTGGGTTGTGCGACTCGAAGGCAGGGCTAAACACTGGTTGGCCCTTTAGTACTAGTCTAACTATATGCATATATGGATTCCTATAGCACGAAAGGCCCACTCCACCTGGTCTGGACACCAAGAAGCTCACAACTCTACCTGAGGGCACAATTGGCTGTACCATACTCTATTTGAGACGTATAGTTGCATTGTCTATATTGTAACACAATGGTACCGTACTCTGTAAACTGCTGTATCCATCGGGGTCTGATACTGTATAATAATATTTCTATATAAATCTACTTGTTTTACCATGATTCTGTATTTTTGTATTACCATGATTTTGTATAAACTGTGTAGCCATGACGCTGTAATAACTGTATATTTGTATATTCTGTAAAGTTGTAACTGTAATTCTGTATTTTGTATGTCATGACTCTATATTCTGTATAATCTATATTTTTGTATATCATGGTTCTATATTCTATAAATCATGATTCTGTAAAATTCTGTATAATCATGGTTCTATATTATGTAAATCATGATTCTATAAATTTTTTTATAATTATGGTTCTATATTCTATATATCATGGTAATAAAATACTACATAATCAGATATGTAAAATGTTGTACAATCTTGTTCTGGAATATATTTCTGTAAAATCCTGTATAGTCGTAGCTTTGTATATAAAATTGTATAACATATTTTATAATAGTCCAAAATTTCTCATGCCACACAGTTCAATAAAACTCTATACCTATGTTCTGAAAAATTGTATAATTTTCATGCTCTTATCAAATACTATTAAATACTAATAAAATGTCTAATAATACTGGCATAACATGTATTCCCCTTACCTGACTATCTAGGCTCTAAATACTATTTATAATTTCATGCATGTGGCGTTTACAATTTTCAACTCCCTAAAACAACACCCATATAATTTCTAGTCACACAACTAAATTTACCAGAGTAATTATCACATTCATATTTTCCCCAACTCCACATATTCAATATTTCTAAACTATAATTTACCTGAGTTCTTGGAAATATACTCGTTGGGGTCCTCAACCCATACCTGCAAGGTCCCAAAAATACCCTAATCCTGAAAACACAATACCCTAGTTTTACTCCACAAAACACCAGTATATTCCCATACAACACAGAATCTAAACTCAGATAAGTTTGGTAATATTGAAAATCCCCAAATAATCAGTTGACCCAGGTTTTGGGATGGTGTTCAAGTTGACCAAACCAACAATCTATTCCAATAAACTTGAAGAGAATCTTCTCAGGAGTAGCGTGGCGGTTTCGATCGTTGAATAGGCGAGGAACGAAGTCGGAATCGTAGAGAGAAGGGGAGGAAAACGTATTCTAGAGAGAGAGAGAGGGAGCTGCATGAATTTCTCGCTGGAAAACTGAATTAGGCCTATTTATAAACTGCAGATTCGTCGATGAGACACGTCACCTCATCGACGAGTCCATGAAGGGAGTTCATGGACAAACACCTCACCCTCATCGACGAGTTTCAGGCCTTGAAAACAACCCTCTCGGTAAATTCTCGTCGACGAATTACTATAATTCTTTTCTTTTATTATTTAATTACTATAATTTTTCGAGTCTCTACATTTTGATTCTTCTCATTATTGATTGCATGCTCATTGAGTATTTCATCATCGAGTGTTTGCATTGGTGGTTGTTGATTACTTCGTGTGTGATTGTGTGCTTTCGCTGCGCGTATCCAGCGAATGAAACAACAACACATATCTTGCACAGCATCCATTATTTGATCAAGTACACATATTCCTTTGTGTACTGTGTGGAAGTGATTATGCAGCCTTAGGACATTTTAATGCAACATTAAATTACTATTTTTATATCCAAATTGCAGATACAAGAGTTGCGAGAGGACATTTTTATTCCTGACTATTGTTCTGTTGGTGGTGGGCGCTCAAGTCACTTAATGCTCGGTTTGGACCTTCTGGAACAGTCACACCAATGCACCATGATCCACATCATAACATACTTGCTCAGCTACTGCGTACCTATATATCAAGAAACCATAACATAGAAGCTGCCTGTGATATTAAATAATCATAACCTAGCTATCTTTCTATGTTTGCAAAATCTCCTCATATCTAAAATTTGATCCCACTTCTATTAAAATGACATAAGGTTCAGCAAAAATAAATATAGGTCATTATACTTTTGGTTGAATTGAACTGGGGACAATCGCCCACACTCTCCACCACTGGTAGCAACAAGTATGCGTATGGCATAACCTAATGTGGACAAATACTTGGAACTATTAGCGACGGTTTTACATTCATCACTAAAACCATTTAGTAGTGACGATTCAATATTTGTCACTAAAAATTTTCCAGAGAGAGTTTTAGCGATGGTTTTAAACCGTCATTAAAAAAATTCGCCAAAATTTTTATTACTTTAAAATAATTTAAATTATTAGAGAAGGAAAAAGACCGTCCCTAAAAATATTAATAGTGACCAATAAAAATTCGTCACTAAAAGTTAATAGTGACAAGATAAATTCATCACTATTCTCTGAAAAAACATTACTAATATATTGACATCATGCTTATCTCGGAAAATAACTATTTTAGTGATGAAATTATTAGTGACAGACACAAATTCGTCACTATTGTGTCTTTATTAGTAACGAAATGCTTAAATTTTTTCTATCACTATAAATATAGTATTAGTGACGATTTTTAATTGGTTATTAGTACTTTTGCCACTAAAACGAACATTTTTTATAGTTGACATAGATATGAGAACTTGGAACATAAACCCTTAGGAAAGGATAGAAGCCTCTCACATAGTGGAAGAAGCCTATGACCATCATGAACTTGCATTGCAAGAGAAAAATAGAGGAAGCAAAGTGGGTCACACATGCTTGAGTCATTCTCCTATTATGTGGACCTGTGACACAACAAAGCACGCTGAAACCTAAAACATACAATCCCAATTTCAAATGCTTGTCAACAAATGCATCTCAAAACACTTTGCAAGTTGTTTCAAATGATTGCACATGCATTTTTTTTTTCCATTTTAGTAATCATATATTTCTAAGTAAAGAAAGGCTTGATTAGAAAATTTAGGGGCAATGGAAAACAATTTTATTTTTTATTTTTATCCTTTAAACAATTCTAAAGCTGTCTTCAATCTTCTAACATTTGAATAAAAGTACAAAATATTTTGATAGTTTTCTAATTATATGAAAAAATGAAAGAAAAATAAAAAATAAGATTTGATTTTTCTTCATTTTGAATCATATTAGAATGAATTTTCATTTTTAATAATATTTAATATAGGTAAAAAAATATAATAGAAAAAAGTTGTATTTTTATTTCCTTTCTTTTCCGAACAAAATCCTTCATTCAAATAGGCCTCAAACAAAACCATTGATCAAACAAACCCCTTGCAATAAAATTGAAATTTATTTACTAGGTTAAGATATCACTTTCGATGTGCTACTTTGGAATTTTAGTACTTCGAATTTAAAAAATGAAAATAGATACCCAACACTTCACCGTTCAAATCGGATGTGCAAGAATTGAAAAAAAGGAGAAACTGAAATTATATTCAATGAAATAAATAATACAAAATGTTTTGAAAGAATCTAAACAAACAAAATATCCAAAGTACAAAAAAGGTGGGGGGTGGGGAGAAGAAAAATGGTATCAGTACAAGCGAAATTATGTTAGCCAGGCCAAAAATATTACAGCCAAGAGTGCATCAGATTTTACATCAAAGGAGGCCAAGGAGCAGCAGAGTCACGTAACAGGATCAAATAGAGAAGGCTCAAACCACATCCTCAATTCTAGAAAATTTCAAACTCAACGATGAATAAAATTTGCAATTAGGAAAGCATTAGAGATGTGTCAATTGCTTTATACCAAAAAATTTTGCTGCTGTAGGCAAAGTTGCAGCTCAACTCCTCCAGCTACTTTGAGTTTGATTGAAAAAATCTGAACCGCTGTCTTGACTACCAAATGCCATTCTCTGAAACATTCTGATTTGTGCAGAATGTTGTGCTGAATTATAAATTTCACTTTGGCCAGGTTTCATTCCATTGCTTAGATCTGATAAGTCAGCAATGGAGTCCAATGCTCGTACAATCTGATAACGCTCAAACGGAAGAAGAAACTATTATTTAGTTAACCACCTTTAAATAAAAAATGGGGGGATAACAATGGAAAATTCCAGTTGTGACCATCCATCATTACCTGGCTCATTCGTGGTCTCCTTGCAGCAGAATGACGCACACAAGCTGCAGCTGCCTCTATCATCCGGAACATCTCACCTTCGACATAGTCGTTTTCAAGCCTTGGATCCACTAACTCTTCAAACTCTTCATCATCAAGCGCTTGAGTAAGCAGAGGTCGAGCCTGAGGGACAGGAAAGTTGATTTCACAGATGCTATTATGAACAAAAAATGCAGCATGGAAAAAGTGCTCAATCTGCCCTTGAAAAAGAAAGGCATGAAAAACAGCTTGAAACATTATTTTTTAAACAAAATTAGCACGTGTAAAAATAATAATTTCAGAAGTTTATGTTTCCATCCACCACCACCTTAACCATCAACTACCTTTCCCAAGATTGACCAAGCATTTCTCGGACCGTCTCGAAAACTTTCTTAAATGATCAATTTGTCCATTTCTTGTGATTTTGTATTTATAAGTGAGACGAGAAATATTTACAGAAAAAATTGCATCAGACAATGTGCAAGACCAAGTTGTTTATTATGAAGGATGATAGTATTTATTTATTTGCGTACAATTTGACAATACTGCTCTTTGCAGCTTTAGATTTTTGCTCAAAATTTGACTGCAAGGACACTCAACTTTTCACGCATGTAAATGCATCCTCATCTTTTCCAACGACACTGCTTTGCCAAATCTGTTTTTTTGGCATCTTCGCCATAGCCATTACACATAATTGAAGACTTTGCAGTCAAGCTCAAAGTTTCCTTACAAATAAACTTCTTACTGAAAAACTAATTAACATCTGCCATCACTATCAATAATAACAAACCAAAAGAAATCCACTGTTTTAAGAGACTGCCATGTTTTCTCCTCCAATGACAATTAGCATTTACAATTCTCTCTCTTAAACCATAATAAAATTAATGAACTAGAGCATATAATGATATATTTTTTTTGGCAACATTAGAGCTCTATAGAAAAATGAAAATATGCAGAAAAATATGTGGCACGGAATTTTAATTATTTCCTCCATTTTTAAGGAGGAATATGTCTAGAATTCCTTTTGGAATGAAAGCATCCTATCATCGCTCAGATGGAATATTTCATTTAAATTTATCCTGTATTCTGAAATGTAGGACTTCAGAAAGAGGCATTATCTACAATGTATTCTGTCATCTTTGGGATTTAAAGCAAATGCCACGTGAAAATCTCCATCAGTCTATTCAAAAATATTCTCCCACACAGTGAAAATGTCCCAGGAAGAAAATTTAGAAAGGAATGTCAACTTCAGATTAAAAAAAAAAAAAAATTGAGCACAAGACAAATATAGACATCAATAAAACCACAAAATGTATACTGTGAGGTATTTATCTGATTTTCCCCGTGATTACATCACATGCAATGTCAACTTCAGATAAAAATGAGAAACAAGTGATGAGAGCCCCAGATAAATGAGGCCACATCTATAAACACATAATATCAGGGAAAAGAAGCATGGCAATTTAACCGGAGGATAACAGAAATCTAATTAAAAAACCATGCAATCGTATAACATTTGCAATGTATTTTGTCATTACCTATCCAATATTAATACTTTCTCCAATTGAGCAACTAGTCAAAAATGACATACAAACAACATGCCATCACAAGAATCCCTTCGGAGAAGAACTATATGCGAAAACAATATCATTTGCACAATCTATGAACATGAATAGGATCTATCAAGAAACTGACGAGCTAAAATGATCTTAAATGGAGTAAAGTCTCCAATGCAGAGACAAGCTCTTGCTGAACTTGAGCCTATGAATGATCACATGAATTTATGGTGCAGGATCTACATCTTTATATTTGAAAGAAATTTCAGAATTTTAAATTTCAAATTTCAAAAAATTTCAAAACTTTCACAAACTTAACATTCTCCTACACAAAATTCTAATTTTTTTTATTCAAGATAAAAAATGAAAACTGAGTGAGATTATGGCCTAAATTGCACAATATATCAGCTATCACTAACAAACTGGAGAAGAAAAAGTCATACTATGTTAATGAAACCTATAAACCAAACATGCAAAAAATTAACAGCAGGTCCAGTGTCAGATTATACCTTGTTAAAAAAACAGCTACTGGTAAAAGGATTAAAAATAGTAGAAACATGTTGGATTAGGTAATAATTAAACAAAACACACTTGCCTGTATGACCAAACGTTTAAGCCATTTTAACATTCAAGAACAGTAAAGACTTCTATATCTAGAAATTCTACAGCTATGAAGAAATTTTGTGTTCCATCAATTTGGGGTAAAAAATTCCAAAACTCGCTTATCTAGACAGCTTCAGATTAGCACTCAATAAAAGAGAATACCAACTTTTGCGCAAACAGATGTTAGGAAGAAGTGAAGAACAGTATCCTGGGGTTTATATCGTGAACCTACCCATTCAACCAAGCTCTCATCACCCAATGGTTGAGATGCATCCACAGGCTTGCGACCAGTAATCAGCTCTAAAAGCACAACCCCAAATGAAAAAACATCTGATTTTTCAGTCAACTTGCCACTCGAAGCGTACTCCGGAGCCATGTACCTGAAAATCACCATTGCTGATAATCATTAAAAACCAACATGGAAAACGTAAACAACAGATTTTTACAATGGTTTACTGCTGCAGATTGCCTTCTCCACCACACCAATAATAAATAGAACGTGTCATATTGGAGCCTCAAATGATATGATGCATGTGCTTTATAAATCACGGGTGAAGAATTCTATTGTAAAGAAAGTGTCTGCCCTGCAGCTTATTGTTTAGAGAAAGCAAAACCAAAAACATAAGAATTACCCACCCAAAGGTTCCCATCACACGTGTAGTTACATGTGTATGTGCATCCAATGCTAGCTTTGCAAGTCCAAAATCTGAAACCTGTTAGCGATAGCAGAGTAATATTTAGAAACATGCACTATTAGAGCAAAACAGATACTTAAAGAGCAAGGCAAAGGCCAATCAGAAACAACAGCTAATTAATTTGGGACATTCAAGGTAGTTTGGTCATTATGTGAATATTAGGTTGCTCAAAGTGTTTAAGCTGACAAAGGACAAGCATATTCTAATGGCACTACCAGAGGAATGATGAGATTCGAGCTGGAATTCACCCAAAAATCAGTTGGAGAAAAAGAAAATTATTTCTTTTAAAGGAAATATATGTTACACATATTGGTCATACCTGGGCTTCAAAGTTGTTATCTAGTAGAATGTTTGATGACTTAATATCCCTGTGAATAATCCTGGGATGACCTGATGAGTATAATAAATATACAAGTAAATAAATAAGAACAAAGTCCTGAAAATTTTTATTAATATAAAGAGAAGCATTAGAGCATTGGGAAGAACCCCATAGAGGAGCAAGAAATTGCTATACTAACATTAATGAATATTGTATTCATCTAGGCAGTGCCCAAAGAACTTTTTTTGTGTTTGAAATTTTTATCTGGATAAGATTGGAAGTTTCAGAAAGTTATATTGGAATTTATTTGGAGGGTTTTTTTTTATCACACTTATTAGCAAAGGATAAAACACAATTTGCACTAACATGGCAACATAAGAAAACAGAGATGTCAATGTTTCAGGATAAGGATGTGTCCTTTGGATATGTATATAGAATTAACAGACATCACATAGCAAGCAAACATGTGAAATATGCAAAATAAACAGAGTGCAGAAACAAAAGAAATGAAAACTCACAATCTTCGTGCAGGTAAGCTATTCCATGAGCAGCACCTGCAGCAACTTTTACTCGCATTGCCCAATCCATGATTGGTCCTCTTTCACCTGTAAAACACCATAAATACATGGGAACCATTGGAATTTGTTTGCAGGGGAACTTCAAATCTTAGGGATGGGTCAAGGATCACAAACATCTTAATTATATGGGGTCCACACAGCACAACAGACGGCATAACCTAATTCTACTCGTAATAAAATTCAAAATTTACCCTTCTTCGAGAAAAGAAGCATAACTTACCATGGAGATGATAATGAAGTGTATTGTTTGGGACATAATCATAGACAAGCAACCGTTGACGCTCAGATATACAGTAACCCACCAATGAAACCAAATGGCGGTGATGTACTCGGCTTATAATCTCAACTTCTGCTCTGAACTCCCGTTCACCCTGGCCACCACCAATCTTTAGTTGTTTTACAGCTACTTCTCTTCCGTCCAACAGGCAACCTTTGTACACAGAGCCAAACCCTCCTTCACCCAAAAGATTCTGGGCTGAAAACCCATTTGTGGCCTCGATTAATTCTTCGTATGTGAAACATGACTTTGAATTCCCTACCCCACCTGGCTCTGATGGTGGATACAAGAAATCGCTACCAGGTGTACCGCTTACCAGGGGAGCTGATGAATGTGGCCTTAGAAATGATATATCTGGAGAGAATATGAAACCCCATGAACTTCAATTCCATGTCCCAGCATGTATCAAAACACCATTTTCAACATTGTATGCCACTAAATGAGAAGAAGAATAATAATGCTTCAAAATTATTCTCATAAATGAGCATGCAAAGAATATTTAACCACATTAACTTCATTTCCGTGATCAAATTTGACACAATTCACAAGTAAGCAGAAACCCATTTTGGATTACTAGCCACTGTAGCTCGAGTTAGGGATTCAGCAAGGAAGAAAAGATTAATATAGACAGCTCATGCTTTAGAAAATGACAGGGATCAGAAATCTGAGTGGAGTCAAATGGCAAAGAAGGATTCTAATAGTTTGGAATTGAATAGACTTCCTGAGATAAGCAGAGGTAATTCTCTGAATTGCTAGTAAACCAACTAGCATAGATCAAACACATCATGGTAAATTAAGCAAAACAAAATGACAATTTTGCACAGGTTGACAATTTATAATAACTTTGTATTAGCTAACTGAAAGATTCCAATGGCCTTCCCCGTCAAAGCACTTTTACATTTAGTTTTAGCATCCAAGATCATAAGGAATAACGTATATCAGTCTTTTTATCAAATAAGATTCTAGTTTTGTCAGTTACCAATATTCCTATTCTCATTTGAAGAACAAATGCAAGGTTCATAGAGCCTTTTGAAAAATAATCTTACATAAAAAATTTCTTGTAAATTTTGGAGAAACCATGATAGAAATTCTGCAGTTGGTATGCACTATTCTGGCCCATAATCGAGAAATGGTTGCAAATTCATGGAGCTTTTCAGCAACAATTCTAAAATAAAGATAAGAAATTTGCTAGATGTTTGACAATTTGGTGTATACACAATCAGTTAGAGCATAGAGCACAAGTAAGGAATATTTAAAGCATTACCTGAATTCTGGGAGGAGGCAAATGGAGAAGGTATGATATAGCCAGCATTTGATCCAGCTTTACTTTTCTTTCTTTTCCTTACAAACCATACAGCCATCACAACAAAACTTAGTGCCAAAAAACTGACTACAAGACCGACGCCCGCTGCAGCACCAGTCTGCATCCCTCCACCATTTGTGGATGGGGCATTTGCTGTTGCATTTGAACCAGGAGTAGTTGCAGTTGGTTTCTCTGTTGGAACAGAAGGCAAGGGAGAAGTGGCAGAAGATCCATTCCCTGCTGAATTACTACTAGGAGGCGGAGGAGCTGGAGGAGAAATAGAGGGTGGGGAAAACAATGACGGAGCAGGAGGAGGTGATGGTGTCAGTCCTGGGGGAGAATTCGGAGATGGTGGAGGAGCAAGTGGAGAACCAGGTGGAGGAGTTGAAAGCACGGGAGGTGGAGAATTTCCAAGTGGTGGAGGCGGAGAAATGGAGGAGGGAGGAGTTGGAACATTGACTGGCGGAGGTGGAGGAGATGAAACAGCTTGGGCCGGGGGCGGCTTTGCAGCCGGAGGCACTGGAGAGGCTCGGGGTGGAGGAGAACCTCCTGATGGTGATGGGGGTGAAGTCGCAGCTGGAGGAGGGGTAGTAGGAGGCGGTGGCGGTGATGTTGGCGGTGGTGATACTGGAGGTGATGGCGGTGGTGATTGGGGCAATGGCGGTGGCAAAGTTGGTGGTGGTGACGATGAAGCTGGAGGAGGCGGTGATGACGGAGGTGGAGCAGAGGGGATGCTCCGCGCTGGTGGAGGAGGAGACAGAGGTGGTGGGGTAGAAGGGGTTGAAGGAGGTGGCAAGGTTGCTGAAGAGTTTGAAGGTGAAGTGGAAACTGGTGGCACCGCTAAAGGTGGAGACTTTGGCAGTGGATTTAATGAAGCCATCTTACCTGAATCTCCCCTTGTTGACAAAAATGTGCGTGGTTATCTACTCATTACACCAAATTGCAAAATTATAAATAACAGATACTTAATCTCTCCTCGACATTATGCAAGAATGCATCTCTCAGCAGCAATTCCCTACAAATTCCCCAAACAGGGACAATCTCACAAAATCAACAAGCCTGGCCTGAAAAGGGGCCAGATTCGTAAGGCGAATCAAAGTCCAGTCAGGACCAAAAAAACAACCCTAATCTTGGCTCGCCAATTTTAAGACCAAGTCCAAATTCCGGAACACCATGATTACAAATAAGCTATAGAACCCAAAACAACTACGCCCGAATGAAGAATGTCCCGACGCCCAAATTGAACGCAGAGAAAATCCAAGTACTCAGAAATCAAGAAATCTTACAAATCTCTGCAATGGAAGAACATCTTGGAAACAAACACGTCTTACGAGTCCCGGTGGGATTCCCAAGAAGCTTCTTCTTCCGAGAGATGAAACCAAAGCAGAGAAATTTGCAGAAAGATATGCGCAAAGAAACGTGGAGGCGACTTCAGAATGGCACAATCATTCACGCAGAGAAAAAAATCAAATGCGACATCTTCAGCGATTAAGAACACATAGATCTTAGCTGTTCATCGAGAAAATACATAAACAAAACGCTCCGGCAGTTGGCGATGAATTATTATGGTGAAATAAATTATAAACACAAGGAGAAGTCAAAGAAAACAATCGCGCCATGTTAGAGTCTGTTATAAATTTCTGGTAGTCAGCGCGCGATATCATGATTTTATTATTATTATTATTATTTATTTATTTTTAAAAAAAAGGAAAGTTGATTTGAGTTAGTTTCCGAGCTCTCCTCCTCGAGACAGTGAGGAGGAAGTCCTAGCCTCCCAGCGCAGAACGCGACCCTCCGTGCAATGCCCATCGCATTCACGCGCCCATGCCTGCTCGGTTTAGATCTTCCGGTTTCAATCGACGGCAACGCTTCGCTCCTCCCGGCAGCCTGCACATCCTTCCACTTCCGCCATTTTAAATTCATGCAAACCGCGTGCGACGGACCCGCGGCTTTTCTTTTTAATTGCAAAAGCCTCGTTTAAGATTTTTTTTTTTAAAAAAAATATAAATAAATTGTGCAGTTTATATTGATAAAATCGAACATTTTATGTAAGGGTGTCAAAATAGGCTCGGATAGGTCATCAACGAGTCGGTGTTAAACAGGTTCGAGTTCGAATTGATCCGCTTATTAACGGATCATTACTATGTAAACTCAAACATGTCTGTTTAATAAACGGGACACCCGCTTAAAAATATAATTTATTTATTTTAAAAAATCTTAAACATTTCATATAAAATGACATATTTCTTTTTACACTTTATTTTATTTTTTAAATTGGTCATAAACTCGGGTGACCCAACCCGAGCCTGTCTAACCCGTTTAATAAACAGATCAGGTCTGGATTGACCCATTTATAAACTTGTATTAAACTCAAATTCAGTGAGTTGTCCGTTAAGTTTCGACCCGTTTTGTCACGCCTACTTTTATGTAATTAATATCCCCGGGGTACAAATGCATATGTTAAGAAATTAATGATACAACATGATTAATGCTTTAGGATAAATGAAGTATCTTTCTCTATTTTATTTTATTCCTCAAAACTATGAAAAACAAGGAAAATAAAGAGAGGAAGGCGAGGGATGGTAAAGTTATGAGGATAGTCCTAATATCTTGATCTTCCTTGACAAAGATTTCGTCTTTCCCTAGTTATCCAATATACAAAGAAGTGAGTTGCCGTGTTATGCGTTAGGCGAAAAGGACAAAGTTCCTATCCAAGGATAATATAATATTCAATCATGAGTTGGACAAGATGCAAGGTTACAAATGATAGTTTGATATTAAAAAGGCATGAAAATAATAAGACTATAGTGATATCCCTAGTATATTTGCTTTGTTTGGCAAAGATCTCATCCCCCTTTAACCATTTTGTATGTGTATTGCCTAGTATGACACTAGAGGGAAGAATTAAGTGTAATAAAAAAAATATTATTCTTAAATAAATTATAAATGCAAAGTATAAGAGTAAGCACAAATATTAAAAGAGCTAAACAACCAACAAGAAATAAAAGATAAGGAAAAGGCTAGCACCCTAGATTTTTAGTGGTTTGCTCACTTATTGACTTGTGTTCACTCCTCAAGAATGCATTTGATATTTTCTAATAATAAAGTTCATAATATGCATGTGTTGACCGTTTGAGTTCAATCTCTGTTTTGATTATGACAAACCACAATATCTCATTTGTGCATTGAGTATTTGAACAGATTTACATTTCAGAAGGTACAAGCGATAGATGCAAAATGGAAACTAGGAAGCCTTTATAAGAAATCAATCTTGATAAAGGAAACTGATTTCATTTATTGAAAAAATAACAATACAAAATGTGCATATATATATATACATTCAGCTTAACAGATTCATGTATGAATCTGGCTAAGGAAGAAAAACAAATTAACTAACTAACAAAAAATACAAGCAGATTTTCTGTTACCGCTATACAAATTTAACTGATGAAGCTGTTTGGTGACTTTTCTGTTGGGCTGCTGCTGCACCAGTTATATTGCTGCTGCTGCTACTGTTGTTAAACTGAGGCTAGCTTTTCATACTCCCCCTCAAGATGGAATGATGAGGAACAAATGTTAATCAGTCCCATCTTGGATAACAATTCTGAAAATTGTTTATAACCCAATGCCTTGGTTAATAAATCTGCTAATTGACAATGAGTTCTCACATGATTCACTTTAATTACTTTAGCTAGTACCTTGTCCCTTATAATGTGACAATCAATCTCTATATGTTTGGTCCTTTCATGAAAAACTGGATTGGATCCTATGTGTAAGGCTGATTGACTATCACAAAACAATACTACTTCTCTATCATGCCTAATCTACAAGTCCTCTAGCAAATAAAGAATCCTCACAATTTCACAAGTTGCTACAGCCATAGCTTTATACTCTGCCTCAGCTGAAGATCTTGACACAATAGCTTGTTTCTTTGATTTCCAAGATCAATGAGTCTCCAAGAAATATACAAAATCCTGTAACAGATCGTCTTGTGTCTAAGCATGATGCCCAATCTGTATCACTAAATCCTTTGACATGTAGTTCTGATTTTGTAGAAAAAAAAAATACTCCTTTCCCTGGTTCATTTGTGATGTAATGAAGTACCTTAAGAGCAGCTGCATAATGAGGCTTTCTAGGTTGTGCCATGAACTGATTGAGCCTGTGAATAGCAAAATGTAATGTCAGGCCTAGTAATAGTTAAGTATATCAATCTGCCAACCAATCTTCTGTATTGACTTGGATCATTTAGCACATCACCTTCATGTTTGCTAAGTTTTAAAGTAGGATCCATAGGAACTTTGGCAGGTTTGCATCCTAGTAAGCCAACATCTTCCAAAATTTCTAGAGCATACTTCCTTTGACACAAGAAAATGCCCTTAGCTGTTCTTGCTACCTCCAAACCAAGAAAATAGCTCAAACTCTCTAAATCTTTCAACTTGAACTTCTGATTTAACAATATTTTAAAATCTTCAACTCCCTTTTGATCATTGCTTGCTATTAGAACATCATCAACATACACCAGCAACACAATAAATGAATCTCTTTGTTGCCTAGTGAATAAAGAGTAATCAACCTTGGATTGAACAAAGTCAAGATCAATTAAGGTATTTGAGAACTTAGAAAACCACATTCTAGAAGCCTATTTAAGCCCATAGAGTGATTTATTGAGCTTACAAACCAAGTGAGTCTGCTCCCCCTGGCTGTGAACAACCTGATATTGCTCCCCCTTGCTGTGAAAACTTGGTGGAAAAGATATGTAAACTTCTTCATTCAAATCTCCATGAAGAAATGCATTATTGACATCAAGTTGGCTGAGAAACCAGCCTTTCACAGCAGCCACGGCAAGTATAGTTTTGACAGAGACCATCTTAGCAACTGGTGAGAAAGTGTCAATGTAATCGAGCCCCTCTTTTTGGGTGAAACCCTTGGCAACCAACTTGGCTTTATACCTCTCAACTGAACCATCTGAATTGTATTTCACTTTATATACCCATTTACAACCAATGGGCTTCTTACCTGGTGGCAAGGAAGTTATAGTCCAAGTATTATTAGCTTCCAAAGCTGAAATCTCAGCATCCATGGCAGCTTGTGTCACGACCTGCTATTTAACTTGGGTTATATATATATACTATAACATTTAAAATTCCTTGATACCATACTAGATTAAACCCAATCATCAAACTAAGCAGCAAGAAGTAGGAATCAAATAAACATAACCATACATAGTTATATACAATACTAGAGTGCTAAAGTGTTTCCCAAAATATACATATATGTCTGTTTTCTAGAATACCCTCAACTGGCTAGGGCTATACAAAAATGCTCCCAAAAATACTCACACTACTGTCAGGGCAATACCGAGGCCCCTCTATCTGCGAGCCTGATCTACTCGCTTACCTGGATCACTTGAAAAATGTTAAAGTAATTGGGATGAGTCAACGTTCAGTAAGACGAAATATGTTATTGCTAGTGTGTAGCAAATGAGTTACAATATTGTGAAAATCTATTACTATATAGTCATGTATCACTGAATCTGTAAAGTACAATACTAGTAATATAATCTTCATCTTTTACCTGTTGCTTAACATTTCTGTACTTTAGGTTTTTACTCAAAATACTGCTAATATATATATATATATATATATATTTTATGTTTCCGTAAACCTGTATAAACATAGTAATAATTGTAAACTTTCCTGTGGATAATTGTGTGTCATGATTTAACCCCTTATAACAGGGTTGTGCGGCCCGTAGGCGGGATTTACCCTAGCTGGCAACCTAGGAATAAATCACTATATTCCATAGTCTAATCAGCCCTCCTCAACCCATATCTGATAGGGAGCCTGTCCACTCGTGGGCTCTATGCGATCAACCTTTATACCATGTATTATCTGAATAGGTGGTTGCACTTTATAAATTGTATATAGCTACAGTACCGTGCTCTGTAAATTGTATGGTCCAATAGGGTCTGATACTATATAATACATCTCTATATACAACTATCTGTTTTACCATGATTCTATAATAACTGTATAAACCATGACGTTGTGGAAAACTGTATCTATTTCAACTGTGTTTATGTAATTAATTGTAAATCTGTATGTCATGGTACTGTAAAACTGTATAATCATGGTGTATTTATGTAATTGTTATAAAATATATTCACTGTTTGTATATTTTGTAAAACATAATTCAGGAAAATAATGTAAAACATATTTCTGTACTATATCTATATTCTTAAGCGACACAGTAATTCTAAAACATATTAATCATACTTGATAAATTGTATAAATCTCTACTGTGAATAATACTCTGGTAGAACATTTATAATTTTATACTGAAATCATACTCAAATAAACTAACATAGCATATTTCCTTTACCTGTTTCTTGCTAAAAAGCCCCTACTATAACAGGTCCAACACCCGTAGGCGGGTCCAACACCGGCAGGGTTCTCCACTCAACACTCTAAAAATCATAAATCCCAGAACAAAACATTACTATTTCTACGTCTATTACATTTTTTACAACTACTGGAAAACTCAAATTTCGAATAAAAAACTTTACCTTGGATTTGGGATGAATTCCGACTTCGTTCCACCGACGATCCGCTCCAGTAGACTTGAAGAAAACTCCTCTAGGAGCGTCGTGGTGGCCTCAGATTGTCGATCCAGCGACTGACGGGGCCAGAATCGAAGAGAGAAAAGGGAGAGGCCGTAGGAGAGAGAGAGAGAGAGAGAAGAGAGCGGCGCTGGTTTTTTGTGATTAAAATGAGTTTAAGTACTATTTATACTGCGGAATTCGTCGACGAGCCACGTCACCTTGTCGACGAGTCCTTCAATGATTTCATTGACGAATTTCCTCCCTCGTTGACGAATTTCAGTCTGTCCCAAAAACCCTTCTCGGTATCTTCTCATCGACGAACTCCCTATGTTCGTCGACGAGGCCTTGTGGAAAATCTTTTGGGTTATTCCATCCAAAATGCAATGTCGTCGAAGCCTACTGCCTTCTTTTATTTCTGTTTCCATTTCCCTCTCTCTTAATTATTTAAATACCATTATTACTCGGGTCGTTACATTCTCCCCTCCTTATAAAATTTCGTCTTCAAAATTTACTATCTGTATTTCCTTCTATCATCCCATAAAGGCAAATGGTCTACTTATTTCATTACCTGCCCTCACTTATGACAGAGGAATACTGTGGTTACATGGGTAGTTCTGGGAGATTACAACCATAAAAGAAAATTTTCCCCAAAACCAAAATACTACGTAACCTATGCTCTACATTACAATTATACTAGACTTAACAAAATAAAATTACCATCCTAGCATATACATCAATACTATAATTTATCGAACAAATAGGGATATTTTCGTCTGATTTCATCTTCAAGTTCCCATGAGGCTTCTTCAATCGCGTGGTTTCTCTATAGAACTTTTACTAGTGGTATCTTCTTGCCACACAATTCTTGTTCTTTTCTATCTAAAATTTGTACTGGTGCTTCTTCATATGCTAAAGCCTCACCGACTTCCAGTTTTGCATGGCTGATGATATGGGAAGGATCTGGAACGTATTTTCTTAGCATAGAAATATGAAATACATCATGAACTTGAAATAGAGATGGTGGTAAAGCTAACCGATAGGCTACTAACCCAATCTTCTCTAGTATCTCAAATGGGCCAATAAACTTAGGGCTCAACTTACCCTTCTTCCCAAATCTCAAGATCTTCTTTAGTGGAGTTATTCTCAAAAATACATGATCACCCACTTCAAATTTCAGTTTTCGGCGGCGAATATCCGCGTAGCTTTTCTACCGACTCTACACTGCACTGATCCTGTCTCAAATAAGTCGAACTTTATCACACGCTTACTGAATTATCTCTGGAACCAAAACTCGTCTTTCGCCTACTTCATCCCAGAAAAGAGGAGATCGACATCTCCTACCATATAATGCCTCGTAGGGTGCCATGCCGATGCTAGTATGATAACTGTTATTATAAGCAAATTCAAATAGCCGCAAAAACTAAATCCAGCTATCTCCAAAGTCTAGCACACATGCACGAATCATATCTTCTAATACCTAGATTGTTCTCTCAGTTTAACCACCGGTCTGAGGGTGGAAAGTAGTGCTGAATGCTAACTGAGTCCCCAAAGCCTCCTGTAGACTCTTCCAAAATCGTGATGTAAAACGAGGGTTATGGTCTGAGACTACAGATACCGGCACTCCATAGGGTCGAACAATCTTCTGTATATAAATCTCTGCTAACTTGTTCATAGGGTAGCTGACTTTAATGGGCAAAAAGTGCGCTGTTTTCGTCAACCTATCAGCTACCACCCAAATGACATTGTGACCATGCGGCGCTGGCAATAGCCCCGTAACAAAATCCATGGATATGTGGTCCCACTTCCATTTAGGAATGAATAATGGCTGCAATTGACCAGATGGTCTCTAGTGCTCAGCCTTAACCTGCTAGCATGTCAAGCACTGCTGCACAAATTCTGCTATTTCTCTCTTCACGCCACTCCACCAGAAATAATCTCGTAGATCCCTATACATTTTCGTACTGCCAGGATGAATAATGTATAGAGATCTGTGTGCCTCTTCTAGAATCGTCCTCCTAATACTGTCATCTGTAGGTACACACAATCTGGTGCGAAATCTCAAAGCCCTATCATCAGAAATACTGAATTCCTCTCCCTGACCATCCTGTATTCCGGCAAGCACCTCCATTAACTCTGGATCATCTCTCTGAGCAGCTTTAATTCTCTCATACAGTGCAGGTTGTATCACTAAACTGGAAATAAGCGCTTGAGGGTCATCTTCCACTAGCTCCACACCGAGTCTTTCCAAGTCCATTTGAATTATATGCTGAACTACCACTGCTAGCCGTGCTGTGTCTCCTGATTTACGGCTCAGTGCATCAACTACCACATTTGCTTTACCTGCGTGATAATTGATGGTGCAGCCGTAATCCTTGATGAGTTCCAACCACCTCCTCTATCGCATATTCAACTCTTTCTGTGTAAAGAAGTACTTTAGGCTCTTGTGATCAAAAAATATATCACACCTCTCACCATAAAGGTAATGCCTCCAGATCTTCAGTGCGTGTACAACCGCAGCCAATTCCAAATCGTGAGTAGGATATTTCTTTCATACTCCTTCAACTGCCTGGACGCATATGCCACCACCCTACCATGTTGCATCAGTACACACCCAAGCCCTTTCAAAGACGCGTCACTGTAGATAACATAACCATTACCTCCCAATGGAATCGTTAGTACTAGTGCAGTGATGAGCTGTTGCTTTAATTCCTGAAAGCTCTGCTTGCATTCTTCATCCCACGCAAATCTGGCATTTTTCCTAGTCAATTGTGTGAGTGGTCCTGACAAAGTCGAAAACCCCTCAACAAAACGACTGTAATAACCCGCCAGTCCTAAGAAACTCTTAACTTCCTGCACATTCCTCGGCCTGGCCCAACTTACCACCGCATCGATCTTCCTGGGATCCACTGAAATACCGTCCCCTGAGATCACGTGGCCTAAAAATGCTACCTTCTCAAGCCAGAACTCACACTTGCTTAACTTGGCATAGAGCTTCTCCTCTCCGAGTGTCTACGGCACCTGCCTCAAATGCACCTCATGATCCTCAAAACTCCTTGAGTACACCAGTATATCATCAATGAAAACTACTACAAACTGATCTAGATACTAGTGAAAAACTCTGTTCATCAAGTCTAAGAACACGATTGGGGCATTCGTCAGACCAAACGGTATAATGAGGAACTTGTAGTGCCCATACCTGGTCCTAAAGGCTGTCTTCGCGACGTCTTCTGCATTTACTCTCACTTGATGATACCCGGATCTGAGGTCAATCTTGGAATATACCTATGTACCCTGGAGCTGATCAAACAAATCATCTATATGGGGTAGAGGATATTTATTCTTAATAGTAACCTTGTTGATTTCTCTGTAATCGATACACATTCTTATAGACCCATCTTTCTTCTTTACGAACAACACTGGAGCTCCCCACGGCGATACACTGGGTCGTATAAACCCTTTGTTCAGCAAGTCTTGCAACTCTTCCTTTAATTCTCTCAATTCAACTAGAGCCATACAGTAGGGAACCTTAGAGATCGGCGCGGTCCCTGAAGGTAAATTTATAAGAAAATCCACCTTGCGCATAGGAGGCAACCCAGGTAACTCCTCTGGAAAAACATTTGAAAATTCTTGTTCCACTCGGGTGCTGTCAATCTTCAATTCATTTTCGGGTACTTCTTTCACAAACGCTATAAACCCCTAACCTCCTTCTAGGAGTAATCTGCTCGCTTACACAGCTAACACCAGCTGTGTTGGAGCACGTACTCGTGAACCAACGAATCTGAATTCCTGCGTACCAGGGGGTCTGAAAATTACCTCTTTCCGATGACAATCAATGCTGGCATGATTGGAAGCCAAGTAGTCCATACCCAGTATTATATCAAACCCACACATATCAAATACAATCAAGTCAGTTGGTAACACTTTCCCTTGAATTTCTATCGGATAGCCCCTAAGTACCCTCTGACATTTGATCACTAACCCTGATGGTGTAGCTACTAACAACGCTATATCTAATAACTAGTTCTCACTTTCAGATAATTTAACATAAGATGCAGAGATGAAAGAATGGGTAGCACCTGAGTCAAAAAGAACAATGACTGGATATGATAAAACAGTAAATGTACCTGTCACCACATCCGTAGTAGCCTCAGCATCACCTAGCGTCAGAGCGTATACTCGCGCTGGGGCCACATTCCTCTGCTGGCCACCACGAGGCATCTGATATCCTCCCCGAGCTACTTGATACCCTCTCCAATAGGGCCTGGGAGCTGGGACCTGGTCTGGCGGACCCGGGCATGCACATGCTATGTGGCCGGGTCTCCCACATCGATAGCATACATCGCTTCCTACCAGGCACTCCCCCGGATGACGTCTCTCGCACGTCTGACATATCGGGACGATCGGCACACCCTGATTTCCCCGAGGTCCCGCCATCTACCTCTGGTCTCTCCTATCGTGACCTCCTCTCCATGGACCCTTACTGGAGCCAGCCTGAAAGCCCTGAGGCGCAGGCCTCTTCCTCTGACTCTGAGCTGTTATACCCCTCTGAATACCACTCTCAATAATCGCAGCTCTGTCTACAATCTCTGTAAATATCTGAGATCTAAAACCAATCACCTGCTCAGAAAAATTCTGCCTCAGTCCCTCCTCAAACTTTCTTGCCTTTTTCTCTTCATCATGTGCTCGGTGCTAAGCAAAACGTGACAACTCAATAAATTGAGCTACATACTAGGATATGGTCATCTGCCCCTGTACCAGATGCAGAAACTCTGTTGCCTTCGCGCTCCAAATGATAGAAGGAAAATATTGCTCGAAGAACAGCTCCTTGAATCGATCCCAAGTCACTGACACTGGAACCGACCTCTGCTCCTCTATCAGTTGCGCTGCTTTCTACCAATGCTTTGCCTTCCCTGTCAACTTAAATGCTGCAAATACTACCTTCTCCTTATTTGTACACGGAAGCACCGCTAATGTCACTTCGATATCCTGGACCCAATTCTCAGCTACAATCGGGTCATCTCCTCTAGTAAAGGATGGGGGCTTCCGCGTAAATTGCTCAATCAAACAGTTACGCTCCCCAGAGCTCTTGGCCATCTCAGCCATCACCTGCTGAGTGACGCTACGTAGTACAACATCTGTGTCTCCTCCACTTATGCTGGAAGATCTTGGCCTATCCTCCCCAGCATTCATGCCACTGCTTCCTGGGTCCATCTTGAAAACAAGAAACACACTTAAGCACTTTATCTCTTATACGAACCTATCCTATACCAATTCAAAATTAATTACCTTCCCCGACCTTAACTCAATATCCAGTTCTGTCACCTAGACACACGACCCGACAATAGTTCACTATAGTTTTCCTAAAATCATCACCCTAGGAAAAACACAGAATCCACCACAGAAATCTTGTATCCAGAAAACCGAACAAACCTCAAATCCTTTTCCTATACTCTGGTATTGTTTTTGCTGCACTCTAAAGTCTACAAAACATATCAGCCTAGGCTCTGATACCAAATTGTCACGACCTGCTATTTAACTTGAGGTTTATATATATATATACTATAACATTTAAAATTCCCTGATACCATACTGGATTAAACCCAATCATCAACTTAAGTAGCAAGAAGCAAGAATCAAATAAACATAACCATACGTAGTTATATACAATACTAGAGTGCTAAAGTGTTTCCCAAAATATACATATATGTCTGTTTTCCAGAATACCCTCAACTGGCTAGGGCTATACAAAAATGCTCCCAAAAATACTCACACTACTGTCAGGGCAATACCGAGGCCCCTTTATCTACGAGCCTGATCTACTCACCTACCTGGATCACCTGAAAAATGTTAAAGTAATTGGGATGAGCCAACGCTCAGTAAGACGAAATATGCTATTGCTAGTGTGTGGCAAATGAGTTACAATACTGTGAAAATCTATTACTATATAGTCATGTATCACTAAATCTATAAAGTACAATACCAGTAATATAATCTTCATCTTTTACCTGTTGCTTAACATTTCTGTACTTTAGGTTTCTACTCAAAATACTACTAATATATATATATATATATATATATATTTCTGTTTCTGTAAACCTGTATAAACATAGTAATAACTGTAAACTTCCCTATAGATAACTGTGTGTCATGATAGGGAGCCTATCCACTCGTGGGCTCTATGCAATCGACCTTTATACCACGTATTATCTGAATAGGTGGTTGCACTCTATAAACTATATATAGCTACGGTACCGTGATCTGTAAACTATATGGTCCAACAGGGTCTGATACTATATAATACATCTTTATATACAACTATCTGTTTTACCATGATTCTGTAATAACTGTCTAAACCATGACATTGTGGAAAACTGTATCTATATCAACTGTGTTTCTGTAATTAACTGTAAATCTGTATGTCATGGTACTATAAAACTGTATAATCATGGTATTTCTATAATTGCTGTAAAATATATTCACTGTCTGTATATTCTGTAAAACATAACTCAGGAAAATACTGTAAAACATATTTCTATACTATCATATTCTCAAGTGACACAGTAATTCTAAAACATATTAATCATACTTGATAAACTGTATAAATCTCTACTTTGAATAATACTGTGGTAGAACATTTATAATTTTATACTGAAATCATACTCTAATAACCTAGCATAGCATATTTTCCTTACTTGTTTCCTGCTAAAAATCCCCTACTATAACGGGTCCAACACCCGAAGGTGGGTCCAACACCCGCAGGCGAGTCCAACACCGGCAGGATTCTCCACTCAACACCTTGAAAACCATAAATCCCAAAACAAAACATTACTATTTCTACGTCTATTACATTTCTTACAACTGCTGGAAACTCAAATTTTGAATAAAAAACCTTATCCTGGATTTGGAATGAATTCCGACTTCGTTCCACCGATGATCCGCTCCAGTAGACTTGAAGAGAACTCCACGAGGAGCGTCGTGGTGGCCTCAGATCGTCAATCCGGCGATTGACGGGGCCAGAATCAAAGAGAGAAGAGGGAGAGGCCGTAGGAGAGAGAGAGAGAGAGAGAGAGAGAGAGAGAGAGAAGAGAGCGGCGCTGATTTTCTGTGATTAAAATGAGTTTAAGTACTATTTATACTGCGAGATTCATCGACGAGCCACGTCACCTCATCAACGAGTCCTTCAATGATTTCGTCGATGAATTTCAGTCTGTCCCAATAACCCTTCTCAGTATCTTCTTGTCGACGAGGCGTAGCTTCGTTGACGAGGTCCCCTTGTGCACTCATTGACGAACTCCCTGTGTTCGTCGACAAGACCCTATGGAAAATATTTCAGGTTATTCCATCTAAAATGCAATGTCGTCGAAACCTACTGCCTTCTTTTGTTTCTGTTTCCATTTTCCCCTCTCTTAATTATTTAAATACCATTATTACTCGGGTCGTTACAGCTTGCCACTTGGGATTACTAGCAGCTTGATGATAAAAAATGGGTTCAAAAATGGAAGAGATGACACAACAAAAAAATTTATATGAAGGAGACAGATTATTGTAAGACAAATAAGATTGAATGGGATGAGAAGTACCTAAATCATGTATGGAAGATTTTGGAATGGCAGCTGATTTGACCTTATTACAGTGATAAGCCTCAAGATAAGATGGTGGTATGCTTAGTAGACCTTCTAAGAATAATAGGCTGGTTAGAAGTATTAGAAACACCATGTGTATCAGGAAAATCATGAATATTTTCATCAAAGTCTTGATGAATGTGAACAATGGTGTCATTAGAAGGAGGTAAAGGAGAAGAAGAGACAGTTGGAGACTCAGAATAAGGAATGGAAGGAAAAATAGGTAAAGGAATAAGATTGTCAAATTTAAAAGAGTTATTTGAAGCAAAAGGAAAACTTGACTCATGAAACACAGCATCCCTAGATAAAAAAAAATGTATGAGAATCAAGATCAAAGAGTTTATAACCCTTGATGTTGAAGGGATATCCTAGAAAAACACACTTTCTGGCTTTAGGGGTGAATTTATGTTTATAAGGACTGAGATTGGTAGCATAACACAAACAACCGAAAATCCTAAGATGTGAATAATAAGGAGGTTTGTGAAATAGAAGTTCAAAAGGTGTTTTATGATTTAGAAAAGGGGATGGAAGTCTATTTATTAAATAGACTGCAGTGAGGACACAATCACCCCAAAAGGAGAGAGGAACATTGGACTGAATTTGTAATGCTCTAGCAGTAGCAAGTATGTGTTGATGCTTTCTTTCTACAACTGAATTTTGTTGTGGGGGTGTAAGCACAACTCAATTGATGAATAATTCCTTTGGATCTGTAGAAATTATTAAAACAACATTCGAAGGCATTATTAGATCTGATGGATTTGATCTTGGTACCAAATTAAGTGAGAATCATGTTATAGAAAGATACAATGAGTGATCTGACTTCAGATTTATTTTTGAGTAAGAAAACCCAAGTTGCTCTAGAAGCATCATCAACAATAGTGAGAAAATATCTATGGCCATTAGAGGTTAAAATAGAAAAAGGACCCCAAACATCCATATAAACAAGATCAAAAGGATAAGCACATTTTATTGTTATTGAAAGGAAACAGAATTCTCTTCTGTTTTGCCAAAGGACAAACAGTACAAGTTTTATTATAGCAGTTCTTAAGAAAAGGTAAAGCACTACCCACATAATGAATTTTTACATCAGAAGGATGTCCAAGTCTTGAATGCCAAAGTGAAAATACATTCGAAGAAAGAGAAGAAGAGCAAGCAGCAGAGAAAGCCTTAAGATTCTGCTTAGAAAAAAATGCAGTGGCTTGAGAAAGGCTTGAATCTTGTAATAAGTACAAACCATCATGCATTTTGCCCATTCCAATTGTGTTCCAACATGTAAGGTCCTGTAGAAAACAGAATTGTGACAGAAAAACAAAACATATAGGTTGAGATTTGGTTAATGCACTAACTGATAAAAGATTAAAATCAAAAGAAGGTACACAAAGAACATTATGAAGAATTATGTGGGAAGAAAGTTGAATGGTGCCAATGTGTGTAACAATAGCTGCTTCTCCATTAGGCATTTTTGTCATAGTATGTGAGATCTCAGTATAAGAAGTTAACAACTGAATGGAACACACTATATGATTACTTGCACCAGTATCAATAACCCATGTATGAAGATTATATGCTTTTCTATTAACAACTTTAGCAGAAAAGACAGAATGCTTGTAATTACCTGCAACAACATTTGATGGACGAACCACAACATTAGCAGCATGGAGTTCTTGATCTTTAGGCAATTGTGAAGTAGAAAAAGAACCAATTAATGTCAAAAAGTTGTTGATGTTGGTCATGAATGAAAGCTGGAGCTTGAGAAACAGAATTTGATGAAGCAGAATCAGTAAATCCAGCAGAATTATTCCTTTGAATGAGGTCAATATTAGATGAAACTTGATGAGCAGTGGCATATTTATTGTTCTTGAACTTGAAACCTAGTGGAAAACCATGCAGCTTATAGCATTTGTCTATGGTGTGGCCTAACTTTCCACAGTGAGTGCATAAAGGCCTTTCTTTGTCTTTAAAATTGGTTCCAGAATTCTTGGTTGCTAAAGCAGTGGATTCAACTCTAATAAAATTATGCACAGACCTTTGCATTTCTTCTTGAATGAACAAAGAATGTACCATATTGACAGAAGGCAAAGGATCCATCAATAAAATTTGAGTTCTTACTTGAGAGAAAACATCATTCACTCCCATGAGAAATTTCATAGTAAACTCCTTAGCTTGAACATTCTGTAATTTTTTATTAATCCCACACACGCACTGACCATAAGTACAATGAGGAAATGGATTCAAATTCTGCAATTGATCCCACAAAATCTTGAGCTGAGTGAAATAATCAGTTAGTGATAGCTCTCCCTGATGAATCTCAGCAATTTGCTTATGAATATTGAAGATCTTGGTCCCATTTCCTTGACTGAAAGTGTCTCGAAGATCAATCCAGATTTCTAAAGCAGTATCTCTATAGATAATACTACCTTAAAGCTTTGGTGATACAGAATTAATGATCCATGTACCTACCATATTATTAGCACGAACCCATGCTTGAATAGCATTCGGAGAATTCACCAACGGTGAAGATATGGTTAAAGATCCATCAATAAATCCTAACTTGTTTTTGGAAATTAGAGATTTCCTCATTGATCTTGCCCAGGAAGGATAATTTTCTCCCCCAATCAATGGTTGAGAAGTGAGAATTGCTCTTGGATTTTCGCCAGGATGCAAGAACAAAGGATCACTAAGATTATGAATCTTGTAAAGAAGATGAAGCCTCTGTGTTGGAAGTATTAGCTGCTGTTTCCACCATTGAAGAAGCTCGTAGAACACAGTAACTAAAGAAAAGAAAACTCGAAGAAGATAACAATGGAGAACAAGAAGCTCTAATACCATATAAGAAATCAATCTTGATAAAGGAAACTGATTTCATTAGTTGAAAAAATAACAATACAAAATTTATATATATATATATATATATATATATACACACACACATTTAGCTTAATAGATTCATGTATGAATCTAGTGAAGGAAGAAAAACTAATTAACTAACTAACAAAAAATACAAGCAGATTTCCTGTTGCTGCTATACGAATTTAACTGATGAAGCTGTTTGGTGACTTTTCTATTGGGCTGCTGCTGCACCAGTTATACTACTACTGTTGTTAAACTGAGGTTGGCTTTTCATAGCCTTACACGAACACATCTTTGGCGTATTCCATGAAAATTCAGAAGAGTGAAGCTTGAAGAATTGTAATTTTTTCAGTAGTATTGTAATATAGGTTTCAATTGTGCATGCATGATCATTTGATTTAAAGTGAAGTTCTCATATGACCTTAGACTGACCTTAGACACTCTATATCTCATGGAAAATCATTTTACAAGTGTGCAAAATTTATTTCAAGTGAAAAACTCTAAAACAAGTTTTCCAAAATCCCTTTCATGTTTCTTCTGTCTCATTGATGAACAATTTTCTCAATCAATAAATTTTTATATTAAAAAGTATTCAACATGAAAGTTATAGGATTTTCTCTTAGCTTTCTGTTGATATCAAGAATTTCTAATTTGGAGTTATAGAGAAAAAATTATGATCAAAAAATTGAAAAATGTCCACATAGAAAACTCAGCCTTTTTTCAGCCCAGGACACTCGTCAATGAGTGTCATGGACTAGTCAACGAATCCAATGGGAAGATTGTCGGTAACAGCCGAAAAACGGCTAATTTTCAAAATAAACTATTATTTTCTTTCCTAACGGCCATATAACGGTTATATTGGGGTTTTGGCTATAAATACCAAGCCTAAACACTTGGAAAATGTTAGAAAAACATTTGGGAAGCTTACTTGCTTATCTTTAGATTCCCAAACATTTTTTATACTCCACTTTGAAGATCAAACTCTATTTCTCCTACTACTTTCTTTTTGAAAATTCTTTTTGGGAGAAAATCTTATGGGTTTTTCAAAGAAGCTAGAAGCATATATCCACTCATATATCTTTGTTTCAAAGGCTTCTTATTCTTGAGGTAATCTTGAAGATTTAAGCATACATTATCTTCCATATATTTTTCTTCAAAATCTTCTTGCTATTTGTTTTTTCAAAGATCAATCTTAAAGAAATATCTTTCTCGTACTCTTCATTTTGAATAATCTATAGGAGAAAATATTTTGAGTTTTATAAGGTAGTTTTGAGCATATATTTCACTCATATATATTTGCTTGAAAGGCTCCTTATTCTTGAAAGTTTTGAGTATAATTACACACATACTTATTACCACAAAGCATTCTTATTCTTGATATTTTCTGTTGACTTTTTGAGTCTGTTCCCGTTTTGATAATGATAAAAGACAATTATCTTATCTGTGCATTGAGACTTTTTAGCATGATCATTATTTAGCAGGCACAAATGATACGAATATTATGGAAGCCATGAGAAACTTGAAGCGCATACGACCTGACATATTCCATGAAATTAAAAGAGCAAAATGATGAAGATACCTCAGATTTTCAATTGTAATGTGTGTTTAGTCCAACTTGTATTTACATATTTCATAAGATATAATTGGGAGCTCAAATATGACCTTAGATTGACCATGGGACCTCCAAGTAACATGAAAAACCTTTTTCATAAAATGTCTAACTTATACAAATGTTTTAAAATGGTTTTAAAGTTAAAAGAAGGCAAAAACTAATTTTTACAAAGGGGTTAGTTGACCGGCCAGCTGACCGGACATTATAAATGAGCATTTTTCTTAATCTATAACTTCTTATCCTAACAAGTGTTCAACATGAAAGTTGTGAGATTTTCTTTCAAATTTCTGTTG
Source organism: Malania oleifera (assembly GCF_029873635.1). Lineage (NCBI taxonomy): Eukaryota > Viridiplantae > Streptophyta > Magnoliopsida > Santalales > Ximeniaceae > Malania > Malania oleifera. The sequence goes on from NC_080417.1 coordinate 84,398,700, forward strand.
ATATTAGGAATGTCCAATTTGGAATCATATAGAAAAATTTATGGCCAAAATACTGAAAGGTGTACGTAGTAGAAAAATTCCCTTCATGTTTCTTACATCACATTGATAGGAATTTTTCTTAATCCAAGGCGAGGACGTAGGCTGGGTTTGACCGAGCCTCGTTAAAAATTTGGTGTCTGTGCTCTCTCTCTATCCCTCTTTATACTTTTGCACTTATATTCATATTATACCTGTTGTGCATGCTTTAAATATTGGTATATATGAATATCTACAATACGTGAGAACAATTGGGTAATACTGAATTAATTGAGATATCCACTGATTAAATCAATTAAGCTGTATAATACTGAAATCGGTATACATCCAAGTTTGTGCTTGTATGTTTGGGTTTTCAATTAAGGATTGAAGTACCAAAATATTTTTAAATACCCAATTTACCGCCTCTTGGAATTACACCTAAATTAACAATTGGTATCAGAGCTAGGTTGCACTAGACTTAAACGTTTTTGTAAAAGATCACGATGACTTACATTGGTGTAATCCCATTCGGTGAGGGACGATCTTATCTTAGTGCTCCAATATTTTACAGTGAAAATTTTTCAGCTTGGAAATTAAAAATGAGTGTTTTTATAAAACCAATGGACTAGAAGGCCTGACAAGTAATAGTTAAAGGAATTTGTGTGCCTACAAATGAAAATGATACTAGTTTAACACATGCAAATTCAAATGCCATGGATATGTTTTATCGTGCTTTAGATTCTAATATTTTTCATGAATTTATGGCTTGTACATGTGTAAGAAATATTTGGGAAGAACTTGATAGGACGTATGGAGAAACCCAGGAGAAAGAAACCACCACTTCAGAAATGTTAAGTTCAAATGATCAAGAGGTGGCAAATTGTAAACAAAATGAGTTAGTCGAGGAGGGGGTATATGTATCTCAGCCTATTTCATATAATGATTCATTTATTGATTCATGTGATGATTTTTGTGATAAATCTTGCAATAAATCTTATGAAAAATCATGCGATGAATCTTGCGTTATATTATGTAATGAATTATGTGCCAAATCATTTGTTGATAATTCTAATAATGATTCATGCAGTGTCCCTTGTGACAATATTGCTATTGATGCATGCAATAATTCAAATGATGGATATTAAGACAATTCTTGTAACGAATCATGTGTGGAATCATCTGTTGATAATTCCGTTAATAATGTGTGCAATGATTCATGTGATGTTTACTGTAATAAATTTTATGTTGAATCACGTGTTGAATTGTATAATGAAAGCATTCCTTCATATGGAGATCTATAAAAAGCCTTAGTTAAAATGCATAAGCTTCTAGCTAGTATATCTAAGAAGAAAATGTGTTTGAAAAATGAAAATGAAAGGATAGCTAAACAATTAGAGAAATTAAAAGATTATCATGTTATTTATAAAAAAGAAGAAAATCATGAAGATTCTAAAGATCACCTGTTTAGATAGAAAAATAAATGAACATCCTAAAATAATTTCCAAGGTTACAAGTGAAGATAGTTCAAATAAACCCTTAGAAGTTATAATAAGAAATTATATTTCCAAAAAGGGTTCTGATGTATCTTAAAAATTCCATAGCTATGCCTCATTAAGCAAGAAGAAAAGAAATAAGCATACTTTCCCATGAATATACAAAACTTGCTTATTTTGTAAAATGAAAGGGCATACCCGATAAAAGTGTCCATTTAGAGGTGTTCGAGACAAAGACAAGAAAATGACATGGGTAATCAAGAAAGGTTCCAATTGAAATTACATGATCATTTAATTCTTTCGTTCTTACGACTAGTTATAGGGTAGGTGATGACTAAAAGCTTAGAAATGGTTAGTGTCTAAAAAGTCAAAAATTAGTATATGCACTTCTATATAAAATTTTAAATACTAAGAATCTTGGAAAAGCAAGCCAATATGATTTCTTATAAGTAATTTATCCAATCTAAACTTAATGAATACATATATCATAATGATTAGGGTAAGATATAAAATATTGGTTAAAGCATGCTAACTTCGATTTGTTCAAAGTAAAAGGTTGAAGGCTTCACAAAGTAAAATATCGAGAGCCTTATATCTTTGCAATGAGTAACATAAATCATAATATTGAAGAATAAATCCACTTCCAAATGGATTAAAGCATCGTTGTTTAGGGAATAATTCTTATTGCTTAACCTATGCTTAAATACTAAAATATAAAGTTAAGCAGATCATGTCCATTGCATAAGACTGAGCCTTAGGAAATAAATCATATACTAAGCATCATCTAATCCTAAACTCATCATTGGAGCCTTAAATGCATAAATCAGTCATCACTCTAGCCATAAGAACTAATAATCATAAATTCCATATCTATCAAGTACTTATTAAAAAACATCCTGTTATAATCAAATCAGGGGCATTCTCTAAGGGAATCAAATTGTTTATCAAGACATTTTTAATAAATATTCCCTTTGTGCTTAAAATGTAAAATTCCATAATTTTGATTTATAATTAAGTCATTTTCCTCCACAAGAAATATTTACCATACCATGATCATATCCGGTAAAGATTCATCTATTTTTGGCTCGTTTCCTTATTTAAAATTGAGATCATACTTGTGGGATACCCAAAGAGCAGTATTCAAAAATTAATATTCTTCCAAATTGCTCTTTGCTTAAGTAGTTGGATATATTTGCTTCCACGAAATATTTTGAATATTGTCCACTCATAATGAATATTCTTCTAAAGTTAATAATAATTTAATTGTTAAGAGTTTTCGTTCAATCTCACTACACAAGTTCTTAAACCTCAAATCAAATCTATTAGAAGTTTTTTTTTTTGAATATGTTGAATGGCTAAGTTATTTGTAATAGTTTTCAATCTATATGAAAATGCAAATGACTAGGAAACCTACGTGTTGAGATCCATAAGAAAAGAAGCGATATAGGCGTATGACCCTGAAGAAGAATTGTTTATGACTTTTTGGTCCTCTAAGCCAAAGCAGGTATAACCAAGTATAAATCATTGAAAATTTTAGAACACTCGGCTAAACTAGTGAAGAATGATTAAAAAAAGAAAAAGAAAAAAGACAAAAGATGATGATAAGTGCATAATTGAGGGGGAGCATCTCTCTTTCATGATTATATAAATGAGATGTTCTCATGATCTTACTTATGTCCATATACATATGCAAGTGCAGCACCACAGCTTACCATTCATATTGTGTTAAATAATCGAATCCCTTTAATGGATAGTAAGTATCTAGTATCATAAACTATTATTGGTTATACAAATTAACGTGGTCAAAAAGGGATAACCATACTGGCTGCTTGTGAGAAATGAATTAGTTTATATCTAGTATAGTTGTTCTAAAGATTAGGAATAATTGCTTATACTGCTTGGTATGATTAATGAAATTAATCATTGATAAATATAAGCATTTCATTTCATCTAAGCAAGTATTCAAACTCATAGGGGGATTTTTTTTTTTTATAATTATTTCCTATCTTATTATGCTCACCAATATTTTATGCTTAGATGTGCATTAAACTTTCTGTGGCATGTACTCAATTATGATGATCTTATTGAATACTCTAAAAGAAAAATATATTGTTTTACCACAAGTTTCTTGAGTTAACCATATGATCTTGTTTTAAAATGCATTGATATAATTAAAGTCTGTATGGTTAATCTTTCTGTTTATATTTTTTTTCAGAATGCACTAGAAAATTATTTTAAATCTAAAGGGAGAGAGAAATTTTTTTTTTTTTTTAGATAAAAAGGGGGAGAGATATATTTTTTTAAAATTGCATAGTCTACAATGTGTATGAGCTTAAATGACAAAAAAAAAGGGGGGGAAGTTTTTCAAAAAGGGGGAGTTATCCTTTTAAATCTAAGAAAATTAAAAAAAAAAATGTTTTCCATTTAACTTAACCCTTTTGCTAATGCCAATAGAAGGATAAGATTAATGAGCAAAATGATATAGGGACCATATTCCTATAACTTACATATCTAACCAAAACTCATATTATCCCTTCTATCTTAACATCCTTATCCTAATTTAAGATTCAGTTTCACACTTTAGAAACACAACCTGACAATAATTTACTATGGCTTTCCTGAAATCGTCACCCTAGGAAAGACACAGAAACCACTACGGAAGTCTTGCCTCCAACTGCAGAACAAAACCTCAAATCCTTTTCCTATACTCTGGTATTGTTTCCACTGCACTCTAGAGTTTACAGAACTTAGCAACCTAAGCTCTGATACCAAACTGTAACGACTTGCTTATTTTACCACATTTATTTTATCATTAATTTTTTTTACATAATAACATACATAATATTCAATTAAACTGTCATAGTCATGTTCAACCTGGACCCATGGGTACCAGGGATAAATCTGTTATAAAGCTCTGATTCCTAAGTAGCGAGAAACATAAAATCATATACATACCATAAATACTTGAAACCATACCAGAGTTCTATTAAATCTGTCATATACATATACATACATTCATCCACAAAAGACCAAAAAGTGTTTCTAGGGTTTCAAACCCATAGTCCATCTAACCCTAGCTCAATCCACCTATCCTACAAATACGGTAGTCCAATCCTCTTCTACTACTGCGGGGCTTTATTTGCCCTCCTACCTGGATTTCCTGAAATGTTTGTAATGTTAGGGTGAGACACTTCTCAATAAGGGAGACAAATTAATATTAGTGTGTGGCAACATGAGCATTTTTCGTGATATACATATAAACAGTACATAATTCGTAACTTATATAACAATTGTATCATATTTGAATATATCATGGTTAATCATAACATAGCGTATTGTACTAAATTTTTGTATTGAGAGAATCATCTTATATAATCATATCATACTTGAATTATTACCCAGGATAGATAGATAGTTAGCTATCGTCATGTCATACCCCCCCACATAACAGGGTTGTACGGCCCGAGGGCTAGATTTAGCAATGTCTGGCCGACCATGCTAAGTTAATATCGGTATTAGTGTAAGTACGATGGGCCCGTTCTACCTATGCCGGACTACCAGGGGAACTACGACACTCCCATAAAGCCACATCCACTGCCATCTCCCACACTCAATATAAGATGTGTGGTAACACTGACATAAACGTAAACGTAAACGTAAACATAAATGTACAGCTACGGTACTGCGCTTCATAAAACTAAACTAAGCTATTCGACTTGTGATAACATATAGTACATTTCTTGATATTGAACATAACGGTTTCATATTTTAGGGTAAACATAACATAAGCATATTTCAAAATTTCTTACATATCATACATAATCACAACATTTACGCTGACATAATTCATAACGTAAAAATCACAACATTTGAGCCAGTATATTTTAGAACATAATAAACACAAATTCTTGCACTATTTAACATAATCTTAAAATCATAGTTCCTGTATTGTTTTTAGGGTTTCTTGAAAAACTGCTATAACATGCTTATCTTGAAAAATTCATAATATTTCAATATAACATAATTTTCATGGAAACGTTATACTCATGCCACAAAAATTTACATAGCCTTTTAAACTCATAATTAATTCTAAAATCACATTTCCTTATAAAATGTGTTAAAATCATTTTCCTGTACAACAACAATATTTTCTAAACATAGTTCTATATCATACATATTTTCCTGAAAATAAAGGCTCTTTAATAATAAATTATTTCATGAAAAGGTTGACTTAATTTATCCCCTTACCTGACTTACTGAGAAGCCCACAAAATATTCCAAAACTACACCTGTGGTGTTCCCAACTTAACACCTTGAAATTGCATTTTCCCCAACCAAACTTCAGTATAATACTATCTACTACACTTTCCTTAGTCAAGAAATACCAAATACCTTATAAGATATTAAAATAACCAACTTACCCAAATTTTGGGATGGTACCCAAGTTGGACTAACCAACGATTTACTCCAGCAGACTTGAAGAGAATCTTCCTAAGAATAACATGGCGGCTTCAGATCATTGATTTGGCGAATAACAAAGCCAAAATTCTAGAGAGAAAGAGAGGGATATGAAGTTAGAGAGAGAGAGAGAGAGAGAGAGAGAGAGAGAGAGAGAGAGAGAGGTTCTACATGAAATTCTCTCATAGAAAAATGATTTTTGGCCTTATATAAAGTGCTTGTCCACGTGGCCTTGTCGACGAGCTACGACACCTCGTCGATGAGTTCATGAATGAGGTTCATCGATGAGCACTTGACCCTCATCAATGAATTTTAGATCCAAGAAATGGCCTTCTCGATAAGTTCTCGTCGACGAGACACGCGTCCACGTTGACGAACCCAAGAGGCTTGTTCGTCGACGAGAACTCTGCACTCGTCGCCGAGGCCTTGTTGAATCCCTTTTTTGAAATTCCTTTTTCTCTCATTTCTCTTATTATTTAATTACCATAATCTTTTGGGTCTCTACACACCTTCTCTCTACCTCCATTGACAACTTGAACGTTTCAAAGGTTACTTTCTGCTTCTTTGTGTAGTTTAGAACATCTAGGATCTTCTCGATCTCCTGGATCTAATTATCAGCTCGAATTGGATCTGCACTTCCTATGAAAACAGAAGGCTTTAGTCTAGTGAACTGATCAATGGAGCATCCCATCTCAGCTGTGGGATGGTCCTGCTCCTATTCGTTCGCACCACCGCAGCCATAAGCTGTTGTGCGAAATCCCGCAATACACTCGTGGAGTCACTGCCTGCCTTATGGCTGGCTCCCTCGCTATTACTGCATCCCAAATTGGCAGTATTATCCCTAGACTCTATCCTGAAGAAGCAATTTAAGAAAATCAATTAGAAGTTTAATAACCTAAGAATCAACTAGTACTACAATACTATAGACTCATTTCCCTAAATTCATATTCCTAATCTTGATGTACTCCACTGATTTAACATTCTCATTCTAACTCAAGCTTCGCCCTTCCACTCGGAAACAAAACCGTTGATGGATTACCGTGATTTTTTTAACCTTTCGATTGATCCAGAAAAGTACAGAAGTCTGTTAATGGATTTCTGTCTCCAAGTATACAAAGCTAAACTCAAGATCTTATTTCCATCCTAAACTCCGGTATAGTCTAATCTATAAAACCTAGCAACCTAAGTTCCAAGCATTTCCATGTCCAAGCAGTGTGAACCATATCACACTTCCGGTTGGTTAGGGCTCTGATACCAACTGTAACGACCCGACCCTTTATACGGCCCCAGAGTGCTACTACACTTGTATAATAAACCTGTTTCTGAATGAACATACATATACCACCCACCTTTAATAGGGACACACGAGTGTTTCATACTGATATCTAATCTTATACACAACGGAAAACATAAACATCCATATGGAATCTAATAGACAAAACCAGAGTTTCTAACTGTATCCTCAAATACATACAATCGTACTTAAAACATAACATGTTCTTATGATCCCCAAAAAAGAGCCTTTTGAACTGAGTCTATTACATATACAAACACTTACGTAAGCTAAATACAATACGATCCTTCAAGTCCCTCTATCAACTAGGACCGACGTCCAGCAGGACCTGAAAGAAAGGTTGTATGTTGGGGTGAGACACTTCTCAGTAATGTGGAAAATATTACATCAGTGTGTGACAATACATATTCAAACCAGTAGAAAGCAGTTACATATATAGCATATTCTCAATACTGTAATATAGGAGATATATATATTTCGTGCAATAGATAATTAGGCATCAAAGCAAGCGAGAGTTCCCGAGGTTAGGGTAGGGTACAAACCTATACACTGTACGATCCCTCTGCCCGGTACTCAAAGATTTGCCCATTTTAGTTTTTAAATAATGTAAATGAATATTTAGAACACTATCCAACTTAGAAACAATAATAACAAATGCCAACACTACCCCTTGGCTCGGGTTGTACGATTTACTATAGTCCAACTAGAACCACCTGATCTATTAATCCACCAGTGGTACACTCCAATCTAGCCAACTATCTCGATACCACACAAAAAATCATATGTTTGGTTGTATAGTATCCAGAATATAGCAACAGAACCGCGCTTAAGCTTTTTAAGGCTCATATAACATTGAGCTTTTTAAGGCTCTCATATAACGGTGAGCTTTTTAAGGCTCTCATATAACAGTGAGCTTTTTAAGGCTCTGATAGTAACAAGCTGCGGTTTCAAATATCATATATACAATTTATGATAAAACGAATTAACTTGTTTCAAATTCATAAATCACCTGTACAGTTCCAGTATTTTCACGACCTCATTCATTCATACTGTGGTATAAACCGGCGCATAAACTCTTAGTTTAACCCTTTTCACATATAAAGCTCGATATATAACCGACACTTGTTTTTTACATTTTTAAATAGAAAAAATGGAACTCCAGTTCCCATAGTTCGTATACGTATTTAAACAGATTCACATATTCCATTTCATATTATATGTCACACTCCTTTGGTCAAAATCCACTATATAGCATATAACTCGATAAATATCATTTCAATGGAAACTAAGGGGTTCAAGCATCTCCTACGTTAAGATTAATACAAATTAAGAAGTTTTGAAAATTTTGGAGATCATACGCCAAAACCCTCATTTTTACCAGAATCGTAAATCGTAAAACTAGCATTTTTACTCGATGAAACTTCGCAAATAAGCAGTCAATACGTGCATATAAACATAAGCTAACTTTTTAGCGGTTTAGTTTTCTAAAAGATTGATGTAAACAAATCCCCTTACCTATTTTTGAATTCCGAAACACGAACTATACGGCTCCCAAACGGCGAACCAAGTTCTTAAAACCTAAAAACCAAAAAACAACACTTCAACATAATCCTATTTGCTACAGATCTACCGAACTAAAAACGAACTTAGACCCTTACCTTGATTTTGGAATAAAACCCAGAAGTCCTCAAAACGAAGATCCAATCCGCTATAATCGTAGAGGTTTTCCCCCTGATCCACATAGTAACGTCAGATCGTGGATTCAGGTGATGAACAGCGAAGGATCGAAGAGAGAGAGAGAGAGAGAGAGAGAGAGAGAGAGAGAGAGAGAGAGAGTTTTGAGTTTCTTAACCATGAAGCAACTAAAAATAATATTTATAAACCCCTTGATCTGGTCAAACTCGTCTATGAATGGTGCCTTCGTCGACGAGCCACAGAAGGCTTTTCGTTGATGAACCTCTTCCTTTGTCAACGAACCCTTGTCCAATATTTTTCCTATCGGTTGGGATATCTTCGTCACCAAAGCTTTGAATTTCAACGACGAACCATAGAAGACAAGAACCTTGGCTTTCCTCAACGAAGCTTGCTAAAATTACCTTTTTACCTTTTTTTTTAATTTTACGGGTTTGGGTCTTTACAGGCTAGGTACTACCAGCAGTTTGTGGAGGGATTCTCTAGATTATCTGGCCCTTTGACATGGTTAACGAGGAAGGATGTGAGATTTGATTGGATAGATGATTGCGAGTAGAGCTTCCAGGAGCTGAAACATCGACTAGTCACTGCGTCGGTGTTGACCATCCCAACTGAGGACAATGGCTTTGTGATTTACAGCGACGCATCTTTGAAGGGTTTGGGATGTGTGCTGATGCAATAGGGGAAAATAATTGCTTATGCTTCTCAACAAGTCAAGGAGTACGAGAAGAATTACCCCACGCATGATATGGAATTAGTGGATGGTAATCACCAGGCTTTTATTGTTAGCTTGGTGATCCAGCCGACATTATTAGAGAGGATTAAAGCCGCGCAGGCTAATGATAAGGAATTAGTCGAGGTTGTAGAGAAGGTGCAGCAGGGGCTACCTGTAGATTTTAACATATCCAAGGGACGTGTATTGAGGTTTGGAATCAGATTATGCGTTCCAAACAATGAGTGGATAAGAAAGATAATTCTGGAGGAGGCGCATCGTTATTTGTATACGGTACATCTGGGTAGCATGAAGATGTATCGGGTTTTGCGTGAATCTTTATGGTGAAGTGGCATGAAAAGGAAGATTGCTCGATTTGTGGAGTAATGTTTTACGTGTCAGCAGGTAAAGACTGAACATAAGAGGCTGGCAGGGCCATTGCAGCCATTGAGTATCCCGGAGTGGAAATTGGAGCATATCTCCATGAACTTTGTCACCGGGTTACCACCAGCAGTTCCCGGGCAGAATGCAATCTAGGTGATCATCAGCAGGTTGACCAAGTATGCTCACTTTGTACCGATGAAGTTTAGCTACTCTTTGAGTAAGCTAGCAGACCTATACGTGCAGGAGATAGTCAGAATGCACGGGGTACTGATGTCCATCATTTCAAATCGAGACCCGAGATTCATTTCTCAATTCTAGAAGAGCTTACAGGAGGCTTCTTGGGAATTTGAGACGGAAATATGTCGAAAATATCCACATATGAGGAATAGAGTTTCAGAGTCGATTAGATAAGTATGTGATGTTTTTGTTACTAGAAGTGATGATGTGGTTAGTCTCTGGTAGAGTTTGTGATATTGTAAGCTCTCGAGACAGTGTATATGTAACCACAGTAGTCCTCCGCCATAAGTGAGGGTATGTAATAAATTTGGGACAGGCTGCTATGTGGGTGGCTGTCGACTCTTCCTAAAGTCGGGTATGCGTTTTGGTTATATTGTTGAGTTATCGAGTGAGAGATTGCAAATTTCGAGGACAAAATTTTTGTAAGGAGGGGAGGTTGTAAGAACTCGACCTGAGAATTTTAAATTAAATAAATAAGAAAAGGGAAGGGATTTAAAAAGGGAAAATCAGTAGGGCTCATCGACGAGGCTCCTTTTCTCGTCAATGAAGTCCCTTCGAAAGCTCAGTGACGAAATTCAGAGGTTCATCGACGAGTGAGTACCGAGAGATTTTGGGAATTATGAAATCTCGGGCTTGTCGACGAGGCCAACTCCATCGCCAATGAACTCCCTTCTTATGCTCGTCGACGAGGACACCATCTCGTCGATGAGGTTGGCTGAGTCAACTAAGTTATAAATATCTATTTCATTACTTCATTACTAAGAAACCAAAACTCTCTCTCTCTAGAACTCGAACCAACTCTCTCTCTCTCTCTCTCTCTCTCTAAGATTTCGAGCTATCTATTACCTAAATCGACGATCCGATGTTACTACGTGGATTAGGAGGGGAATCTCTACAGTTATAGCGGATCAGATCTTCGATTTGAGGATTTTTGGATTTTTTTTCCAAAATTGAGGTAAGGGTGTGATTTCGTTTTTGGTTTGGTAGATTTGTAGTGGTTGAAATTATATTAAGGTATTGTTCTTTGGTTTTTTAGGTTTTAGGGATCCTATGTTGTGGTTTTGGACCGATCGAGTTTGTGTTTTGATTTTCGAGATAAGGTAAGAGGATTCTGTTTATATTAGTTATTTGTAAAATCTGTTTTGGTAAAACTGTGGTTTCTGATGATATGGATGTTTTGGTTACTTATTTGGGAAAATCTATCGGGTGAAATTATGAGATTTTTGGGTTTATGATTTTTGGTAAAATTAGGGTTATTGGGTTTCATCTCAGTTTCTGTTGGATAATCACGTATTTGAATAAGCGGTAATATAGAGATAACCGTACTTTCATTTTATGCTAAACTGTATTCTCGGATTAATTATGATGTGATTATTTGTTACCCAAATAAGTATGGCATGAGTTAGTATATTGAAATGAGTTGAGTTATGAAATCGTGAAACAAGATATAGGAATGGTGGTTCCAAAACTGTTTTTAGGAATTTGTGGAAAACTAATACTAGTTAAATACCAGGGATTTTATGTGATGATTACTATTATGTGGTGAGCATCCGGTTTAATTACTGACGAGCTAGGGCATCCGGTTCCCAACCGATGGGCTGAGACATCCAGTTTTAATCTGATAAGTCGCTCATATGGTTGTTACCGATGAGTTGGGACATCCGGTTTAATTCCGATGGTGTATACCGACGAGTCGCTCATCTTGGTTGTTACCGATGAGTTGGGACATCTGGTTTAATTTTGATTTGTTTAATACCGACGAGTCACTCATCTGGGTTGTTATCGATGAGTTGGGACATTTGGTTTAATTCCGATGTGGATATGTGTTGTGAGATATACTATGTGTTGTGAAATATACTGTGTTTGTGAATTCACTGTGTTGTGAATTATTTTGGAACCATGTTGTGAACTATACTGGAACTGTGTTGTGAAACTATTAGAATTGTGAAGTATTATGCTTTGCCGTTGAAATAACACTCATGTGCCCACACACTGATATAACGTGTTTCTTCCTTATTGAGAGGTGTCTCACCATTATCATACAAATGTTTTTTTAGGTCCTTCGAGTAGCTGACCCTAGCGTTCTAGCGTTTCACGAGCGTGGGTGTTGGTTAGCATTGTCTAGGTACTTGTGTAAGTACTAAACCGTGGCCGGGGTGTCATTTTGAGTTATGTGGATACCCGTGGATTATGTTTTGTACTATGAGAATAGATCCTAATGTTGTATAGACTCTAGTATGGCGTTATGGATGTATTAGGTTAAATTATTCTGCTACGTATATACATTGTGTATGTGATGATGTACATGGTATACGTGAACCCTACGGGATCGGACCCTTATATTGTGTAGTAGCATGGATGGCTGTAGGATACAGGGATAGGTTAGGTTACTAAATCACACCCTGAGTCCCATTTCCAAGTTCGGGACATGACAAGATGTGTTGGGTAACTAAAGTCCCCAACACCCTTTGTGCAAACTAACTACCAGACTAGGAGCTAGGGAGGCAATTGATAATGGAAGATTTTCTGAAGTATTGGTGTATGATGTGGGGAAGATTAGAACCATGGTTTTAAAACCCATATTGGTGGCTAACGTGGTGAAGCCATTAGATCATTCGAATTGATTTGATCAATAGGTCAAACCAATTATGTTAGCATATTATAAATATAATACACGTAAAAACACTTATAAAAAATAATAATGATATTATGATGATGGTGATAATGAATCAAAGGTAATATTACAAATATGTGAGTATACACATAGTCATCTATTAGTTAATTATAATTCATTATAATAAAAAATAATTACTAGAAATAATTTAGATTACATTCATAAAGCATTCGTAAATTTTGGAAGCATAGGTACATCTAATTATATATATATATATATATATATATATGGAAGTTGTTGAAATATAGTTAACAAGGTTATTATTGGTTTAGTGGCATTGCAAGTTTTCTTCGAGCATGAGATTTCGGGTTACCCACCTCATGGGTCTGACCAATTTTGTCTAAATTGCTGGGTCGATCAGGTTTACTCTAGTTCATAAAAAATTCAAGTTAATGAAGTTACTCAAACTAGAGAAGTGGTCGGTTCCAAATCAAATGAGTTGGACCGGCAGGCCAAATCCAGGTCTTAAAACTATTATTAGAACCTTCGAGTAACCATCTAAAGACACCGTAAGAAAAGGAGAATAAGATAGGAAAGACGGATGGGAAGAAATTAAGTATGAATAATCACAAATCTCTTATATTCAATAAAGAATTCCATATGAAACTTCATCTAATGCCTCAAAGGGTTTTTCTAAAACATCCACTCTGATAATCCACATTATTTTACACAAAATTTAAATCTCAAAATTGTACGATTTTCTCGATCTAAATCAAGCAGGTTTCACATGAAGAAGACTTGGCTCAACATGCTCCATTCGATATGAGTACGAGAAGAAGACATGAGAAGTTGATAGCTAAACAAATCACAAAAGTTACGTATGTCCTATCCACTAATATTTTATAGATTGAATTATTTTTTTTAATCCAAAAGGGTTTATATAAAAAAAAAAAAAAAAAAAACAAATGTTAATTGCATATGCATTGTGAAAAAAGTTACATACTCAGGTCTCACTACAAAGCATGCTAAGTTGATAGCTAATTCAATAAGTACCCAAAAAAGTTGTTTCCAAATGGGTTAAAATAAAATAATAATAATAATAATCTTATATATGTGACAATCTTTTAAATCTTCAGCGAGTCTTCATTAAAAGGTCATGCAAATTCCCAACCCCAACCCAAACGAGAAAAAAATTTTATATCCAATTAGTATTTGGTGCATATAAATGGAATGAAATCGGGTTGTATCATGGAATCATGATTGTTCAAATTTTATTTCATTCCTCAAATTAAACATACATTTTAAAAATATATCCAAACTTTTCTTATTTCTTCCAATTAAAGACAATCTTATTTCTTATGAAATTCTATACATTTTATTAGAAAATAGGCCTTCAAACTCTTTGATACCTGCTGTGAACATTTAACGATTTCAGGCCTTGTGCAGGGAAGGCTCCCTGCATAAGCATTACCTGTTTACGTTTCCTATAACCGTGGCCTTGTGCAGGGAAGGCTCCCTGCATAAGCATTACCTATTTACGTTTCCTATAACCGTGTGGAAAATTCAGCAATCCAACCCCCTATCCAAGTCATATAGCGTGTAATCTTCTATTATATATGGTCCTATTTTGTGACTACAGCCAAATGAAACGGTAAAAACATGTGAAGAAAAGAGCCTTACAGAGAATCCGGGTGCTTACTGGTAACCACCATGGCACTTTCAAGTGGCTTCAATCACCACCATGATCTATGTAGTTTTAGAACCATGGCTACAAACAAGCGTGGGCTTCTGTCATTGCAGGTTTCATGAGTAGTTCTTTCCATTCTCACAGCAGAAACAACATGGACTGGAGAGAATAGAAGTCCGAAAATCAAGGCTGCAGGTAAAAAGAAGTCAGGAAAAGGGAAAATTCTATGATGCATACCCCAAAGGTGTGAAGGAGGCAGCATGAATTGCTGAAATACCAGGAAAAGCATGAAATACAGAAAAGGAACAGGTCATATGGAACTGGTAAAACAGGTCATATGATACTGGTAACATAGCATACGCGAAAGCAAACACCCATTCAGACTCCTTCCTAATATTCTCTTCAAGCAGCTTTCTATTAAAATCCCAAAGCATAGACACCTTCCCACCTTATCTTCAAATACCCTCTCAGAAAATGTAACAATGATCTACACCAGTTTCAATTGTTGTTGTGAAATTGCAATAGTGGCTACAGCCCTAAGTTCCTGGCAACTTTCAAGTCAAGCCCAAAGTATGAATGGTAAAATCCAGTGGACAATCAACGGTGATAACCTGAAGTTTTTATAGACAGTATATTGCCACAAAGTTCTTCAATAATTTTAAAAAGAAAATTATGTACATGGGAATACATGTAACCCATATAGCATAGAAATCATCACCAACGCAGTTAATGGGCATACTGAGTTCAATATATGCCAATAGCACCCTTCACATGAGAAAAATTAAGAATCAGCATACTTCACTGTCATCTTTGAATATCAGAATAATCAGAAAATATTACTGTATACCCTGTTGTATGGGATGGCTCAGCAGAATATGTGGAAATATGACGGTACAGTTGCACGCCAGTAAGAAATGAAAATAATAGGTTTTTACATACATCAAACAAAGCACACCACTCAAGAATGCCGAATTTGGTCTCCAGATGAATTTCTGCATAATTGAGTATCAGAAAGAAATCCTCTCATTTGTTATTCAAAACATATGAAACAAAAGCAAACAGCAAAAGATACCAACATTATTTAGTGACAATAGTGACCAAACCAGCAGTATCTCCCTCCCCCCTCGCATTCCTCCTCTTCATTGTCACCCCTACTGTAAATCCACCATAGAATATTTGTCAATGAGTTCCCATCATCATGCCCATTCAAGGTTCTAATCTTTTCCAATGCCCGTACTTCATTGTAAATCCCTTCAAGGGCATAGACAAACCCTTTCCAACCATCTCCGACTCCCTCTCTTTCTAGAGCTGGCAACGCCCAGTCAACAAGCTGCCTTACAAACGAAGTGTGGGAAAACAAAATCTCTGTGATTGGCAACAAAGGCAACACCTGAATTCCCAATCTACACTCCTTCCACTCAGCAGGAGCAAACCAAAGCCCACTGTCCCTCTTGTTAGCCCACAGAACACCCACAACTCTGTTTTCGCTGGTGAAGTCCTCCTCATATATATTATCTCCTTCTCTTACATGCCACCATGTTTGAGCTGATTGAATCTCCATTGCGGCAAGTGTTGATCCAATGGCCACAAGGTGAGTGTCTCCATATGCAAGTCCCATCAAAGCTGCCGAATAGTAAGCATTCACTGCTTCACTTGTGCTCTCCTGATTTCGCCCGTCAGCAAACTCGGTCAGCCCTCCAGCCCAAGAATGCAATTTCCACAGATCAAAACATCTCAAACGGGTATAATTTCTCCTACCCAAGTTCATAAAATCTGCCATAAGTGAATAAGCCTGAGGCCTATACTTCCTCCCCCATGCCGGGTCTATTTTTGCGAGCACTGCTATGGCATAAAGAAAGTAACCCAAATGATAATGGTGATCATTGAAGATTCCAAACCCAAAATCAGCCCCAGAATCAACTGCTCCTTGTTTAGAGACAATCCCACCCCATCTTTTGTCATACAAGAAACCATTACCAATAAAAGTCCCTTCTAACCATGGCTCAATTGTATCCTTCAAGAATTTCCTTACCACCGGAATCACCTCGGGAAAACCCACCTCTTCTGCTATCAACACCAACCTAGCTGCTCTTGCTATCAGTTTCCCATAAAAATAGGACGATGTTGTTGATATCGCTGTTGAATTCAAAGCTCCAACATCCTTGGTGAGAGCTGAAACAATTTCAGGAAATGCTTCCTCCTTGACCCCTCTAATTGAGTGCCAGGATACTGAAACAGGGTCCAATTTTAACGACCAAGAATCTCCAACAACACCCACAAGCTCACCATCAATGCTTTGATACCGGAAATCATCCAAGACAGTAATTTGGTCTTTCCCAGTTGACAAGAGCCGCAGATGGAGAGGGTGGGCAAGCATAATCAAATCCCCCCATCCTTTCTTGTCCCATTTATACTCCAAATGAAAAGGCTTGGAGAATATAGCATCGCCCGAGATCGGATAGCATGAACTGTATTGATCAAGGATCGCTTCATGCTGTGACTGAGAATTCGGCAATATCGCAATCCGAATTATACCCGAGAAAACCCCAGATGAAATCTTTGATACGTTGTGGGTTAAATTAATCGGCGAAGATGTATAGATTAGCCATGTCTGGTTATTGTTAAGCGTAACGGTGTACTTGGTAAGCGAATTATTGGAAGAAACGGAGAGAATAGCGTGGATGGTTGAGATCGAAATTGCAGTGCCGCGGGTGACGGCGCAGGTCAGGAAAGGGCTTCCCCGGACGAGGAAGAATTGAAGGTTAGAATCGGGCAGGTCTAACGTGACACTGAGGTCGCTGAAAGAAGACACAACGTGGGTTCTGTGTGAATCTGGGCTGGGCCGGTCCGAAGCAGAGATGGTGAGATCAGCGTTGAAAATTTGGTAAATGAAGGAAGAGTTGGAGAAGCGAGATGGGTAGCAGAGAGAGAGGCCGGAGGTAGAAGATTTAACGAGATATGGGTGTATGTATTCGGGCTGATCACCATTTTTGAGGACAAAGTTCTGGAAGAAGGAGTTCGTGGGTAGCGGAGCAGAGAGAAGGGTGTGAGAGAAAAAGGGGGAAGGGTCAGGAAGGACTGCGGACTTGGTCTGGGGGAAGAGGAAGGGAGAGTTTACCGAGTGTTTCTGGAACAGCGGTGACATTGTGGGAAGGGAGGAGGGCTGTGGCGAGAGAGGAGCTGAGTCAGGTGAAGGCAGAGGCTCAGTTTGGGGTTTATAGGGTTTGCGAGATTTTTTGAAACTCTTGGTGATTAAGAATTTGACTCGACGTTTGATCTTCTTCAGCATGGCTGTGATGCAATATGTTTAAATAGAGACAGGGTCGGTTGTGATTTTGTTGGGGAGTTGACTATTGAAAGAGGGATGATGGTTCGTTGGGATTGCTTAGGGGGCAGATGAAGATGGAAGGAAGAAGATTGGACTAAAGGGGAAGCCGCATGTGGCAAAATTTGAAAATTGGGGTGCTTTGAGATTGGGAGATCTCATCTCTATAACAGGTCTCATAGGCTTGGAGTAGGATGTGTTAACCGTTAAGGAAGGCATCTTCTTGAAATGTATGGAAAGCAAGACTGTGATGCCATCTTCTTCGAGATTTTATATTTATGTTTGATTTTCATAATTTTGCCATCTAAAATTCAAAAATTGTGAAAATAAGGCCTATGTACTTAAGAATTCAAAAAACAGTTTTTTTTTTTCCTTAAAAAAATAAAAATAAAAAATAAAAAATTTCATGTGATCCCATTTTCTTCAAGATTTAATGTTTATGTTTGATTTTAAGAATTATGCCATATAAAATTCAAAAACTGTGAAAATAAAGACTATGTTGTTATGAATAATTAGTGTTTGTCACTCCCTATGCATCCGTCCCTTCATGTTCCTCATGCCATCATTATGATGGATGTCCATCCACATGCGCCATTAAATAAGAAATCCCTTATCTGCTGCTCTTCCCATGGTTGTATTAGATTAGAAGGAGCAGATGACGGAAAAGGTGTGTAGATAAAGAGAAGAAGAAAAGAAAAGAAATTAGAAAGAAAGTAGAGAAAGAAAAGGAAGAGAAATAGGGAGAAGTACAAAAGGAAAGGAATAGGGAGAAATATAAAAGAAGTGGGAGAGATATTTTTATATAAGGCTAAATCCATATTGTAATTCCTCTTGAAATAGTGAAAGTTTGATCCGATTTGTCTGTGGAGTAGGTATATCTGAATCACATGAAATCTTTGTCTCGTTTTATTTAATTTTTCTATTTATTTTATGTATTTTTTTTATAACACGTTATAAGCATGAGATTCTAACCAATTGACGTATTTCTTTAATTCTTATTTAATTTACGAGACTCTAACCGACTGATATATTTCTATATATTTATACTGCCTTAATGGACGATTTTATTTCTGCACCACCTATATATATATATATATATATATATATATATGTTAATTTATGTGTAATCCCAATAGGGAGGTGAATTGGGTATTTAAAAGTATTTTGGTATTTCAAACCTTAATTGAAAACCCAACCATATAAGCACAAATTTGGATATACACCAATTTCAAGATTATACAACTTAATTGATTTAATTAGTAGATATCTCAATTAATTCAATATTACCCAATTATTCTCACGTATTTAATTTAAAACATGCACATCAGATATAATATGAATATAAGTGCGAATATATATAGAGTGCAAACACCAAATTTTTTATGAGGTTCGGTAAAACTTATCCTACATCCTCACCTTGGGCAAAACCCCCAAGGATTCTACTATTCCGCTCCTTAAAATAGGACAGAGTTTTCCATTACACTCCGCTGCTTACAAGAGGTACAACTTCCTCCTACTCCACTGCTTACAAGAGGTACAATTTCCTCCTACTCTGCTACTTACCAGAGGCATAGCTTTCTCCTCCCCTATTCACGACCCGAACCGTCAATACAATAGATTGATAAAATTCTTGAACACTCAGATTCTTCTCAACAAGCTTATGAGTATAATCAAATTCCTAAAACATATACATAGGATATAATCTTGAAGCTCAATGAGTGTATATGATGTTTTTAATAATATTTTTGCAATAATCAAATATATTGTATTGACCTAGAGAATTTATAATATTTAAATAATAAAAGGAAGGGAGAAAAGAAAATTAAAAGGCGGCAAGTAGGTCTCAGCGTTTGTCGATGGCGCAACATATTGAGCTCGTCGACAAGGGTGCTCTTCGTTGACGAGAAAATACCGAGAGGAGGTTTTAAGTGATTCTGAATTTCGTCGATGAGGAGAGAGAGTTTGTCGATGAAGGCCAGTGTATAAATAGGCCAAATCTTCTTTTTTGACCGAAAACTCACACACAACTCTCATTTTATCTCTCCTCTTCGGTTCTCCTTCCTTCTCTCTCAATTTCTGGGTCAGTCTGCCGTCGGATTGACGATCCGAAACTACCACGACACTCATGGGGAAGTTCTTTGCATATTTGTTGGAGTGGATCGTCGGTGGGTCGAGTTCGGAATTTATACCAGATTCAGGATAAGACTTTCTACTCAATATTTAACTTCTTGACAGTTGTAGAAAGCGTAGTATGCATAGAAATACTAAAATTTAGTTCTGGTAAATGTCGTTTTTAGGGTGTTGAACGGGAAACTTTGCGGGTGCGGGACTGCTTATTTTAGGGGCTTCTCAAGAATCAGGTAAGGGGATAAATTAAACTAATTATTTTATGAAAATGTATGTAATTACAACATCTGATTTCAAGAAAATAAATATATATTTATATATGCTTTTTGTTTGGGAAATATTGCTGTAAAAGATGATATGTTTAAATATGTATAAAACCTGTTTCGTGTGGCATGAGTAGAATTTATAATGAAATACTATTTTTCTGGGAATATGATAATGATGTGGATTTTTATAACAAAACCGGCGTACGGGCCTAGAATTTTTACATGTATTGCCGGTGTACGGGCCATGCTATGGATATGATTTGCCGGCGTACAGATCATGCTATGGATATGATTTGCCGGTGTATGGGCCGTGCTATGGATATGTTTGCCGGCGTATGGGCCGAACTATGGATATATTTATCGGCATATGGGCTGAACTATGGATATGTTTGTCGGCGTACGGGCTGAGCTATGGTTATGATTTGTTGATGTACGGGCCGAGCAATGGTAAAATATGAAATGCCGGTGTACGGGCCGATGATTGTCATGATGTATATATAAATGCAAAATGATATGATGGTAGTGATTTGGTAATTAATGCTATGAAATATACATGTATCACAGTTTCATTATATGATATATGTTATCAGAACCTGGTTGGCTTGGTTTAGGCTAGCACTTGTATGGTACCGCTGCTATGTGTTCGTGATCATCACGATATTGTGTTAACGCTGCTATACGAAGTAGCATAAGGACGGATAGTTGATGTGGTTTTAAGAAGTGTGAGCGCCCCTAGTGTACAAACCAAGTCTAGCAAACCCATTGGACTTACAGACTGTACTTTTGACTTAGTAGTGGTCGGCCAACCATTGTCAGGTCCTGCCTTCGGGCCACACCACTCAGTCATGTGGGGATAATACATGACAACAACCAGCTAACCTACTAGGGTGCTTTTCGTATTATTATTATATGAGATGAATTATGTTATGAAAATCCATTATGTTATGCCTTCTTAAGACTATACATGTTTTTCCCAGAAATGATACAGACATATTTACTTGATATGCTTATATATGCTTTTATGTATAACACGGATGAACTTATGTTGTCACACACTAGTATTAATTTATTTCCCTTACTAAGAGGTGTCTCACATCAAAATTTCATAAACATTTCAGGAGCCCTTGATATGAGAGCGGATAAAGCTCCACTGAGATAGTACTGTGGATTTGCCCTCTTTGAAGGGTAAGTTTTAGTAGGGACAAATGGATTTCATGGAAAATGTCCCTAGACTTTCTTTTTGGGATGCATATACCTAATTACAATGGATGTAGTAACTCTGGTGTTGAGATAGATGGTTTTGTGTTTATGATATTATGATTTTATGTTTCCTGCTACTTAGGCTTCTGTTTTATGTGTCTGTTATATCCCTGGTACTCACGGGTTCAGGTTGATCATGATCTGCGGGATATGTGTTATACTGGTTTTATTGTATTATAAAAAAAAAAATATATGTGGAAATTAAGCAGGTCGTTACATATATGATCTTTGTATATATATGATACGTTTGCTCCAAAGATCTAAACTTTGTTTTTAAAAAAAAAATTCTCCACAAAAGATATCTCAAAACTATTTATTTTGGTGATTATAGGATTTGCTCTCAAATAGTTTTTGCAATAATTGAATACAATGAAATCTTTGATAAAGTATAAACGTGAATGCTTTCTAAGATCTAAGCTCTAAAATAAACTTTTCCCAAAAGATTTATCAAACAACTGATATAAGAAAAGTTAGGGTTTTTGCTCTCAGTAGATTTATTAAACAACTGATATATGAAAAGTTAGGGTTTTTGCTCTCAGTAAAATATTAAATAAAAATATGAGAGAAGAAAAACTTTTACAATGAAGATTAAATGCCCAAATATAAAAACCTTGTATACCAAACCTCAATATCAAACGTGTAATGCCCCAACCTAGGTTTGTTAGGGAGCACTGCGTCTCTCCTCCTCCACCTGGACTAGACAACAGGGGGGGGTTTATCAAACTAATGACTAATCCTATAGACCAACACGTGTCATTTTCAGTGTGTTTTATCTTCACTCACACACTTCCTGAGAAAACTTCCCAAAAGGTCAC
The DNA here is from genome assembly GCF_029873635.1 of Malania oleifera. Lineage (NCBI taxonomy): Eukaryota > Viridiplantae > Streptophyta > Magnoliopsida > Santalales > Ximeniaceae > Malania > Malania oleifera. The sequence continues at coordinate 84,421,082 of NC_080417.1, forward strand.
TCATCCCAAGATTACTCCAAGTCAAACACGTTTAATTGTGGAGTTCTTATGGGAAGTGTAACGACTTGCTAATCTAATCATATAATAAAACATATTTAATAATAAGGTCAACCCGAAACCCGTGGGTAACGGGGACACATATGACATTCACAGCGGAAACCTAAGCAGCAGTAAATGTAAATCACATTCTCATAACCACAAGATACATAATACCAGAGTTATCTATAATCCAAAACACTATGTTTATATAAAATCTCCCAAAAATACAAAACAACTCTAGGATCCCACATCAAAATCCTCTGATCCTAGTTCAAACTTACCCTCCTAACGGGGTAGCACAACAGACTCAATGGCGGTCTCAAACCACTTTTCCTTCTGGGTTTCCTGAAAATTATTTAAGTTCGGGGGTGAGACACTTCTCACTAAGGGGAAAATAAACTAAATACAGTTGTATGGCAACATGAATATTCAATGCTAAATAGAAAACATTAATCATTTAATAACTGCATAAACACATACTTTCATATTTCTAATAAATCATACTGTTCGTATACTGTCTGGTATAGATAATAATACTGAAAATTTACCCAGGATGTATAGCAAGCCGATGTCATGTATTACCCCCCATGACGGATTGTGCAACTCGAAGGAGGGACCTGACAATGGTTGGCCGACCATTGCCGAGTCAAAAATGTTTGTAAGTAAGATGGGCCCGCCACACCTTGATCCTAACTGCCAGGTGGACGTCTACAACTCTACACTGAAAGCCACATCGACTATCCATCTCCCACCCCCTTGTAGGGTGGTTAGCACAAGTCTGAACATAATATCTGATCTGTATAGCAACGGTACCATGCTCCTGTAACTGAACTGAACTATCATCCGGGTTCTGATAATATATAATACATGGTAATATACAGTTCAACATAAATAGATTGATAGCATTTTCTGTAATAAAATAATGCATACAACCTTGTGCTGATTGCTTTCATATCTGTGGCCTTGCGCCAAAATCATACATATACATATGGCCTTGCGCCGAAATAATACATTATATACGGCCTTGCGCCAACTATCAATCACGGCCTTGCGCCAAACATTTCATACATATCATTCTGATTAAATAATTCATTTATCATGTATTTTAAAAATCATAATGTACTGTATTATTTCATAATCTCTAAAAAACATACTTTATTTATAAAATTGCCATATCATAGTACTTTCCACGTAAAACAATATTCATGCCATACATTGCTGTATAAAACCATACTTTATATTCTAAAATCATAATTTCTAGCATTTCATACATATATATACATTTCAACATAATAGCAGTATTTTCCCAACTATGCATTTTCTCTATATTATACAAATATAATACATGCTTTCCTGAAAATTAATTTGCTGATAAATAATAGTAATTTGCATGGAAAATAACTACTTTAATTTATTCTCTTACCTGAAATTGAAAAGAAACCCCCTAAATGCACTGGTCCTGCACCCGCAGGGTTCCCCATTCAACATCTTGAAAATGACAACTCCCAAAATTAAACTTCAGTATTTTTTCGTGAATAACATTTCCTATAACAATGGTAAGACCAAATTTTGCATAAAAAGCTTTACCTCAACTCAGGGATGAATTCCAACTCAGTCCCACCAACGATCCGCTCCGATAGATTTGGAGACAACTTCCCCAGGAGCGTCGTTGTGGCCTCAGATCGTCAATTCGATGAACAACAGAGCCAAAATCGAAGAGAGAGGAGAGAGAAACCATAGGGAGGAGAGAGAGAGAGAGAGAGATTTCTGCCAATTTTTTTTGCGTAAAATATGAGGTTTACACTACTTATAACATGGGCTTCGTCGATGAGCCACGTCACCTCATCGACAAGGTTAAGATGCAATTCATCGATGAACTCTCCCCTTCGTCGACGAAATTCAGAGTCGTCCAAAATATCCTCTCTGTATCTTCTTGTCGATGAAGCAAACCTTCATCGACGAGTCTATACTGCCATTCGCATTCGTCAACGAAGTCTGCTGCTCCTTTTTTCTATTCCTGTTTTCCTTTCTTCATTATTTAAATACCATTATTTTTTGGATCATTACAGGAAGGCTCCCGAAAAGAAATGTGCACCTTGTTGATATGGGTAATAACATCTAATCCTTTTAAGTCTTTCTTCAATTGGATATCACATTCTCCCCCACTTACAGAACGCAACGTCCTCGTTGCAAACCCACATTTCTAAACCTAGGCGATGTGAATCTCATCACACTTCCGGTTGGGTAATTGCTCTAATACCATTTTGTAACACCCCAACCTAGGTCTTTCAGGGAGCACTGCATCTCTCCTCCTCCACCTAGGCCAGACAATAGGGGCGGGCCTTATCAGACTAATGACTGGACCCACAGATCAAGACATGTCCTTTTTAGTGTGTTTTGTCATCACTCACACACTTCCTAAGAAAAATTCCCAGAAGGTCACCCATCCCAAGATTACTCCAAGCCAAACATGCTTAACTGTGGAGTTCTTATGCGAAGAATCCCAAAAAGAAAGGTGCATCTTATTGATATGAGTACATCTAATCCTTTTTTTAAGTCTTTATTCTACGGGGTATCACAAAACGTGCTAGCAAGATGTGTGCGTGAATGCTTTTGAAAAGCTAAGAGAATGCCCAAAAGATGTTTGAACTTGATAGAGTGTAGGTAAAGTATGCAAAAGTTGTTCAACTAGGGTTTAGGGTTGGTATTTATAAACATGGTTGACAGATGGGTATATCTTGACCGTTGGATCATTAAAAAATATTTTTGTTAATAAAAAATATGCCCGTTGTGCACTGGAGCATCAGTCTACCCGATAGACTCGTCGACGAGTGCACACTTTTGTCGACAAGTATTCCACACTCGTTCATCAATGAGAACATGGGTTCATCACCGAATGGTCTATTTGAGAAAAATGAGGACTCGGTATTTTCTCGTTGACAAGAGCAGAGCATTTGGCGATGAGTTGCCTTCAGACATTCGTTGATGAGACTAGGGGAATCATCAATGAGCTGTCTTTTAATTAGCCCAATCCAACCTAGGTCAATGCATATTAATGTGTCATGAAAAACATGCAACCTAAGGTCAATCTATATGTCATTTTGAGCTTCCAACTATATCCTATGAGATATGTAAATATAATCAAGCCTAAATATCCATTACAATTGAAAACTTGAAGCTTCTTCATCCTTTTGCTTTTCTCAATCCATGGTGAAATTAGGATAGCTTCCCAAGAGGGGAGTGAATTGGGATTTTAAAAACTTTCTTTTAATTCCTTTTAAAAATACTTAACTTTTTTTATTGTTTAACCAATTCTTTGACTTGTTTGTTTAATTTTTCAAACACACAATGACTTGGTTTCTTTTATACAATCAACAACACAACTAATTAAACATCCAATCTTCAACCACATTATCCAAACCAATTAAACACAATTGGAAAGCAAAACAACCAAGTCAAGATTAAGATAACTGCATCACTATTTAGATTGATGAAAGCATTCAAGATTCAATACTTTTGGAATATAAACACACTCCAATCAATATCAAACTTTAAACAATTCAACTTTCAGTTTTTGTTTGGTTTGCAGCCTTGTAGTGAATTTGAATCAAACCCCGTATTAATGAATTTGCTTCTTCAATATGATGTTCAATATAAAATCCAATCACTCTTTCCAAATATTTAGAATTCAAATAAACTCCTGGTAAATTTATCTTTGGATGTTTAACCAAGTAATGTACTCCCGTATGGTTTTCGCAAAGTAAGGTTTAACCAACGTACTCCCTTTTGGTTTCCGCAATCCCAAATCAAAATTGAACCTTAAGTTTATTTAACTTCCAAATTACGTAGTTTGTATGTTTATCAATTAAACCATCCATGCAATTATATATGTACTGAAAGTAAAAAGTAAGGAAAAGAGAGAGGAACACAAGATTTTACGAGGTTCAACTTCAACACAGCTTACGTCCTTGCCCTTGGAAAACCACCAAAGGGTTCCACCATCGTAGTTCCTTTACCAGGCGGAACAAAACCTTTACACACTCCTTCAGTAGGCTAAAGCCCGCCTCTCCAAACTATGTCCCCTCGTTCGGTCACTCTTTAATTAGGCTAGAGCCCGCCTCTCTAAGCAATATCCCTTTGCTTTGCCAATGATCCGAACACATCGAACCATCCAAGAACTACAAAAAATATGAAGAAAATACTGCATACAAAGCACTCTCAAAACATAGTAGATTAGTACAATTTCAGCTCTAAGTACTTCAATAATTTAAATACCACAAAGAAATATAATTGAAGCTCAAGAGTAGAATTCACCAAGGGTTCCTTTGTGATTTGAGAAAATTCAATATGAGAACCTTGGGTTGGTATTTCAACAGAAATTCAGATGATCTCTCTTCAGCAAGAGTTTGAGCAATTTAAAGCTTTGAAAGAGGTTAAGAGATTTGATACAAGTGTGCTGTGTAATTGCTTGTCTCTTTGAAATCTTAAGATTAAGGAAGTATTTATAGGCATTCTAGGCTTAGTTTCCTTATTCCCCAAGTGACACTGAGTGTTTCCCAAGTTTTTACAACGTTCATATTTTGAAAAACCAATTTTTGAAATCTTCCTGTTGGAGTTTAAAAATAAAAACCTATGGGGTCAGTCGGCTGGACAGGCAACTGGATAGTTCAAAAATCATAGGGTTAGTCGGCTGGATAGGCGGCTGACACCATTCTGTCTCCCAAAAATTATTTCAAGAAATTTTTAGTTGGCTGGAAAAAACATAGTATATTTTGGGTCAGTCGGCTGAGTGATTCTGCCTTGGTTAAGTCAGTCGACTGGACAGACAAAAAACTGGTTTTTCTTTTTGGTTTTTCAATTTCAGTTTTAGACTCATGATGTGATTTTTCATAAAATATTTCCAGGGATTTAAAAATAAGTTGCTTAAGTCCATATTGGTCCCTTAAAGAGCTCCAACAATATTTCAAAAGATATTTAAATATTAAAGCACTTAAGACTTCTAAACTTTTTGTTAATCTTGAAAACTTTGAGTCTCCATGCTTTGGTCTTTTCATCTTCAAGCTTTAAGATACTTCAAGCTTTTCATTGAGTTCTTCTTTATCTTCAAGCTTTATCTTTAAATCCATTTTTGAATCTATGCTTTAAGCTTCATATAATCATCCTTCTTTGAAGTACAAGATTTCATGAATTCTTCTGAACACTTGACCTTGCATTCATCATTGAATCCTAAAATAACATCACTTAACCAAATATGTTACGTTCTACTTGTTTGTTAGCATCAAAATAAGATGTTAATCCTTGTAAGGCCAACACATGGAGTGTGCCAAGTTGTATACACTTTAAGTTCCTTATGGCTTCCATAACATCCTTACTTTCCATGCATGCTAAGTAATTTCAGTAACCTGGATAATCATGGGAATTAAATAATAAATAAAAGAGAGGGAAAAATAATTTTAAAGGGGGATGCAGTAGGGCCTCGTCGACGAATGCTCCACGTTTGTTGACGAATAGTCTTCTTGGGCTTGTAGACGTCGACGAGAATTTACCGAGGGGCTATTTTTGGGACCTGAAACTCATTGACGAGGGTTAGGTGCTCGTTGACGAACTCCATTCTTGAACTCATCAACGAGGTGACGTGGCTCGTCGATGAGGCCACATGGCAAAAGGTCTATAAGTAGCAGAAAATCGGGTTTCAGCGAGAGAAATTCATTTTCTCTTTTTCTTTCTCTCCCTAACTCAGTTCTATCTCATTCTCTCTAAATTTCTCACTCCGTTACTCCCCAGTTCAACGATCAGAAGCTGCCACGTTGATCCTGGGGAGTTTCTCTACCAGTTTGCTGAAATAGATTGTTGATTGGGGCAACTTGGGTACCATCCCAAAATCAGGGTAAATAGATTATTTGGGTATTTTTAATTTTATTAGGTTTATTTGAGCTTAGATTTTGAGTAATATAGGAATTTACTGGAGTTTTGTAAAATAAATTAGGGTATTATATTTTCAGGACTAGGGTATTTTTGGGACCCTGCAAACATGGGTTGGGACCCCAGTGAATATTTGTAAGAGCCTAGGTAAATTATAGTTCAGAAAATTCGAGTATATTGGTTTGGAGAAATATAGTTGATTTGTTGGAAATATGTATATATGTACTATTTCAGGATTTTGGGGAAGTACGCCATGAATGTGAGAATAGAATTGGAGGCGAGCCTCCCAGCCAGTTAGATAAGAGAAATATGCTATGCTGGTAAATTCAGAAATATTATCGGTAAATTATAGTATTTGTTTATTAAGGTAGAAGGTATAAGTTATACAGTTTTACAGATTTCAGAACATGAGTTTTATTAATTGTGTGGCTTGAGTAGATATTTATTTAGTACAAAATTTATATAGTTTTTTAGAATATCATGATTTACAGTGTATACATAGACAGTAATATTTTACAGAAAGATATTCACCAGACAGATATTTTACAAATATTATACAGACAAGTATTGTATAGTATTTACAGAATGTCATGTTTTCCAAAACCATAACACTTAGATATTACAGATTACTCAGTTAGATATTACAATTATTACAGTCAGATATTACAATTATTTTAATAAGATATTATAGTATTTTCATATCAGGTTTGTAGTGTTATGGTTATTTTGGAATCATGTTGAAAATAGTAAGATATCTATAGAAATAGTATATATAGTATCAAACCTTGATGAATCAAGTTATGTTCAGTTAGTAGAGCACAGTACCATTGCTAGTATAGATCAGAGTGCAACCACATGTCTTAGATAGTGTGTGGATGGTTTTTGTCAACCGTTCCTGGAGGGATTGCAGACTCTCCAGAAGACGGGGTTGAGGTGACTGGTTTGACAAGGTAGTTACCAGTTCCGAGCCTAGGAGAGGTTGCAGTTTGGCCGGACTGAGGATTGGTAGAGTATAGTTGACTTACCTAGTAGGCCAACCAGGATTGAGTCCCGCCTATGGGTCATACAATCTAGTCATGAGGGGTTAAATCATGACGTACAGTTTTCTAGGGTGAACATTTTAGTTATGTATATGTATATAGATTCACAGTATATCAGCAGATATAACATGATACTAAAAGTATGAAAAATAGAAAACTCAAATATTACAGTTATACTTTAAACTATGATAGATGCAAGTTATATTGTATATTGATTTATTAGCTTTTACAGTTTCATATATTGTAGTATAGTATTTACGAAACTCGGTCACCACATGTAAGAACCCAAACCGTGATAGGTGGGTTTAATTAAAATAAGAGAGGGGTAAAAAGGTAATTAAACAGGCTTTGTCGACGAAGCCAGAGTTCATTGACGAAGGCCTCATATTTCTCGTCGACGAGGAGCAGGTGTTCATCAACGAGGAGAAGTCGAGAGATATTGTGAAGTGCGACGAAATTTAGGGCTTGTTGACGAGGAGAAGCCGAGGGGTTTCAAAAAATCGAAAATCCCAGGCTCGTCGACGAGGTCATGGTCTCGTCGATGAGAAGACTATAAGGTCTCGTCGATGAGGACACAATTCGTCGACGAGAATTGCTGAGTCAAGGGTATTATAAATATCCATTTTCATTACTTCTTAGCTAAGAAAACTCATTTTCTCTCTCTATCTCTTTAGAAACTCTTCCTACTCTCCATCTCTCTAGATTTCTTTGCCGTTTATTGTCCGATTCGACGATTCAAAGTTACCATGAGGATCAATGAAGGATTCTTTATAAGTTTTGCGGATTGGAAACATGTTTCAGAGATTTTTGGGTTTTGGCAAAAAATTATGGTAAGGCTTGGTTTTTAATTCTGATCTACTAGTTTTGTAGAGAACGGTCTTGTGAGTATCTTTTGTACTGGGATTTGTAGGTTTTGAGAACTCGGTTCGCTGTTTAGGAGCTGTAGTGTTCGAGATTGGTCTTTTAGGGGGAAAGGTAAGGGAATACATTTTATATTAGTTATTTTTGAAATTGGACTCGGTAGAACTGTGGTTCACGGTTCTGTGTGCATTTTGGTTTCTTATTTGGGCGGATCTAACGGGTAAAATTATGAGTTTTTGATGATTACAGTTTTGGGAAAAAGGGGTATTGGGCTGCATCCTTGGTTTTGTTGAAAACCGTATGTATATGATGATTTATATTGTGATATAAGGATGGTCATGCCTTGACTTGTTTAAACTGTATGTGTTTTGGAAAACCATGATTTTAGATTACCAAATGAGTGTGGTTTGTTTGGTTATATGAGCATGCATGGTTGTATTTTGTTGAAATGCAGTACGAACTGGGTTCCAAATTGTTCCAGGTACGAAAGATTGTCCGACTCTATATTCAAGGGCGTGTGTTTATCACCTGCTATGTAGGCAAGAGTATCCGACTCTATATCCGAGGGCGTTAGCCTATACCGGCTGATCACCGAAGGGTGTGGCTCCACCAGTTAGCGCCGATACGATGCCAGGGGAGTCTAGGACTAGCCATGTGCCAGTGGCGCCATGTATCGCGGGTTGGCTACGAGCTAACGCCGGATATTCGGACTAGATTTAGGACGAAGGGTGTGATGACACAGGGTAGATCATGGGCATGCATATGCACGCGCGCGTGTGTGTATGTATGCACTGTACTGGAATCGCATTGTGAAAACACTGGAGATACTTTTAACTTTGTATATTTTTTTGTCATGATAACACTCAAATGCCACACACTAATGTAACATGTGTTTGCCTTACTGAGATATGTCTCACTCCTACTATACGTACATATTTTACAGGTCCTTCGAGTAACCGGAACTAGTGTCCTGGTGTTGGGAGCATAGTGGTCGGTGTACTGCGGGTAGTGCTTGGGTAAGTGCTAGGACTTTTGTTTCACGGGTTGTCGTTTTGAGATATGTTGGGCACCCGGTTGTACGTTGTATGATAGAGCCTTGTTTCTACTTTTGTATAGACTCTGGTATGGTACCATGTATGTATAGAATGTCCTTTTTCCGCTGCGTATATTCTGTTATGTTTGGATGTGTATAGGGTGCTTGGGAATCCCACGGGGTCAAACCCTCATCCTTTGTACTGTATCTTTGGATGTTTTGTTGGATACAAGGACAGGTTAGGTTATATTCTCACCCCTGGGTCCCATTTTTGGGTTCGAGGCGTGACAACTTGGTATCAGAGCTAACCAGGTTGTTAGGTCTTGTAGACTTGGTTAGGCTTAGCTGTGAGTATATACCAGAGTATAGAATGTTGGATGTGGGTAGAGTTGGTTGAGGGTTGTTTAGTTGCTAGACCGGTACTTATCAGCGGTATTCCATGTTTTTCCTTGAATGATGATTATAGTAAAAGCAGGGCAGACCATTGATGACTTTCGTGTCGGTGTGACAGGAGAGACTTGGACTTAACAAGGAGTAGTTAACATGATTATGGATAGATAATTGTGTTAACTGTACGTCTGTATGTGTTGTAGGGATACTGATAAATTCCTATTATGTTTCAGAATGGAGCCCGTAGGTAATGACCTGGGAAGTGGCTCCGAGGAGACTGTGAGTGATAAGTCCCCTTTTGTGCCTCGAGGTTTGACGAGGCAGGTTTTGTGGGAGATCGGAGGGAGTGTGAGGAGACGTGAACACTCTCCTATTTTTGTGGGGTGCACCATTGAGAGGTTCACACGCATGCATCCTCCGACGTTCTCTGGAGGACATAACCCAACAATAGAAGAGGACTGGGTGGAAAAGACTAAGAGGATCTTGGAGGTCCTGCACTGCATGGATAGGCAGTGAGTCCTCTATGCCACCTTCCAGCTATTTGGGGAGGTGGGTCGATGGTGGACTATAGTGAATCTGTTGGAGAAGCAGAGGGGCGGTCCTGAGGAAATGATGTGGAGCCGTTTTAAGGATTTGTTCTTTGACAGATACTTCCTGGCTTCTGTACGTGATGCAAAGGCAGATAAGTTTTCTGCTTTGACTCAGGGGAGTATGACGATGCAGGGGTATGCGGCTCGGCATATAGAGTTATCCCGATTTGTGTCGTGTTTGATCTCGAGTGAGTATAAGAAGACTCGGAGATTTGAGAAGGGCTTGAGGAAGGATATCCGCAGACTAGTGGGTATGCTTCATATCCGCGAGTTCTCGGTGTTGGTGGATAAAGCTAGGGTGATTGAAACCGGTATTCGAGAGGATGAGGTGGATCGGAAATCGAGGAAAAGGACAGTACCTTCTGGTTCATAGTTGGGATCTCATTAGGGGTCATGGAAGAAGAAGAGCAAGGGCTCGGGTTACCGTCAGAATACCGAGTGCTAGGGTCCTCAGACAAACCAGACTAGTGATCGTTGTACCAGGTGCCTCAGACGGCACGAGGGCGAGTGCCGGTCTTTTGGGGGTAACTGCTATAACTGTGGTCGGTCAGGCCACATGGCTCATGACTATCATGCATCGAGGAAAGATGTGCTTGCATCCAATGTGAACCGGGGGAGCAATCAGATACCTCGGGGAACCATTCAGGTGAATACAACTTCGGTCAGAGTATACTCTCTTACTCCAGCGGACGCTGAGCATGCGGGGAACGTAGTGACAGGTACCTTATTATTGTTTTCAAATAAGGCTTCTATTTTGTTTGATTCAGGTGCAATCCATTCTTTTGTATCTGTGAGTTTTATTAAATGGTGTGGGGTTGAGGCCCAAATCATGAACGAGGCATTATCTGTTACTACATCATATGGGAGTATATCATTTAGTAGCAGGATTTTGGAAGACTGCCCAGTGGTAATTCAGGGGAAGCTGCTACTGGCAAACATTGTAGTATATGACATGTTAGGGTTCGATGTCATTCTGGGGATGGATTGGTTGTTCTCTAGTTATGCTATAATCAACTGCCGTAGGAAGGTAGTAGTTTTCAGACCTCCTGGGGAGCAGGAGTATAAGTTTGTGGGATCGTGTGTGCGCTCGACGCCACAGGTTCTATCAGCATTACAGGCGAGGAGGTTACTCTTGGACGGGTGTCAAGGGTACCTAGCTTGTGTGAAGGAACCGCCGTGGGATAAGTTGAGGCTTGAGGATATTCGGGTAGTCAGCGAGTTCTCGGATATGTTTCCAGATGATTTACCCGGTTTACCTCCGGATCGAGAGGTGGAGTTTGCGATAGAGTTGCTGCTTGGCAAGGCACCGATCTTTAAAGCTCCGTACTAGATGGCTCCAGTGAAACTTCGGGAGTTAAAGAAGTAGTTGCAGGAATTACTGGACAGGGGTTTCATTTGACCTAGTGTTTCGCCCTGGGGAGCTCCAGTATTGTTTGTGAAGAAGAAGGACGGGTCAATGCATATGTCCGTTGATTACCATGAGATTAACAAGATGACTGTGAAGAATCGCTATCCTTTACCTCGTATCGATGATCTCTTTGACTAGTTGTAGGGGACGCGGGTCTTTTCAAAGATCGACTTGCGGTTAGGATATCATCAGGTGAGGGTTAGATCTGAGGATGTGGCGAAGACTGCTTTCCGAACCAGGTATGGCCACTATGAGTTTTTAGTCATGCCTTTTGGGTTGACGAATACTCCGGCAATATTTATGGATATGATGAATAGGGTTTTTCATTAGTACCTGGACCAGTTCATGGTGGTATTCATTGACGATATTCTGGTATACTCGAGGAGTTCGGAAGAGCATGAAAATCATCCGAGGTTAGTACTACAGATTCTGCGGAAGAAGAAGTTGTATGCTAAACTGAAGAAGTGTGAATTCTGGTTGAGTCAGATTGCATTCTTAGGCTATGTGGTGACTGGTGACAATATATCGGTTGATCTTAACAAGATTGAAGTAGTGGTTGACCGGGTCAGGCCGAAGAATGTGCAGGAGGTTCGAAATTTTCTAGGACTAGCGGGTTATTATCATCGGTTCATGGAAGGTTTTTCTAAACAGTCTGGGCCTCTGACTCGATTGACCAAGAAGGGGGTGAAGTTTGAATGGACTAGTGATTGTGAGCAGTGTTTTCAGGAGTTGAAGCACCGGCTGGTTACTGGTCTAGTTTTGACCATTCCTTCGGGGGATGGTGGGTTTGTGATTTATAGCAGCGCATCTCTGAAAGGTTTGGGATGTGTGCTTATGCAGTAGGGTAAGGTAGTAGCATATGCTTCTCGGCAACTAAAGGAATACAAGAAGAATTACTCTACGCATGATCTGGAGTTGTTTGCTGTTGTATATGCACTGAAAATCTAGCGAAACTATCTATATGGTGTGCAGTGTGATATCTTCACTGACCATAAGAGCCTCAAATACTTTTTCACGCAGAAGGAGTTGAATATGATGCAAAAACGATGGCTTGAGTTGATCAAGGACTACGATTGTACCATCAGTTTTCACCCGGGGAGAGCTAATGTGGTGGCTGATGCGTTGAGTAGGAAGTTGAAACCTACGACTGTAACTACAGTTGTTGCTCAGCATTACATTAGACAGGATCTGGAGAGCTCAGGTATAGAGTTAGTGCATGGTGATCATCAGGCTTATCTTACTAGTCTGGTGGTCCAGCCGACTTTGTTTGAGTATATAAAAACCACGTAGGCCAGTGATGTAGAGTTGATAGAGGTTATGGAAAAGGTACAACAGGGATTGGCTACAGAGTTTAACATCTCTAAAGGAGGTGTGTTGAGGTTTGGGACCAAGCTATGTGTTCCGAACGACGATGAGATCAAAAGGACGATTCTGGAGGAAGCGCATCGTTCATTATATATGGTACATCCTGGTAGTACAAAGATGTATCTTGACTTACATGAGACCTTCTAGTGGTCTGGTATGAAGAGGCAGATTGCTTAGTTCGTGGAGCAGTGTCTAATGTGTCAGCAGGTGAAAGCTAAACATTAGAGGCCGGTGGGGCCGTTGCATCCTTTACCTATTCCGATGTGGAAATAGGAGCCCATTTCCACGGATTTCGTTACCGGATTGCCGCCAAAACTTCACAGGAAGAATGTTATTTGGGTGATCGTGGACAGATTTGCAAAATCTGCTCATTTCATACCGATGAAAGTTAGCTATACTTTGAGTAGGCTGGAAGACATGTACGTGCATGAGATAGTTAGGATGCACGGGGTACCGGTGTCCATTGTGTCAAATCATGACCCAAGGTTTACTTCTCGATTCTGGATGAGCTTATAGGAGGCATTGGGGACGAAGCTTACTTTCAATACAGCGTTCGACCCCCAGACTAATGAACAGTCAGAGAGGACGATACAGATCTTGGAAGATATGTTGCGAGCTTGTGTGTTAGCTTTTGGTGGTAGCTGGATACAATTTATGCCATCAGTAGAGTGCGCTTATAATAAAAACTTCCAAGCTAGTATCTGGATGGCACTGTTTGAGGCTTTGTATGGTCGGAGGTGTTGATCTCATTTGTATTGGGATAAGGTTGGTGAACGTCAGGTGTTAGGACCTGAACTTGTGCAGCAGGCATCTGAAAAGGTGGGTTTGATCCGGGAAAGGATTAAATCAGCTTAGAGTTGGCAGAAGAGTTACGTAGATATTCGCCTCCGTGAGTTAGAGTTCGAGATGGGGGGTAAGGTATTTCTGAGAATCGCTCCGATGAAAGGGGTGATGAGATTTGGAAGGAAGGACAAGTTGAGCCCGAGGTACATTGGACCATTCAAGATTCTTGAGCGAGTAGGTCCAGTAGCCTACAACATTGCACTACCCCCAGCACTCTCAAGGGTCCACAATGTGTTTCACGTGTCCATGTTGAGGAGATACGTGTTGGATCCATCACATGTTATCAGTTATGATGATTTGGAAATTGGGGATACTTTAGCATATAAGGAGATACCTGTTCTGGCTCTGGACCGTAAAGTTCATAAGCTTTGTACTAAAGATATACCGTTAGTGAAGGTATTGTGGCGAAACCACGAGGTTGAGGAAGCTTCTTGGGAACTGGAAACGGAAATACGCCAAAAGTATCCACAATTGTTTTAAGTACGTGTACGTCATCCTGCTTTGGGTTGGAATAGGTGGTTAGTCATCGGGAGTGTGTATATTGTGAACTCCTGAGACAGTTTATGATGTAACCATGGTATTCCTCCACCATAAGTGAGGGTATGTGTGTATGTGTTATGATGGGGCTGCGCTGTAGTAGTCGCTAGTTTTTCTTTAGAGTTGAGTGTATGTGTGAGTGTTTGATTGTATAGATGAGTTTATGAATGAGAGATGGCAAATTTCAAGGATGAAATTTTTGTAAGGAGGGCAGACTGTAAGAACCCGAACCATGATAAGTGGGTTTAATTAAAATAAGAGAGGGGTAAAAAGGTAATTAAACAGGCTTTGTCGACGAAGCCAGAGTTCTTCGACGAAGGCCTCATATTTCTCGTCAACGAGGAGCAGGTGTTCATCGACGAGGAGAAGCCGAGAGGTATTGTGAAGTGCGACGAAATTTAGGGCTCGTCAACTAGGAGAAGCCGAGGGGTTTTGAAAAATAAAAAATCCCAGGCTCATCAACGAGGTCATGGTCTCATTGACGAGAAGACTATAAGGTCTCAGCGATGAGAACTGCTGAGTCAAGGGTACTATAAATATCCATTTTCATTACTTCTCAGTTAAGAAAACTCATTTTCTCTCTTTATCTCTCTAGAAACTCTTCCTACTCTCCATCTCTCTAGATTTCTTCATCGTTTATCATCTGATTTGACGATCCGAAGTTACCACAAGGATCAGTGAAAGATTCTCTACAAGTTCTGCGGATTGGAAACTCGTTTTGGAGATTTTCAGGTTTTGGCAAAAAATCGTGGTAAGGCTCGATTTTCAATTCTGATCTGGTAGTTTTGTAGAGAACGGTCTTGTGAGTATCTTCTCTATTGGGATTTGTAGGTTTTGAGAACTCAGTTCACTGTTTAGGAGTCGTAGAGTTTGAGATTGGTCTTTTAGGGGGAAAGGTAAGGGAATACAGTTTATATTTGTTATTTTTGAAATCGGACTCAGTAGAACTGTGGTTCACGATCCTGTGTGCGTTTTGGTTACTCATTTGGGCGGATCTAACAGGTAAAACTATGGGTTTTTCATGATAATAGTTTTGGAAAAGGGGGGGTATTGGGCTGCATCCTTGGTTTTGTTGAAAACTGTATGTATATGATGATTTATACTGTGATATAAGGATAGTCGTGTTGTGACTTGTTTAAACTGTATATGTTTTGGAAAACCATGATTTTAGATTACCAAATGAGTGTGGTTTGTTTGGTTATATGAGCATGCATGGTTGTGTTTTGTTGAAATGCAGTAGGAACTGGGTTCCAAATTGTTCTAGGTACGAAAGAGTGTTCGGCTCTATATCCAAGGGCATGTCTTTATTGCCTGTCATGTAGGTAAAAGTGTCCGACTCTATATCTGAGGGCGTGAGCCTATACTGGCTAATCACCGAAGGGTGTGGATCCACCAGTTAGAGCCAGTATGATGCCATGGGAGTCTGGGACCAGCTATGTGTCGGTGGCGCCGTGTATTGTAGGTTGGCTGCGGGTAGATCATGGGCGTGCGTATACGTGTGCGTGCGTGTATGCACTCTACTGGAACTGCATTGTGAAAACATTGGAAATGCTTTTAACTGTGTATATTTTTCTGCCATGATAACGCTTAAATTCCACACACTAATGTAACCTGTGTTTGCCTTACTGAGATGTGTCTTACCCCTACTGTGTACGTACATATTTTACAAGTACTTCGAGTAACTAGAGCTAGTGTCCTGGTGTTGGGAGCGTAGTGGTCGGTGTACTGTGGGTAGTGCTTGGGTAGGTGCTAGGACTTTTGTTTCATGGGTTGCCGTTTTGAGATATGTTGGGCACCTGGTTGTATGTTGTATGATAGAGCGTTATTTTTACTCTTGTATTGACTCTGGTATGGTACCATGTATGTATAGAATGACCTTTTTCAGTTGCGTATATTCTGTTATGTTTGGATGTGTATAGGGTGCCTGGGAACCCCACGGGGTCGGACCCTCATCCTTTGTACTGTATCTTTGGATGTTTTGTTGGATACAGGGACAGGTTAGGTTACATTC
The DNA here is from genome assembly GCF_029873635.1 of Malania oleifera. Taxonomy (NCBI): domain Eukaryota; kingdom Viridiplantae; phylum Streptophyta; class Magnoliopsida; order Santalales; family Ximeniaceae; genus Malania; species Malania oleifera. The sequence goes on from NC_080417.1 coordinate 84,437,121, forward strand.
TCACCCCTAGGTCCCATTTTTCGGGTTCGGGGCATGACACCACACACTAGTAATAACATATTTCTTTTTACTGAGCGTTGTCTCATCCCAGTGATTTAACATTTTTCAGGAGATCCAGTTAGGCGAGCAGATCAGGCTCGCAAATAGAGAGATTTTTTGTACTGCCCTATTTATAGGGTAATTGTATTGAGGGCATTGTATTTTTTTTTAGTAGATGATAATGAGGTGATATGTAAATAGGTATGCATGGTTTGGAAACATTGAATTCTGGTATTGTAAATATGGGTGTATGACTTTATGTTTTTCGCTGCATCGGTGTGTCAATTTGTGTATAGGGATACCTCAGAACCCATCTGGGGCTTGAGATGTTATAGTAGGTATTATAGGGGTATCATAGTAAATTATGTTAAATTATATATAAAAAATAATGTAATTTTTGGGTTGTTACAGTAATAATCTTGTTCACAATCTCAATGCACAGGTAAGATACCAAGTGATTTGTCATTATCAAAACAGGATTGGACTCATAAAGTCAACAATCTCCCCCTTTTTGATGATGACAAGCACAAGAGTAAAATGCATAAATTTCAAAATAGACATTGTAATTCAATTATATTTAGAGAGAAGACACTGAGATATTTCAAGTTGAGAATTTTAAGTTTAGCTCAATATGCATCTAGATTTAGTAATAAAGTATATGCACATATCTCATTTAAAATTTAAAGCTCATTTAAAAAAAACACAAGGAGTATATTATTTTTCTTAACAAGAAGTATATATTTAAAAGCACACAAGGAGTATATATGTTAAAAAATAAAAACACACAAGGAGTATATCATTTTGCTCAACAATCCTCTCCCGCTTTTGGCATTAGCAAAAGGGTTAAGCTTAGTTCAAAAAAAAAATTCTTAGCTTTAAAAAAACCTTCCCCCTTTTGAAACAATTTTTATTTAGCTCATAAAAACTCTCCCCCTTTTTTGAAAAACTTTCTCCTTTTGGCGTTTAAGTTCATACAGAAAATATAACTGGCCATTAAAAATTTAAAATGACATGTTAAACATAGTTGGACTAGAAATGTCTGCAAACCATTTCAATTTTAAAAAACCTATCATGAGACCCATCAAATAATATGGACAGTAATTTGCAATGCTGTTTTTATAAAGACATATGGGCATAAAGAAAAATTATGAGAGCATAGAGTCATGAATTTAAAAAGAAATGCTCCTCCTGAGTTATGCACTATTGCTTTCTTATACTTTACCATTTTTCAAGATCGAAGCCAAGTGTTTTAAGATTTTCAATGATTTGAGCTTGGCGTTAAATGTTTTAGCTTAGAGGACCAAAAAGTCATAAACAAATCTTCTTCATGGTCATAAGCCTATATTGTCTCTTTTCTTATGGATCTCAACACATAGGTTTATTAGATATTTACATATATATATATATATATATATATATATATATATACATATTGAAACCTACTGCAAATAACTTAGCCATTTAACATATTCAAAAGCTTCTAATAGATTTGACTTGAAGTTTGAGAGTTTGTGAAGTGAGATTTGACAAATACTCTTATCAATTAAATTGCTATTAAGTTTAAAAGAGTATTCATTATGAGTGGACATTATTCGTAATATTTTCGTGGAATGAATGTGTCTCACTTCTTAGATAAGATGAATGTTGCTCTTAAGGTATTTCTGATTATCCCACCATTAGACGGTACCTTATAAGTATGTCTTCAATTTTAAGCAAGGATACGAGCCTAGGATAGATGAATCTTTACCAAATATTATCGTTGTATGGTAAAGATTTCTTATGGAAGAGATAACTTTAGCGTACATCAAAATTAGGGAATTTTATATTTTAAGTACAAAGGGAATATTTATTAAAATGTCTTGATAAACCATTTGGATCCCTTAGAGAATTCCACTGATTTGATTATAACGAGATATCTTTTAATCAGCACTTGATAGATATAAAATTTATGATTTATGTTACACTTTTTGGAAGTATAAGGTTCCTCATAATTTATGTAGTTAAGCTTACAACCTTTTACTTTGAACAAATCAACAATAGCAAGTTTTAACCAATATTTTTATATTTTATCCAATTATTCATACTTTCTGTAATATTTAAAACATTTTCTAAAAATTCATTATCAAACCATAATTGTTCTATGTAATCATAAAATAATCTGGCCTACTTATATATACTATGAAATATTCATACTCATGCCACACAAGTAAGTATTACTCTATAATATACTATCTATCTATGAGAAACATATTTTTATGAAAAATAACATTAAATCAACTTCTTGGGTTTACTCAACTCAAACACCTAATTTCCCAAAAAATACACATTAATTTATAAACACCATTTCCATATACCTGATTTTTCAAAAAATCAGACATATAATTTCTGTAATCAAATACTGCATTTTAATTAGTAAATTTTCTAAAAATACTTGACATAATCTATCCTCTTGCTTGATTCTTGGAGAAATGCCTGCAGGGATCCTAAAACAGTACCTCCGGCGTTCACATAAAACCATGTATTCATATACCTTAATTTAGTCAGCTCAACCCCGAAATGATAACCATATTAACATTCCTAGGCCCACATACTCCTAATAACTAGTTAAATTTTAAAATAACTGACATAATTTATTTTCCTTACTTCAGCCTTGGAGTGGTGCCTAGGATGCATAAACAGCAAATTTTCTATGGTTAAATTGCTAAGATTCGTCACTAGGATCTCGAAATAGCGTTTATACTTCGATTCGGGCATGAAACGATGAGAGAGAGAGAGAGAGAGAGAGAGAGAGAGAGAGAGAGAGAGAGAGAGAGAGAGAGAGAGAGAGAGAGAGAGAGTTATAATTTCCAACAAAAAAATGAGCTTAAAACCCTATTTTTAAGGTGTTATCCCAGGGGAAACCGTCGATGGTTTTCCTAAAACTATCGATGGTTTGGCCTTTAACCAAACTGTTTTACCTCATTTTTACCTTGATTGGGCCTTAATAACACCAAACCATCGACGGTTTTCTTGAGATTGATAAAACTGTTGACGGCTTGGTCTCACCCAAACCTTCTCCATCTGTAACTGTCGATGGTTACAGACGGTTTGGTCCTGAACCAAACCATATTCTCTCTTTTCTTTATTATTTTTATTATTATCATTTTCTGAGTCTCCATAGGTTTCCCTTAGGACAACAACTTATAAAGAGGGTTTTAAGCTCATTTTTTCGTTGGAAAGTATAACTCTCTCTCTCTCTCTCTCTCTCTCTCTCTCTCTCTCTCTCTCTCTCTCTCTCTCTCCCTCTTCGATTTCTCGTCCATTTTAAGCTCGAATCGAAGGATTAACGCTATTTCGAGATCCCAACGACAAATCTTAGTAGTTTAACTCGAGCAGATTTGCTGTTTAGGCATCCTAGGCACCACTCCAAGGCCGAGGTAAGGAAAATAAATTATGTCAATTGTTTTAAAATTTAACCAGTTATTAGGAGTACATGAGCCTAGGAATGTTAATATGGTTATCATTCTGGGGTTGAGCTGATTAAAGTAAGGTATATGGATATAGGGTTTTGTACAAATGTCGTTGGTACTATTTTAGGATCTTTTGTAATAATCCGGATAATTATTGGAATTAAATAATAAAGAAAAGAGAAGGGGAAAGAATTTTAAAAGGGAATATAGCAGGGTCTCGTTGACGAATCGTTTGCTTGGGCTCGTCAACATGCGTCGATGAGAATTTACTGAGAGGTTATTTTTTCAGGGCCTGAAATTCGTCGACGAGGGCACCGTCTTCGTTGATGAGCAGCCTTCATGAACTCGTCGACGAGGTGACGTGGCTCGTCGATGAGGCCACGTGGATAACATTTTTATATATAGCCTAAAACGAATTTTGACGGTAAAATTCATTTTATAAGTCTTCTCTCTCTCTCTCTCTCTCTCTCTCTCTATAATGGTTTCTCTCCCTTCTCTCTAGATTTCTGGCTCTGATTCTCCTTGGTTCGACGATCAGAAGCTACCACGATGATCTTGGGGAGATTCTCTACAACCTAGTTAGAGCGGAAATTCAATTTGAGTTGTTTGGGAATCATTCCAAAATTAGGGTAAGTAGATTTTTAGGCAGTATTACGAGTATTATTTAAGACCATATTTTGTATACTATGAGAGTATACTAGTGTTTTGTAGAATAAATTTGGGGTGTCATATTTTCAGGAATAGGGTGTTTTGAGCCCTATAGTCATGGGTTGAGGACCCCAGCAAGTATATATTCGGAAACCCAGGTAAATTATGGTTTAAGAGAATTATGAATAAACAATTTTAGGAATTATGGGTGTATTGATTTACTGGAGAATATGTGTATATAAATTCAGGTTTTTGAGGTTGGTACATCGGGGGTGCAAGAGTGGAGTGTTGAGTGGAGGCCAGCCCTTCAGTCAGATAGGTAAGGGAAATATGCTATGCTAGGGATTTTAGAATATCATTATTATTATTACAGAAAAAGTTACAGATTTTAGCACATGAGAATTTAATTGCTTAATTGTGTGGCTTGAGTTCATAACAGTTTAGTAAAGTATTATACTAGCAGAAGATATCCATATGCAGTTTCTAGAAAATATAGTTTATAGGATTTTTAGAATGCCATGAAGACAGAACCATAACACTCAGTTATTCAATTATTCAGTTATTCAGTTATTCAGCCAGACATACAGATTATGCAGATCAGTTTTGAAATGTTATGGTTATTTTTATATCATGGTAAAAACAGTAAGATAATTATATATATCAATACTAAATAGTATCAGACCCTGTGGAAATATTCAGTCAGATTCAGACAACAGAGTACGGTACCGTTGCTATTTTAGATCAGAGTGCAACCATATATCTCAGATAGTGTGTGGATTCCATCTAACCGTGCCGGGAGAGATTGCAGTCTCCCTAGAAGCTGGGTTGAGGTGGTTGGTTTGACGAGATAGAGTAGTAGCATGCCCGAAGAGACTGCAGTGGGTCAGATTGTTGATTGATAGAGATTCAGATTGACTTTCCTGGTAGGCCAACTTGAGTTAAGTCTCGCCTACAAGCCACACAGCCCTTTCATGAAGGGTTAAATCATGACATTCAGTTCTCAAGGTATTATCACAAATGTTTCTATATATATATATACACAGATATATAGTGCAGCAGTAGTTTTATTATAATATTAGAATTATGTGTAACTAGAAAACTCAGATATACAGTCGCATTATAAACTATAATAAATGTAATTTGTACGGTATACTAGACTATCAATTTTACAGTTTCAGTATTATATTAGTATATTAAATTTGTAACTCAGTTGTCACGCACTAGTGATAGCATATCTTCTTTTACTGAGCGTCGTCTCATCCCAGTGCCTTAAAATTTTTCAGGTGATCTAGCTAGGCGAGTAGATCAGGCTTGTAGGTAGAGAGGTTCTTGCGCTGCCCTTTTGAAGGGTGAGTGTTTCCTGGGTGTTGGTTGTTTGGGTAGATCCCAGGATTTTTGATGATGTCACTAGGTACTTTGTGATGTATATTTTGGGACTTTTAGATTTCCGGTATGTTAAATATAGTATACAATTTTATATTTACTGCTGCTTAGGAATGTAATGTGGACAGAATTTCCTCAGTGCACCCTTGGGGCCTGAGATGTTTTCAGTAGTTAATACAGAAAGATTTGCTATATATTTTATATATATTAAGGAAAAAAAATGGCATGAAAAAGGCAAGTCATTACAATTTGGTATCAGAACCTAAGTTGCTAGGTTCTATAGACCCTAGAGTGCAGCAGAAACAATACTAGAATATAGGAAGAGGATTTAAGGTTTTGTTCTGTTGTCTTGGTACAGGATTTTCGTGGTGGTTTTTGTGTCTTTCCTGGGGTGACGATTATAGGAAAGCTATAGTAAACTATTGACGAGTCGTGTGTCTAGGTTGCGGGATTGGATTTTGAGTTAGGAATAGGGGAAATAGTTAATATAAAATTTGAGATTTTAGTTGAATGAAATAAATTAGGTGTGTATAGGAGATAGGATCCTTAAATAGTGTTCTTTGTATTTTCAGGATGGATCCAGGGAGCAATGGTACAAATGCTGGAGGTGATACAGCAAGACCCTCTAGTATGGGAGGTGGAGATACAGATGCGGTGTTGTGCAGCGTCACCCATTAGGTGATGGCTAAGATGGCTAGGAGTACAAGGGAGTGTGGCTACATGATCGAGTAGTTTACGCAGATGAAGCCTCCATCTTTTGTTGGAGGAGCTAACCTAGTTGTGGCAAAAGATTGGATTCAGAATACTGGGGAGATTTTGGCGGTGCTTTTATGTACAGACGAATAGAATGTGTTATTTGCGTCATTTAAACTGACAAGAGAGGCAAAACACTGGTGAAGATCAGCACAATTGATTAAGGAACAGAGGCATGATCCCGTGTCAGTAACGTGGAGTCGATTCAAGGAACTGTTCTTCGAGTGATATTTCCTTTCTATCGTTCGAAGCGCGAAGGCAGCAAAATTCCTGCATTTAGCTCTAGGGCAAATGACAGTATCATAGTATGTTGCACGATTTATTGAGTTGTCTCAATTTGCCCCACACTTAGCACCAGATGAGGAGAAGAAAACACGGAAATTTGAGGAAGGCCTGAGGTAGAATTTTTTTGAGCAAGTCATCAGTTTTTGAGCTCAGATGTTCGCGTAGGTGGTGGATAGAGTTGCCGTTATCGAGAGTGGCATGTAGAGAGGTGTCGCAGCTCAGAGTCAAAGGAAGAGGCCAATGCCTCAGGGTTTTCAAGCGGGTTCTAGCCGGGGGCCATGGAGGGGAGACCAATATGGGGGTAGTCAGGGATGGATGATGGGGTGCAGTGGTCGTCAGGGTGGACGAACTATTCCTATTTGTTGTAGATGTGGCCGGAGGCATCTAGGTGAATGTAGGATGGGAGAGGACGTCTGCTATCGTTGTGGGAGACCTGGACACAGGTCTTGGTCGTGTCAAGGATTTTCGGCACAAGGACCAGCTCCCAGACCATTTCGGGGTGGTTATCAGGCACCCCGTGTAGGCCAGCAAAGGAGCACCGCACCTGCGAGGGTCTATGCGTTGATGTCGGTTGACGTCGAGGCAGCTGGAGACATAGTTACAGGGTCCTTTACCACTTTTTTGTATAAAGCTATTATTTTATTTGACACAGGTGCCACCTATTCTTTTATTTCGTCGGGGTATGCTAAATTGACTGGGTATGAGGCACAATTGTTAGATTTCAGGTTGGTTGTAGCTACGCCGATTGGATCCGTGGTGAGATGTAGGAGGATACTCAGGGATTTTCCAGTGACCAGGGAAAAGTACTGCCAGCTGATCTTATGATATTAGATATGCAGGGATTTGATGTAATTTTGGGTATGGATTGGTTGGCAGTTAATCATGCCAATATTGATTGTCATTTGAAAGAAGTAATTTTCAGACCTCCTAGTGAGTAAGAATACAGATTTATTGGTTCACATATTTGTTCTTCGCCACAGCTTGTGTTAGCTATTTAGGTGAGGAAACTGATTCAAGATGGTTGTCAGGGATTTGTTGCCTACATAAAAGAATTTCCAAAAGAAGAACTGAAACAAGTAGATATTCCTGTGGTCAGAGAATTTTCAGATGTTTTTCCAAAAGAATTACCTGGTTTACCACCAGACCGTGAAGTTGAATTTACCATGGATCTTCTACCAGAGTCAGCACCGGTATCTAAAGCACCTTACCGAATGGTTCCAGCCGAGTTAAGGGAACTGAAAGATCAATTGCAAGAATTTCTGGATAAAGGATTTATCAGGCTCATTGTATCGCCTGGGGGAGCACCAGTTTTATTTGTGAAGAAGAAAGATGAGACCATGAGGATGTGCATAGATTATAGGGAAATAAATAAACTGACAGTCAAGAATAAATATCCTCTTCCTAGGTTTAACGATTTGTTTGATCAACTCCAGAGGACCCAGGTCTATTATAAAAGTAACCTTCGGTCAGGTTACCATCAGGTGAAAATTAGGGTAGAAGACATTTTGAAGACGACGTTCCGAACTAGATATGGGAATTACGAGTTTTTGGTGATGCCATTTGGGTTGACTAACACACCAGTAGTATTTATGGATTTAATGAATCGAGTGTTCCATCAGTTTTTGGATTAGTTCATTGTAGTTTTTATAGACGATATACTGGTCTACTCGGGGAGTTTTGAGGAGTACGAGCATCATTTGAGGCTGGTGATGCAGACATTGAGAGAAAAAAAGTTGTAATCAAAATTCAAGAAATATGAATTATGGTCAAGGCAAGTTATGTTTCTTAGTCATGTGATCTCCGGGGATGGCATATCAGTTAACCCAAGAAAGATAGAGGTAGTGGTAAGTGAGTTGAGACCTGGGAATGTCTAGAAGGTTAGGAGTTTTCTGGGTTTGACAAGCTACTATCGACGCTTTGTTGGCGGTTTCTCCAATTTATTGGGTCCGCTGATGCGACTCACGAGGAAAAATGTGAGGTTTGAATGGATCGATGACTGTGAACAGAACTTTCAGGAATTGAAACATAGGTTGGTCATTGCCCCAGTATTAGCTATTCCATCAGGAGAGGACGGGTTCGTGATATACAGTGATGCGTCTCTGAAGGGACTTGGGTGCGTATTGATGCAGCACGGCAGGGTTATCGCATATGCTTCTAGAAAGCTTAAGGAATATGAGAAAAACTATTCGGTGCATAATTTGGAATTAGCTGTAGTCGTGTACGCTCTCAAGATTTGTAGGCATTATCTGTATGGAGGGAAATGTGAGATCTTTACGGACCACAAAAGTTTGAAGTATTTATTCACTTAGAAGGAATTGAATATGAGGGAAAGAAGGTGGATGGAACGTATTAAAGATTATGACTGCACTATTGGTTACCATCCAGGGAAAGCAAACATGGTGGCTGATGCATTGAGCCGAAAGTCAGTGGGAGCAGTATTATCAACAGTGGAGATCTGGTACCCTATTCTGATGGATTTGGACAGATTAGGCATGGAGCTGATAGAGAATGATCACCAGTCATTCATTGCTAACTTGGTGATTCAGCCTACGTTGCAAGAAAAGATTAAAGCTAGCCAAAATTTTGACTTAGAGTTAGCGGAGTTGAGGGAGAAAGTGCAAGACGGACAGGAAGAGGATTTCAGCATATCAAATGATAGAGCCTTGCGGTTCCGTACTAGACTATGTGTTCCTACAGATGCCGAGATCAAGAGAACTATATTGGAGGAGGCTCACATATCTCTATACACTGTACATCCTAGTAGTACTAAAATGTATCAGGATCTATAGGAATCCTTTTGGTGGAGTAGCATGAAGAAGGATATCGCTAAATTTGTAAAGCAGTACTTGACGTGCCAGCAAATAAAAGCTAAACACTAGAGACCCGCGAGGTAGTTGCAGCCATTTTTCATTCCAGAGTGGAAATGGGATCATGTCTCTATGGATTTTGTTACTAGGCTACCACCAGTGCGACAGGGGTTGAATGCTATTTGGGTGATCGTTGATCGTCTGACGAAGACTACTCACTTCATCCTTATTAAAGTTAGCTATCCCATGGACAGACTAGCAGAAATATATGTTCAGGAAATAGTTCGCATCCATGGTGTACCGATGAAATCCATTGTCTCAGACCGAGATCCTCGGTTTACTTCATGATTTTGGAAAAGCTTTCAGGAGGCTATGGGAACACAGTTAGCATTCAGCACTACTTTTCACCCTCACATGGATGCTCAGATTGAGAAGATGATCCAGATATTAGAGGATATGCTTCGTGCATGTGTGCTAGATTTTGGGGGTAGCTAAACCCAGCTTATGTCATTGGTTGAGTTTGCTTACAATAATAGCTATCAGGCCTGCATCAACATGGCACCTTACGAGACACTATATGGTAGGAGGTGTCGTTCACCTTTTTTCTAGGATGAAGTAGGCGAGATGCGAGTTTTGGGTCCAGAGATGGTACAATAGGCATATGATAAAGTCTGACTAATTAAAGAAAGAATAAGTACAACTTAGAGTCGGCAGAAAAGTTACGCAAACACTCGCTGCCGAGAATTAGAATTTGACGTGGGGGATTGGGTATTCTTGAAGGTGGCTCCTCTGAGAGGGGTTATGAGATTTTGGAAGAAGGGCAAGCTGAGCCCTAGGTATATTGGCCCTTTTGAGATACTAGAGAGAGTGGGGTCAGTTGCCTACAAGCTAACTCTGTCACCAGCTTTGTCTAGAATACATGGCGTATTCCATGTTACCATGCTAAGGAAATACGTCCCAGACCCATCCCACATAATCAGTTATGTAGAAATAGAGTTTAGAGATTCACTAGCCTATGAGGAAGCACCAGTACAGATTTTAGACCGAAAAACACAAGAATTGCGCACCAAGGAAATTCAGCTGGTGAAAGTTATGTGGAGAAACTATGCTATAGAAAAAGTTTCGTGGGAACTTGAGGAAGAAATTAGATAGAAGTACCTACATTTATTTAATGAATTATAATATTAGTCAGTATTGTTAGATAAACATAAAGTTTGTTTAGTGTAGAGTGATATATATGGTTGTATTTTAGATTATAGGATAGGTAATGTTTTGGTTTTGGGAGAATTTTATTTTATGGGTATATTTGCAATCTCTCAGGACTTTGAATGTAACTACGGTATTCCTCTGCCATAAGTGAGGGTAAGTAATAAAATAAGTAGTCAATTTTCTTCAGAGAGTGGTGTATGGTACAGATAGTAAATTTTGAGGATGAAATTTTATAAGGAGGGGAGCATGTAATAACCTGGACAATTATTGGAATAAATAATAAATAAAAGAGAATGGGAAATAATTTTAAAAGGGAATATAGCAGGGCCTCGTCGACGAATCGTCTGCTTAGGCTTCTCGACGTGGACGCGTGTCTCATCAATGAGAATTTACCGAGAGGTTATTTTTCAGGGCCTGAAATTCATCGACGAGGGCACCGTCTTCGTCGATGAACAGCTTTCATGAACTCATCGACAAGGTGACATGGCTCGTCGACGAGGCCACGTGGACAACATTTTTATATATAGCCTAAAATCAATTTTGACAAGAAAATTCATTTTATAACTCTTCTCTCTCTCTCTCTAAAATGGTTTCTCTCCTTTCTCTCTAGATTTATGACTCGGGTTCTCCCCCGTTTGATGATCATAAGCTACCACGATGATCCTGGGGAGATTTTCTACAACCTAGCTGGAGCGGAAATTCAACTTGAGTAGTTTGGGAATCATTCCAAAATTAGGGTTAGTAGATTTTTAGGTATTTTCAGTATTACTAGTGTTATTTGAGGCCATATTTTGTATACTATGAGAATATACTAGTGTTTTGTGGAATAAATTTGGGGTGTCCTAATTTCAGGAATAGGGTGTTTTGGGCCCTATAGTCATGGGTTGAGGACCCCAGCAAGTATCTGTTCGGGAACCAAGGTAAATTATGGTTTAAGAGAATTATTAAAATAGGCAATTTTAGGAATTATGAGTGTATTGATTTACTAGAGAATATGTGTATATAAATGCAGGTTTTTGTAGTTGGTACACCGGAGGTGCGAGAGTGGAGTGTTGAGTGGAGGCCAGCCCTTTAGTCAAATAAATAAGGGAAATATGCTATGTTAGGGATTTTAGAAAGTATATTAGAAAATTATGTGTGTGCGTGTGTTTATATATATATACATGTAACGACCCAAAGAATAATGGTATTTAAATAATAAAAGAAAGGGAAATGGAAATAGGAATAGAAGGAGGCAGTCGATGACGTTGCATTTTGGAAAGGATAATCCCGAGGAATTTTTTAGCTCCTCGTCGACGAATACGGGGGACTCGTCGACGAGGGTATAATAGGAGCTCGTCAACAAGGATAGGATTCATCGACAAGAAGATACCGAGAGAGGATTTTTGGAAGCTTGAAATTCGTTGACGACGGTTGAAGTTCGTCGACGAACTTTCTATGGGACTCGTCGACGAGGTGATGTGGCTCGTCAACGAATACCGTAGTATAAATAGGGTTAAACGTGATTTTCACTTCATTTTTCTGCGCCGAATCTCTCTCTCTCTCCTCACACGGTTTCTCCTCCTTCTCACTAAGATTTTGGGCTGGATTTCCACCAGTTCGACGATTTGAAACCACCACAATGCTCCTAAGAAAGTTCTCCGCGAGTCTACCGGAGCGGATTGTTGGTGGGGCTGAGTTGGAAACCATCCCAAATCCAGGGTAAGGCTTTCTACTCAGTATTTTGTTATTTGATAGCTGTAGGAATTTTTATACGAGGAGAAATACTGAACTTTTGTTCTGATGAATGTTGTTTCCAGGGTGTTGAGTTGGGAACCCTGCGGGTGCGGGACAGATTTTCTTAGGGGTTTTTCAAGAATCAGGTAAGGGGATAAGCTAAGCTAGTATTTTATGAAAAATATGTATATTTTTTATAGAATTTGATTTCAGGAAAATAAACATATTTATACATGATTTATATTTGGGAAAATATTGTTGAAAATGATGGTATGTTGAATATGTGAAAAACCTGTTAGTGTGGCATGAGTAGAAATTGTTATGAAATAATGTTTTCTGGGAATGTGTTAATGATACGAATTTTTATAATGGAAAACCGGCGTATGGGCCGAGATTTTGATATATTTGCCGGCGTACAGGCTGAGCTATGTGTATGATTTGTCGGCATACGGGCCAAGCTATGCTTATGATTTGCCGGCGTACGGGCCAAGCTATGCGTATGATTTGCTGACGTACGGGCCAAGCTATGTGAATGATTTGTCAGCGTATAGGTTGTGCTATGATTTTTCGACGTACGGGCCAAGCTATGGCAAAATGTGAAATACTGGCATACGGGCTGATGATTTTTCATGATATATGTATATATGCAAAATGATATGATTGATTTGATAATTAATGATATGAAATATCCATGTATCATAGTTTCAGTATATGTTATATGATATCAGAACCTGGTTGGCTTGGTCTAGACTAGCACTTGCACGGTACCATTGCTATGTGTCCATGGTCATCATGATCATGATATCAGTGTTAACGCCGCTGTACGGAGTGGTGTGAGATTGGATGGTCGATGTGGTTTTTAAGAAGTGTGTGAGCGCCCCTGGTGTATGGACCAGGTCTGGCAGACCCATCAGACTTACAGATTGTACTTTTGACTTGGTAGTGGTCGGCTAACCATTGTCGAGTCCCGCCTTCAGGCTACACAACCCAGTCATGTGGGGGTAATACATCACAATAGCCAGCTAACCTAGAAAGAATGTTTTTGTATTATATTCTATGAGATGAAATATGATTATGAAAATATAGTATGTTCTACCACGTTATGATGATATACATGATTTCCTATATATGACATAACAGTTGTTAAATATGTTTCTATACGATATATGTATAACACGGAATACTCATGTTACCACACACTAGTATTAATTTATTTTCCTTACGGAGAGGTGTCTAACCCCAAAATTTTATAAACTTTTCAGAAGCCCCAGATAGGAGAGCGGGAAAAGCCCCGTTGATCTAGTGTTGTTTGTTTGCCCTCTTTGAAGGGTAAGTGTTAGTAGGAACAGTTGGATTTTGTGGAAAATGTTCCTAGATCTTGTTTTTGGGATGTATATACTGACATACAGTGGTTATAGTGACTCTGGCATTTATGGTAGTGTGATGGATGTTTTTGTATTTATAATATTGTGATTATATGTTTCCTTCTGCTTAGGCTTCCGTTATGTGTTCTGATGTATCCTTGGTACCCACGAGTCCAGGTGGATTATGATCTGTTGAGTTGAGGATTGTAATTTTGTTATATATAAAAAAAAATGTGGAAATTAAGCAGGTCGTCACAATACACACACACATAATCTTCTAATATACTTTCTAAAATCCCTAACATAGCATATTTCGTATATTAGAAGATTATGTGTGTGTGTGTATATATATATATATATCAACTTATTATTCAGTTTTTCCCAGAATATCATTATTATATATATCAGCTTATTATTTAGTTTTTCCCAGAATATCATTATTATTATTACAAAAAAAGTTATAGATTTTAGCACATGAGAATTTAATTGCTTAATTGTGTGGCTTGTGTTCATAATAGTTTAGTAAAGTATTAATACAATTTTAAAAATATCATGTTTTATAGTATACTAGTAGAAGATATCCATATATAGTTTCTAGAAAATATAGTTTATAGTCTTTTCAGAATGCCATGACTACAGAACCATAACACTTAATTATTCAATTATTCAGCCAGACATACAGATTAAGCAAATCAGTTTTGAAATGTTATGGTTATTTCTATATCATGGTAAAAACAGTAAGATAATTATATATATCAGTACTAAATAGTATCAGACCCTGTGGAAATATCCAATCAGATTCAGACAACAAAGTACGGTACCATTGCTATTTTAGATCAAAGTGCAACCACATATCTCAGATATTGTGTGGATTCCATCTAACCGTGCCAGGAGAGATTGCAGTCTCCCTAGAAGTTAGGTTAAGGTGGTCGGTTTGATGAGATAGAGTAGTAGCATGCCCGGAGAGACTGCAGTGGTCCAAATTGTTGATTGATAGAGATTCAGATTGACTTGCTTGCTAGGCCAACCAGAGTTAAGTCCCGCCTACGGGGGCCGCACAACCTTATCATGAGGGGTTAAATCATGATATTCAGTTCCCAAGGTATTATCACAGATGTTTCTATATATATATATATACAGATATATGGTGCTGAAGCAGTTTTATTATAATATTAGAATTATGTGTAACTAGAAAACTCAGATATGCAATCGTATTATAAACTATAATAAATGTAATCTGTACGGTATACTAGATTATCAATTTTACAGTTTCAGTATTATATTAGTATATTAAATGTGTAACTCAGTTGTCACACACTAGTGATAGCATATCTTCTCTTATTGAGCGTCGTCTCATCCCAGTGACTTAATATTTTTCAGGTGATCTAGTTAGGTGAGCAGTTCAGGCTCGCAGGTAGAGAGATTCTTGCGCTGCCCTTTTTGAAGGGTGAGTGTTTCCCGAGTGTTGTTTGTTTGGGTAGATCCCAGGGTTTTTTATGATGTCACTAGGTACTTTGTGATGTATATTTTGGGACTTTTAGATTTCCGGTATTGTAAATATAGTATACAATTTTATCTTTACCGCTACTTAGGAATGTAATGTTGACAGAATTTCCTCAGTGCTCCCTTGGGGTCTAAGATGTTTTTAGTAGTTAATACAGAAAGATTTGCTATATATTTTATATATATTAAGGAAAAAATGGCATGAAAAAGGCAAGTCATTACATCTTTGTAGGCATTTCTCCAAGAATCAAGTAAGGGGATAGATTATCTCAGGTATTTTTAAAAAATTTACTAGTTAAAATGCAGTATTTCATTACAAAAATTATATGTATGATACGTTGGAAAATCAGGTATATGGAAATGGTGTTTATAAATTAATGTGTATTTTTGGGAAATCAAGTGTGTGTGTTGAGTAAACCTTAGAAGCTGATTTGATATTATTTTTCAGAAAAATATGTTTCTCCCAGGCAAATAGTATATTATAGAGTAATACTCACTTGTGTGATGTGAGTAGGAATATTTCACAATATATATAAGTAAGCTAGATTATTATACATAGAACAAGTATGGTTTGATAATGAATTTTTAGAAAATGTTTTAAACAATACAAGAAGTATGATATTGTTTAGTATAATGTGACAGTCTGCCCAATGTTGTTATAGTTCAGTTGTACGGGTGAGCAAACGGTCGGTTTGGCCATATTATGTTAATTAACCGAATTAACAAAAAATTTCGGTTAAAGAATACTGTTAACCGAACTGACCGAACCATTTGGCCTCACCGAACCGAACCCGATCGAATTTCTTTTTCGAGTCATTTGGTTAACCGAATTTAACCAAGAAGTGAAGGAAGGGGGAAGCCGGGAAGGTGTATCCACTATCCAAATTCTAGACTAATGCGGAGGAGAGGTGGTTAAGGAGACGATTGGGCTCGGGCGAGCATGACGCCGATGAGGAGGAGTCGGGGGTGGTTCTTACTTCTCAGTGAATTGGTATGTGCGCAAGAGAAGAGAAATGAGAATGAGAGGGAGCTTGTGTGCTGGTGACAATGGACGGCGATGGCGATGGTGGTGCGGAGTAGTGTGCTTGGATGAGTGAGAGAGAGGCAGTGACTCAGTGATGGCCTTCCGACTTCAGAGAGTAGTGATTGTGTAGTCTGTGTTGGTGACGATGGCCGGCAATGGCAACGGAAATGGACACAGATGATGGCATCACATGAAGATGGAGTCTACTGGTGTGGACTGCGGAGGACCGAGCTTAGGTGAGCGAGAGAGAGGCAGTGACTCACTGCCAGTGAGGGCCTTCTGCGTTCTGGCTTCTGAGAGCAGTGAGAGTGTGAGACTGAGTTTGAGAGTCTGAGAAGGAATACCGAAATAATGAATAACCAGATTTTAATTTACTAATTTATATGTAAAATTTAATTAATTATTAATTCGGTTAATCGATTAACCGAATTAATATTCTCCATTCACCGAACCGAAACCCGATTCACCAAAATGTTGGAAAGCATAACCAAACCGACCGAACGGAATTTTTTAACCAAACCGAACTGACTAATTTCGGTTGGTTAATTCAGTTAATTCGGTTTTCCTCGAATTATGCTCACCCCTATTCAATTGGCCTAGTGTCGTGATAGTTTAGTTGGCCTAGTGCCGTGATAGTTCAACCGGCCAAGTGCCGTGACAGTTTAACCAGCCCAGTGTCATGATAGTTTAGTTGGCTTACTGTCGTGACAGTTCAGCCGACTTTATGTCATGATCAATTATGATATAACAGTTTATTCAGAAATTATGATATAATAGCTTATTTAGAAATTATGATATAATAATTTTTACACAAAAATATGAAAATGAGATATGTTATGTATTATATGGTAGTAGAACCCTGATGGATTAGTTAAGATTTAGAGCACGATACCATAGCTATTATTTCAGATTAATGCCACCACACGTATCAGATAGAGTGTTGGTGTATGGTAGACGATTGGGCCATTGAAGAGTAGTATATCCCTTCTGGCAGTCCGGACCAAGTTGGGGTGGCCAATTGTTGACTTTTGTGTATTCCCAAGAGAGGGGATGAATTGAAATTTTAAAATTTTTCTCGTAGGTTCAATTAAACCAGCAGCAATAATACACAACCTAAGGTCTTCCTACGCAAATACCAATTGCGTAGATAAATATAATATGCAGTTTTAAATCATGCGTAGCATTCACAATATATCAAATATAGCATACATGTGTAGGAATATAAAGTGCAAGAAATTAAAATAGACACACGATATATTATCAGGGTTTGGCCAATACTGCCTACGTCCTTGCCTCAAGCTCACAAGTAAGAGGATTCCACTAACTGCTCACTTCATGGGTGGAGCGACACCATTTACAACACCTTACCAGGATAGTGCACCTAGTTCTCCTAACTGGGTCTGAACTAGTCCAGTGCTCTCCTAACCGGGTCTGAGCAAATATGGGATTATTCACAGAGCTAGTCTCCCTCTTCCAACCACCCATTGGGAATACAACAATATTTAAATAATTTTTGTGTACAAGGAAATGTGCTTCTAAACTAAACAGATGATGTACAATAGTATGCTCAATACACTCATATATGATAAGGATTTATGCTCAAAATGAGAATGTGATTTTCACTAAAATAATCTTTGAATAAAAATGTATATGATGAGTGCTCAAAGATTTTATGCCCAAATAAGAGATTTCTCCAAAAATATTTTTCTAAATAAGTTGCTGGAGAATCTAGGGTTTATGGCTCAAAAATATTTTTGAAGATAAACACAAAGGAGCCTTTGAATCTTGCAATGGAAGTGCAAAATTCACAAGCAAATAAAATATTTCTCCACAAAAATGTTTATCAAAAAATAATGTGGGAGAAACTTGAATAATACTCTCAAAATGTGATATGGAAAATGAATTATATATGAGAGTGAAAGATATTTGATTTGTAAAACCAATGGCCAAATAATGTTTAAAACAATGCTCTCTTGTAAGATATATCAAAGGAATAATAAAAGAGAGTGAAAGATTAGGGATAAAATTTGAGAGAGTTTTTGGGCTAATCAACTTGCTAATTATGAGTAATGAGGGGGATATATATAGAGTTGGGCAAAAATATGACCGTTGGGGATACAAGGGGTATTTTTGAAAATGTTTAATTATGTTTAATGAAAAATAACCCTATTTAACTGTGGTAAAAATTTCGCCAACCCGAGAGGTTTGGTCGACCATATTACTAAGTTTGGTCTACCGTGTCAATTTTGAACTACAGATTTGGTCGACCGTCTTAGGGCGATTTTAAACCCTTCGTAGGTTCGGTCGACCATGGCTAAGGTGAACTACAAAAATGGTCGACCAAGTTGTTGGGGGCTCAGCCACTTCATGGCTCGGTCGACCAAGGAGAATACATTCAAAAACTAAACGATCGACCGTGCGAAGTCAACATGTTGACTTCCTAACAGTTTGTTCTACCAAGGCATTTATAATGTCAATGGTTCGGTCGACCGTGGCTTAATCAACACTATGGCTTTTTAGCCAACAAGGTATTCGGTCGACCAAACTGGTTATTACCAGAATGGTTCGGAAGACCAGGGCTATTGAAGAACCTAAATTTGACCCTAAGTTTTATCCCTTTTTGTATAAATGTGATATTTTAGCTTTAAGGGATTTTTCATTAAGTCCATGGGGTCCTAAGGTCATTCTAAGGTCTAGGCTTTTAAATTAAGCCCAAAAAATCTAGTGTCGGTCGAAGTTTTTGTAAACTTCGCTTTAGCCCTAATATTTGACCCTAACCAATTAGTTATTTAAGAAAAGAGTTTATGTGAAAAGTGCTGGTCCCTAGGTTCAGTCTACGGCCATCCTAAACTTATCATCCATATCATGCATGTGATGCATTTATTATTATAGACCAAATATAAAACTAAATGCAATATAATGAAATTTAAATGTCTTCTTCTTGATCTTTTGCTCTTCACTTCGTGCAGTATGTCAGGTATGTGTGCGTTAAGATCCGTCTAGGCCTCCATTTCCCCTAATCCTTATGTGTGTGCTGAAATATGAACTTATTCACAAACTAAATACACACATAAGATACAGATGCTTTGGCAGCATCAAAACAGGAATCAAACTCAAAAAGTTAACATCAATCGTGCTTACAAACGAGTTAGTGTTGGCTTAGCGTGGTAGACCAGCCATTGCTAAGTCCCGCCTACGGGCTGCTGCACAACCCAATCATGTGGGGTTAATACATGATATCAGATAGCTAAATCGATCCAGAGAAAAATTTCAGTATTATAAAGATATAGCAGACGATTTATATGTATATAAAAACTTATTATGCCAGAGTAAGCTTATGCTGAAAATATGATTTTACCAGACTTACATAAGTACGAGTATAGATTTACATGATTTATCAGTTACAATTAATTATTTACATGATATGTTTATAACACACTAGAAATCATGTTTCCACACAGTGATGATAATCTATCCCATCTTATTGAGAGGTGTCTCACCCAAGAATTTAAACATTTCAGGAAACTCAGACAGTTGTGTGGAGCGAACTATGAGGTAAAGGGGGCCTTGGTACTATAGTATTAGGGTAAGTGTTTTGAGTTGGGGGGATAAGTTTGTGGAATCCCTAAGATATTTTATAGATTTTTGGAGACGTGTATGTATATTTATGGAGACAGTAGAACTCTGGTATTGTATGTGAGGTTCAGGTACATTATGTTTTCTGCTGCATGAATAGTATATATTTAAGAACAGAAATACCCCGGTACCCCATCTTAGGTCCGGGTTGACATTGTAGATATTATTATTATTATTGGTATTAGAGCATTTTTATATTCATAATAGTATAATTTTTGGGTCGTAACAGTTTGGTATCAGAGCATTTTTATATTCATAGCAGTATAATTTTTGGGTCGCTACATGAGTGATTCTCAAGTCAAATTCTTCAGCTCGTTTAGTAGCAAGCTGAGCATAAACACAAACAGGTTCAACTCATTTCAACTCTTAAGCAGTTTGAACTTTCGTTAAGATACTTAAAATTAGAATCATTTGTGTGCTAGTTTAATAAGGTAGAATTAAGCATGATAAATTGCAATAAGATTAAAAGTAGAGGTTGTTTGTGCATAAAATTATTTAGTTTAAACGTCATATCATGAATTTAGTGATAACGCTAATGCTCAACTCTAATAAGCTAGTTTGATAGGGCAAAAATACTTTAAAAGAATATTACTAAGAGTCGCTTCTCACCTTTTTACTTAACAAAATCTATTATCTCTCAAAATGAGAAGTTTCAAAAGAACCAAACTGTCACGCCCCAAACACGACAATGGGACCTAGGGTGTGATATAGTAACCTAACCTATCCCTATATCATACAAAACACTAATGATGCAATAATGAATGAGGGTCTGACCCCGTGGGGTTCCCTTACACCTTATACACATTCACATACATGACATATACGCAACGGAAAATGTTCTTTTTATATATACAATGTACCATACTAGAGTCTACAAAAAGAGTCTAAGCTCCATAATACACAACATAACCCAGGGTGCCAGCAAATACCCAAAACGACAATCCTGTTACAGTCCTAGTACTTACACAAGTACTTCATGCAGTACACCGACCACTATGCTCCCAACACAAGGATGCTACTTCCGATTACTCGAAGGACCTGCAAACATGTACACACGATAGGGGTGAGACACCTCTCAGTAAGGTAGATCCAAGTTATATTGGTGTGTGGCATTTGAGTGTTATCATGACATAAAACATACACAGTTCAATACAGTTCCGGTATTTTCACAAAACAGTTCCACTATAGTGCTCATCACATACACACACATGATCAAATAACCTGATGTCGTCACACCCTTCAGCTCGAAGCCGGCCCGCATTACACGGTGTCCCCGGTACATGGCATAGCCCTAGGCTCCCATGGTATCGTACTGGTACAACTAGTGGATCCACACCCTTTGGTGATCAACTGAAAAGGCGGTATTTCACTCCCTCGAAAATAGATCTGGCCACTTTTTCACAACCTGGAACAATTCGGAACCTCGTTCCTATGTCTCATTTCATAAAATCACAACTCATACATGTTCATATAACAATTCAATCCACACCCATTTGGTAATCTAAAAATCATGATTTTTCAAAAATAAAGTTTAAACAAGTCAAGGCACTACCATCTCCATAACACAATATATATCACAATATATCGATGGTTTTCCAATGAAAACCAAAGCTGTAACCCAATGCCCTTTTATTTTTCAAAAATTGTAACATGAAAATCTCGTAATTTCCACCCGTTAGATTTCCCCAAATGAGTGGTCAAAACACACAAAGGACCGTGAACCACATTTCTACCAAATCTGATTTTGAAAATAACCAATATAAACAGAATCCCCTTACCTTTTCCCAAAAATCCGAACTCGAACTCTACGGATCCTAAACAATGAACCGAGTTCCCAAAACCTATAAATCATAGTACAAAACATACTTAAAATTCCATTCCCTATAGAACTACCAAAACAGAAATGAAAACCGAGCCTTACCTCGATTTTGGGTCAAATCCCAAAAACACTCGAAATGAAGATCCGTTCCACAAATCTCGAAGAGAATCCTTCTCTGGTCCTCATTGTAACGTCAGATCGTTGATTCTAACAACATACGGTGAAGAAATCTACAGAAAGAGAGTGGAGTTCAAGTTCTTAGAGAGAGAGAGAGAGAGCGAGAGAGCATTTGATAACTTAGCTTCAAAGCAACCCAAAAAGATATTTATAGCACCTTTGACTTGGCCAACATCATCAATGAGGCGGCGTCTTCATCGACGAGTCAACGTAAGTAGTTCGTCGACGTAGTGGTGGCCTCGTCGACAAGCCTAAGATTTTTGAATTTCCCAAAACCTCTTGGCTTCTCCTCGTCGATGAGCCCCTGCATTTCGTTGCCGAACAACAGAAGGGCCTTTGTCGACGAACTCTGGCTTCATCGATGAAGCCTACTCAATTTACTATTTTACCTTTTTCTTATTTATTTATTCCATATATCACGGGTCGGGTTCTTTCAACCTCCCCTCCTTACAAAAATTTCGTCCTCGAAATTTGTAATCTCTCATTTACGAACTCCTCCACGCAACTAAATACACATACTCGATTCCAGGAAGAGCCGGCGGCCACTAAAATGTAGCCCCGCCACATTTCATACATACCCTCACTTATGACGAAGGAATACCGTGGTTACATACACAAACCATCTCGGGGGTTCCCAATGATACACACTGCCAATGACTAACCACCTATCCCAATACAATAGTTGGGTAACACACACATACTCACTGTTTCTACTATCAAATCCACAACTCAGAACAACTATGGATACTTTCGGCATATCTCCGCTTCCAATTCCCAAGAAGCTTCCACAATCTCGTGATTTCGTCACAATACCTTCACTAATGGTATATCCTTGGTACGTAGCTTCTGAACTTTACTGTCCAGAATCTAAATAGGTACTTTCTCGTACGCTAAAGTATCCTTAGTTTCCAAGTTCTTGTAACTAACAACATGCGACGGATCTGATACGTACCTCCTTAAAATGGATACGTGAAACACATCATGGATCCTCGAGAGCGGTGGGGGTAGTGCAATCCTGTAGGTTACCACATCCACTCGCTCAAGAACCTCGAATGGTCTGATATACCTTGGGCTCAGCTTGCCCTTCTTTTCGAATATCATCACCCTTTTCATCGAAGTGATCCTCAGAAATACCTTACCCCCCACCTCGAATTCCAACACATGGCGGCGAACATCCGCGTAACTCTTCTGCCGACTCTGAGCCGATTTAATCCTACCCTAAATCAAACCCACCTTCTCAAATGCCTGCTGCACGAGTTTAGGTCCTAACACCTGACTTTCACCAACCTCATCCCAGTACAAAGGAGACCAACACCTCCGACCATACAGAGCCTCGAACGGAGCCATCCCGATATTGGCCTGGAAGCTATTGTTATAGGCAAACTCTACTAATGGAAGAAACTGCATCCAACCACCACCTAAGTCTAACACGCAAGCCCTTAACATATCCCCCAAGATCTGTATTATTCTCTCTGACTGTCCATCAGTCTAGGGTTGGAACATTGTACTGAAAGTAAGCTTCGTCCCCAATGCTTCTTGCAAGCTCTTCTAGAAACGAGAGGTAAACCTTGGGTCTCAATCTGACACAATGGGCACTGGTACCCCGTACATTCTAACTATCTCATGCACGTACAAGTCTGTAGCTAATCTTCATCGGTATAAAGTGAGCATATTTCGTCAACCTGTCCACGATCACCCAAATGACATTCTGCCCGTGAAGCGCTGGCAACAATCTGGTCACAAAGTCCATGGAAATATGCTCCCATTTCCATTTTGAAATCGCTAAGGGCTGTAACGGTCCTGTTGGCCTCTGATGTTCAGCTTTTACCTACTGACATGTCAGAAACTGCTCCACAAATTGAGTAATCTCCCTTTCATATCATTCCACCAGAAGGTCTCGAGTAAATCCTGATACATCTTTGTACTACCAGGATGTACCATATACAAGGAATGATGCGCTTCCTCCAGAATCGTCCTCCTGATCTCGTCGTCGTTCGGAACACACATTTTGGTTCCAAACCTCAACACACCTCCCTCAAAGATGTTAAAATCCGCAACTAACCCCTACTGCACTTTCTCCACAATCTTAACTAACTCTGCATCACTGGCCTGCGGCGGCTTTAATATGCTTAAACAAAGTTGGTTGGATCACCAAACCAGCAATGAAAGCTTGATGATCACCGGTCACCAATTCTATACCAAGGCTTTCTAGATCCCATCTAATATGATGTTGAGCTACCACTTAAGATACTACCACATGCTCCAACTTCCGACTCAACGCATCAGCTACCACGTTAGCTTTCACTGGGTGATAACTGATGGTGCAATCGTAGTCCTTGATCAGCTCAAACCACCTCCGCTGCCTCATGTTCAACTCCTTCTGTGTGAAAAAGTATCTGAGGCTTTTGTGATCAGATAAAATATCACATTATAAACCATACAGGTAGTGTCGCCAAATCTTCAGTGCATAAACTACAGCAGCCAATTCTAGATCATGCGTAGGGTAATTCTTCTCGTATTCTTTGAGTTGTCGAGAAGCATAAGCTACTACCTTACCCTGTTGCATAAGCACACATCCCAAACCCTTTAGAGACGCATTGCTATAGAACACAAAACCGCCATCCCCAGAAGGAATGGTCAAAACTGGAGTAGTAACCAATCGCTATTTCAGCTTTTGGAAACACCGCTTACAATCCTCAATCATATTAAACTTCACCCCCTTCCTGGTCAATCATGTCAGAGACCTAGACAACTTAGAGAATCCCTCCACAAACCGATGACAATAACCCACTAGTCCTAGGAAACTCCGAACCTCCTGCACACTCTTCGGTCTCACCCAGTCGACCACAACTTCAATCTTGTTAGGATCAATTGAGATACAGCCCTTAGACACCACATGGCCTAAAAATGTGACCTGATTCAACCAGAATTCACATTTCTTTAGCTTGGCATACAGCTTCCTCTCTCGCAGAATCTGTAGCACCAACCTCGGATGATTTTCATGCTCTTTCAAACTCCTCGAGTATACCAGAATGTCATCGATAAATACCTCTACAAACTGATCCAGGTACTCATGGAAAACTCTGTTCATCATATCCATGAACACTGCCGGAGCATTCGTCAACCCAAAAGGCATGACTAAAAACTCATAGTGGTCGTATATGGTTCGGAAAGTAGTTTTTGCAACATCCTCAGATCTAACCCTCACTTGATGATGTCTTGAGCGTAGGTCGATCTTCAAAAAGACCTACGTCCCCTGTAGCTGGTCAAAGAGATCATTGATACGAGGCAATGGGTAACGGCTCTTCATAGTCACCTTGTTGATCTCACGATAATCAATGCACATGCGCATTGACCCGTCCTTCTTCTTCGCAAACAAAACTAGAGCTCCCCAGGGCAAAACACTAGGTCGGATAAAGCCCTTGTCCAGTAATTCCTGCAACTGGTCCTTCAACTCATGAAGTTCTTCTGGAGCCATCCGGTATGGAGCTTTAGAGAGGAGTGCCTTGTCAGGCAGCAACTCTATCGCAAACTCCACCTCACGATCCAGAGGTAAACCGGGTAAATCTTCAGGAAACACATCTGAAAACTCGTTAACCACTCGAATATCCTTGAACTTCAACTCATCCCGCAGTGGTTCCCTCACGTAAGCTAGGTACCCTTGACATCCTTCTAAGAGTAACATCCTCGTCTATAATGTCGATAAAACCTATGGCGTCGAATGCACACACGATCCCACAAACTCGTACTCCTACACCCCAAAAGGTCTGAATACTACCACCTTTCCAAAATAGTTGATAACAGTATAACTGGAGGATAACCAATCCATCCCCATTATGACATCAAACCCAAACATGTTGTATATCACAAGATTCGCCGGTAGCAACCTTCCCTGAATTACCACTGGGCAGTTTTCTAACATCCTCCTACAAAACGATACATTCCCAGATGGTGTAGCTACAGACAACTCTTCATTCATGACTTGGATCTTCACCTCACACAGTTTTACAAAGTTCACAGATATAAAGGAATGGGCCGCACCTGAATCAAATAAAACTGTATCTCTATTTAAAAGTAACATCATAGTACCTATCACCATATTCCCTACATGCTCAGCATCCGCTGAAGTAAGCGAGTATACCCTTGCTGAAGCTGTGTTCACCTAATAAATTCCCTGGGATACCTGATTACTTCCCCAATTTTGACTCAAAGCGGGCATACCCCTCTTTGGTGCGTGACAATCCCGAGCCATGTGACCTGATTGGCCACAGTTGTAACAGTTACCCCCAAACGGCTGGCATTCACCACCATGCCATCCGTGGCACCTGATACAACGATCATGCGACTAATTCACCCGAGAACCTTGATGCTCAGTATTCTGACGGTAATCCGAGCCCTTGTTCTCCTTCTTTCATAATCCCAGGCTAGAACCTGATGGCACTGGTCTCTTCTTCGGTTCCTGATCCACCTCATCCTCCCGGATACCGGTCTCGATCACTGTGGATTTATCCACCAAAACCAAAAACTCACGGATCTGAAGCATACCCACTAATCTATGGATGTCCTTCCTCAGGCCCTTCTCAAACCTTCGAGTCTTCTCTTACTCATTTGAGATCAAACACAGCGCAAAACGGGATAGCTCTATATACCGAGTAGCATACCCCTACATCGTCATATCTTCCTATGTTGGAGTAGAAAATTCATCCCCCTTAGCATCGCATGTGGAGGCCGGAAAGTATTTCTCAAAGAACACTTCCTTGAATTGGCTCCATGTCATCTCCGTAGGACCGGCTCTCTACTTCTCCAGTAGACTCACCGCAATCCACCATCGCCCTGCCTCCCCAGACATCTGGAAGGTAGCATAGAGGACTCTTTTCTTATCTATGCAATGTAGGACCTCCAAAATCCTTTCGATCTTCTCGACTCAGTCCTCTGCTATCATCGGATTGGGTCCTCCTGAGAACTTCGGAGGGTACATACGTGTGAACCTCTCGATGGTACACCCTGTAGCAGTAGGAGAACATTCGTGTCTCCTAACACTCTGTTGAATCTCCCGCATAACCTGCCTCATCAACCCTCGAGGTACAGAAGAAGACTCATCGCTCGCAATCTCCTCGAAGCCACTTTCCAAGTTATTATCCTTGGGCTCCATTCTGAAAATACGATAGGAATCTATTAGCACTTTTATGTCATGTATAGTTAACGCAATCATTTACATCTAATCATGTCAACTACCCATCTCACGGGTCCAGGTCTTTCCTATCACACCGACACGAAAATCATCAATGGTTTGTCGTGATTTTACTGAAATCGTTATTCCAGTAAAAACACAGAACACCGCCAATAAGTCCCTATCTAGCAACAAAACAACTCTCGACCTATTCTACCCATTTTCTATATCCTATACTCTGGTATGTACACATAGCTACGCCTAACCAAGTCTACAAGACCTAACAACCTGGTTAGCTCTGATACCAAGTTGTCACACCCCGAACCCGGCAATGGGACCCAGGGTGTGATATAGTAACCTAACATGTCCCTGTATCATACAAAACACCAATAATAGAATAATGAATGAGGATCCGACCCCGTGGGGTTCCTGTACACCCTATACAGATTCACATACATGACATATACGTTGTAACGACCTGAAGAATAATGATATTTAAATAATAAAGAGGGAGAGAAATGGAAACAGTAACAAAAGGAGGCAGTCGACGACATTGCATTCTAAATATAATAACCCAGAGGATTTTCTCATGGCCTCGTCGACGAACACAGGGGATTCGTCGATGAGGGTACAAAAGGGTCTCGTCGACGAGGGCAAGTTTCGTCGACGAGAAGATACTGAGAGAGGATTTTTGGAAGTTTGAAATTCGTCGACGAGGGTGCAAGTTCGTTGACGAACTTTCTATAGGATTCATCGACGAGATGACGTGGTTTGTCTACGAAGGCCGCAGTATAAATAGTGCTAAAATCATTTTCTTGCGCAGAAATCTCACTGAAACCCTCTCCTTTCTCTCTCTCCTACAGCTCCACCTCCATCTCTCTTCGATTTCAACCCTTTCGTTCACCAGATCGATGATCTGAGGCCACCATGATGCTCTTAGCAGAGTTCTCTTCAAGTCTGCTAGGGCGGATCGTTGGTGGGATCGAGTTGAATTTCTTCCCATAATCAGGGTAAGACCTTTTAGTCAAATTTTGGCCTTCTGGCAGTTGTAAGAAATGATGTAGGCAAATAAATATTGATATTATGTTCTGGCGAATGTTGTTTTCAGGGTGTTGAGTGGAGAACCCTGCGGGTGTAAGACCCGTTACAGTAGGGAGATTTTAGTAGAAATCAAGTAAGGGAAATATGCTATGCTAGGCAAATTTAGTATGATTTTCAGTATAGTATATGTATTTATACCAAATTATTATTCACAGCAGGAATTAATGCAGTTTATCCATTATGTATAATATGTTTTAAATTACTGTGTGGCTTAAGAATATAAATGTAGTACAGAGACATGCTTTACAGTATTTTTCAGAGCTATGTTTTACAGAATATACAGACAGACGAAATATTTTATAGTAATTACAGAATACCATGATTATATAGTTCATACAGATACAGTTTATAGTACAGTGACATACAGTTTTACTCAGAAATACAGTTTATACAGATATAGTTTATCACAGCGTCATGGTTTATACAGTTATTACAGAATCATGGTAAAACAGATAGTTGTATATAGAGATGTATTATATAGTATCAGACCCTGTTGGACCGTTACAGTTTATAGAGCACGGTACCGTTGCTACATACAGTATATAGAGTGCAACTACCTATTCAGATAATACGTGGTATAACAGTCGATCGTATAGAACCCACGAGTGGACAAGCTCCCCATCAGATATGAGTTGAGGAGGGCTGATCAGACTAATGGAGTATAGTGGTTTATCCTGTTCGGCCAGTCAGGGTAGATCCCGCCTACGGGCCGCATAACCCTATCATGACGGGTTAAATCATGACACACAGTTATCCATAGGGAAGTTTTCAGTTATTATTATGTTTATATAGATTTATAGAGACAAAAAATATATATAAATATATTAGAAGTATTTTGAGTGGAAACCTAAAGTACAAATATGTTAAGCAACATGGAAAAGGTGATGGTTTATATGACTGGTATTCTATTTACAGATTTAGCGATACATGATTATATAGTAATAGATTTTCATAGTATTGTAACTCATTTGTCACACACTAGCAATAGCATATTTCGTCTTACTGAGCGTTGGCTCATCCCATTACTTTAATATTTTTCAGGTGATCCAGATAGGTGAGCAGATCAAGCTCGTAGATAGAGGGGCCTTAGTATTACCCTAACAGTAGAGTGAGTATTTTTGGGGGAGTATTTTTGTGTAGCCCTAACCAGTTGAGAGTATTTTGGGAAACATGTTAGCACTCTAGTATTGTATATAATTATATATGGTTATGTTTATTTGAATTCCGCTTCTCGCTGCTTAGGTTGATGGTTGGGTTTAATTTAGTTCAGTATCAGAGCATTATAAATGTTATAGTATACAAAAAGAAAAAAGAAAAAAAAAAACCAAGTTAAATAGTTGGTCATTACATACGTAGCGAAAAATGTTCTTTCTATACATACATTGTACCATACTAGAGTCTATACAAAAAGAGTCTAAGCTCTATAATACACAACATAATCTAGGGTGCCAACAAATACCCAAAACGACAACCCTGTTACAGTCCTAGTACTTACACAAGTACTTCACGCAGTACATCGACCACTATGCTCCCAACACAAGGACGCTAGTTCTGGTTACTCGAAGGACCTAAAAACATGTACGTACAATAGGTGTGAGACACCTCTCAGTATGGCAGATCCAAGTTATATCGGTGTGTGGCATTTGAGTGTTATCATGACATAAAACATACACAGTTCAATATAGTTCCGGTATTTTCACAAAACAGTTCCACTATAGTGCTCATCACACACACACACATGATCAAATAACCAGATGTCGTCACACCCTTCAGCTCGAAGTCGGCTCGCATTACACGGTGTCCCCTATACATGGCGTAGCCCCAAGCTCCCATGGTATCGTACCGGTACAACTGGTGAATCCACACCCTTTGGTGATCAACCGAAAAGGCGGTATTTCACGCCCTCGGATATAAATCTAGACACTCTTTCACAACTTGGAACAATTCGGAACCTCATTCCTATATCTCATTTCAGAAAATCACAACTCATATATGTTCATATAACAATTCAATCCACATCCAT
This sequence comes from Malania oleifera, assembly GCF_029873635.1. Classification (NCBI taxonomy): domain Eukaryota; kingdom Viridiplantae; phylum Streptophyta; class Magnoliopsida; order Santalales; family Ximeniaceae; genus Malania; species Malania oleifera. The sequence goes on from NC_080417.1 coordinate 84,467,227, forward strand.
TTGGTAATCTAAAAATCATGATTTTCCAAAAATACAGTTTAAACAAGTCAAGGCACGACCATCTCCATAACACAATATATATCACAATATATCCACGATTTTCCAACGAAAACCAGAGATGCAACCCAATGCCCTTTTTTTTTCAAAAATTGTAACATGAAAATCCCGTAATTTCCACCCGTTAGATTTCCCCAAATAAGTGGTCAAAACACACAAAGGACTGTGAACCACATTTCTACCGAATCCGATTTTAAAAATAACCGATATAAACATAATCCCCTTACCTTTCCCCAAAAATCAAAACTCGAACTCTACTGCTCCTAAACAACGAACCGAGTTCTCAAAACCTATAAATCACAGTACAAAACATACTTACAATTCCATTCCCTACAGAACTACCAAAACGGAAATGAAAACCAAGCCTTACCTTGATTTTGGGTCAAATCCCAAAAACAATCGAAACGAAGATCCGTTTCACAAATCTCGAAGAGAATCCTTCCCTGATCCTCATAGTAACGTCAGATCGTTAATTCTAACAACGTACGATGAAGAAATCTAGAGAGAGAGTGGAGTTCGAGTTCTTAAAGAGAGAGAGAGAGAGAGAGAGAGCATTTACTAACTTAACTTCAAAACAACGCAAAAGACACTTATAGCACCTCTGCCTCGGCCAACCTCGTCGACAAGGCGGCGTTTTCGTCAACGAGTCAACGTAGGCAGTTTGTCGACGTAGCGGTGGCCTTGTCGACGAGCCTGAGATTTCCGGATTTTCCAAAACCTCTCGACTTCTCCTCATCGACAAGCCCCTGTATTTCATCACCGAACAACAGAAGGACCTTCGTCGATGAGCTCTAGCTTCGTCGACGAAACCTGCTCAATTTACTGTTTTATCCTTTTCTTTCTTATTTATTCCATATATCACGAGTCGGGTTCTTACACAAACAATTAGTGAGCATCTGGATAGCTCAGTTCGGTAAAGGCTCGTGAGCATGGCAAGTATATTAAAAGCTCGGTCTAAACTTGACTTGATCTCAAATTCAACTAAAAAATTAATGAACAAACTTGAGCATGACAAAATTTGGCTCGACTCAATTCATTTGCAACCTTATTCATGTTATCTCACTTAAGTAGTAAAACTTGAACTATCCTAAAGTGGCATTTGGAAGCATGAGTTTCATGACCTAAATTTAAATGCATATATTTAAAAAAAAAATTTAAAAACTTAGTGCAATTTTATATTAAGTTTTTTTTTTTAAATCTAAAATTTCAAAATCTACATTTAAGAGTATGAATTTCGAGCCTAGAATTTAAATTTAGATGGATTTAAACAAAACTCACCTATATTTGTAGAGGATTTAGTTTGAATTTGTATTGAATTTGAATAAGATGTACTATCGGATTGTCTTAAAATTTGTTCAAATCCACTCAAATAGATATCCAATGTCTAACATCCATACTTCCAAACTCTACATTAATATAATTTTACATTACATTTTATTCAACATCAGCAAATTCAAATCTAAGATCTCTTCCAATCATAAGGTAAAGATTTTTAAAAATACAGTCTCTAAACCATTTGATGCTTATATTTGAAAGAAGTTATATCAATCCTACACTAAAAGCATCTTAAACTTCTTGAAGACTTCGAACAACCCAAAATGCTTCATAACGAGAACGGACCCATTGTAGGGCCAACACGCGCGATGGCATGTACACATGCCACATCGTGATGGCCCAAGATCTTAACCTAAAAAAATTCTATTTATCACCCAAAAAAAAATCACAACTGATGTGGTATTTCATATTTCATAAATTCTAAAGTGTCATATGGTGCATAAATTGTGATGTGTCTTGCGATTATTTTCTTGTGATGAATTGCACGACTTGGAAAGGATGAGTACTAAAATACATATATGATGATGAAAAAACATGTCTTCATGAAATTAGAACGTGCCTATTCTTCTATTCATTAGTGTACATCGGCTCAAATATTTTTACTTACAAATGAAGAGTTGGGAACACATTTCAACTGGGAAAAAATCATTTCCTTCATCGCCCAAAAGAAACTTAAGCAAATGAAGCCTATTTCTCTAGCTACCTTCATACAAAACTCTACTTCATGTCAAAGCCAACCCAATTAATTAGTTTCCACCATCTCCTAGGATAGTTGCTGGATTAGTAATTAAAAAAAATGTGGACAAATGTGCAATTTCAAAACTCAGGCGTTCAGCTAAATGACTATCAAATCTCAAAAGTTGAAGCTCTGATGAAATTCAATTCCTAGCTAATTAATCTTCCAAAAAAATGCATCTGATCCCTTATTAGTTGCATGCTTCATCTTCTAAATTCACATCGACAATTGTGCTTCGAATATATAGGCAATATTCATTATTTATCATAAGATATCAGCATTAAGCGTTCCGCGTTCCATGTGCATGTACGTGGATAAAGAAAAACAGAAGAGAAGTCCATCCACACAAGAAACGCACAGAAAATTTGGAAGATAAAGTTCATGAAAAACAATAAGTTATGCCCGAGGATCATCAGCAGTAAATCCAAAGAATGGGAGGAAATTCCCAATCCAATTGGAGCTGCTTATGCTCCTTCAGACCTCGTCTCTGCATTTTGTTCCTTAACCCTGCTGACAAACCATATTTAACTGCACTGGCAGTATGTTACCCTGCTGACAAATCATCTTTAACAACTGCACTGGCAATATGTTACCTTCAGAAATTGTCACAAAAGACTGGTAAGTACAATCATCTCTGAGCAGGGTTCCTCCCCCGAGGTGGTGCATCATACCCACCTCCAGAACGAGCAGGAGGTGTCGCAGAACCATAAGGTGCATTGTTTGTAGGTGCACCTTGTCCATGCGGCCCAGCAGCACCACTTGATTGCCCATCATAGAATACACCCCTGTGTGCATCATAAGCAGCTCCTCTTTGTTGGTCATACATAGATCCCCTCTGCCCATCATACATAGAACCTCTCTGGGCTTCGAATCCAGGACCTCTTGCAGCATCATAACCAGCCCTTCCAGGAGCAGATCCAGGTTGAACTCCAGCGTATGCAGGAGCCCCGCCAGGCCCACCACCACCAGTGGCAGCACCACTGCCACTGGTAAAAGGGCCACGTCCCTGTCAATAAAAAACAGAAAGCTGTGATATTGGAGGTAGAATTCAGAAATACAGCTCCATATTGCTTTTTACAATGCCCGTATATTTGGCTGGAATACACACTCGACCAAACTGACAAATCAATTGCACTCCTAAACATTTTAGCTATCACCAAAGATCCACATATTTTTTCACTAAATAAGTTTTAGCATTCAGTTTCTCCTTTTTTTTTTTTGGTTTAGATTTTTGGTTTCTACCTGGTAGAGGGGAAAGGAATATTTTCTATGCTCCTATGACAGATCATTCAAATTCATGTGGGTTAGTTGACCTTTCATGCATATTCTCATTCTCAATGTGTTCTCTCCATTAATTCACTCACATTTATGTCAAAATTTAATGAAGCAAATACAAGATCAAAACCCTCTTATGGTTACATTTTCCCCCAGTTCTCAAGAAACTAAAGCTATAAAGACCCAGTTAACTTTTCAAGATCTACATCACTTTCATATTTCTATGGAGGTTCATTTTCCCTGATTATGTGTCATTCTTAGTAAGAAAGTAAACATCCTCCTGTGCATTTGATCAATAATTTTGCCTGTGATGATAGGGTTCAAAGAAGAATTTGCATTAACATATGGTACTCCATTTAAAATATTCTCCCAGGTCAGTTGCAACATTTTCCTTTTTCCTTTACAAAGTTTCTCTCACTGCAACACCAGCCAAAATCACCTAAACCAGCTTAAGTTTTCTTTCAATAACACCACAATTCAAGTTTCATTCATTATTTTATGATTAGCACCTGATGAGCATATCAGCAAATTCAAAGACACCCTGCTTATCCAAGTAAAATACATTCAACCGTCATCTCTTCTGCACAACATTGTTTCAAGTTTCTAAAATTTTAGGCTTTGGGTTTTATTCCCATAACCTGGATAAGTCAGTGTATAAGTCACCAAGGCCCAGCAAGTCAGTAGAAAAGCAAAAGAAATCGGGATCAACCAATTAAAACAGGAATGTCTAGTCCTGTCTTCTTCCATGCTTCAATTTTAATTACATTTCCATCTTATTCCATTCTATTTCTATTCCATGAACCAAGGGAAACATAATTTTTTTCTGCATCATCCTTCAACATTTTTGAAGTGCTACATTTTTATCAAAGAACTATACTGGAATTAAATAGGATAAAATCATAAAAACATCATTCATATAAATATTTACATGTGTAGCACTAAATGGTACTGTTAGTTATGAAAGTAGAACATGTTCAACCCTACTTCGACTAAGGCTGAATTACTGAACTGCCTAACTTATTCAAAATATAATAAAGTGATATGAGAAGTAATATCGTATATGGAGTGTCATGATCTGATTTTTACATAGTAATATTTCAGTTAAATGAGAACTTGTATTATATGATCGAAACATGCATTGCATCCGCACATCAACAGTTGGGGACAAATAGGGTCTAGAAGAGTCATAAAACAATAAACCCTACGATCCAAGTTTAGGGGCACAATTGCCCTTGTCCAAAAATCAGTAGATAAAATTACCAGAAAAGAAATTTATTAAATTTCAATTGAATTTGAATTAAACAAATTCCATTAATTATCCCTTGAATCAAATAAGAGAGAAAACAGAATTTTCAACCACAGCACGAGTCTTTTATGTAAAACTGAATAAAGGTTTTAGCTTCCATCAAAAAATATATACCACCACCGCCAAACTATAGGTCCCCCCAAGTTAGGTTGGACAAGTCCATTTCTGCCATGCACTGTTATCCCTAGAGCAATATCTACACGAAGGAGTGGCTTCAATCCTTTACTACCTCAATGATGCAGAATAAAAAGGACCATTGGCAGACCCTTGTTGGATACTAATTCAGAAGATTTGGAACAGGGAATTCTTGGGGTATTTCGGACTACTAATTATTATGTGTTTAGTTTAATTTGTAGTAGGCTAACTAAGCCAAAAACACCACTCCATCCCATAATAATTTAGGGAAAGATGTGCAGCCGTTAAAGATTCTTGTGTTCCTCTTGATCAAAAGTGTCAATAAAGTGGCAAAAACTACTCCACTCCATAAAACACCTCCCTTTCTACTAGAGCCAAAGCCCCTATATTTCACTAGCAAGATGTCTCCCACATTCTGAGGAGCCACCCAAGCTTCATCTGTGTAAGAGAGGACAGCATTCCAAAGGTGTGAACCCACCTTACAATGCAGAATGAGATGAGCATTCATTTCACTGGCCTCACCACACAACAAAAACATCAAGGGTGAGACTTGAGAGGCGGGGCCCTCTAATCTGAAACATATCATGCATATTAATCTTATTACATAACAAAGTCCAAATGAAGGTCCGAATTTTCCAAGGAACCTTGACATTCCATGATGTGGCTCCAAGGAAAAACAATGAAAGAAGGGGTTTTTAAAAGGTGTGAGAAGAAAGATTAAACACAGAACCCTGAAGAATCACCCTCTCTCTTATCCTTCCATAGGGACAAAATGGTCCAACACAAAGAGCTAGGTGGTAAGCTCATAAACCTCTCTTATCATTGAAATTCCTGAAAAAAATGGAAATCCCATAAGAGAGGCCCCTCTATCAAAAGATACGAAAAAAATGAAAAAAATCTTAAACAAATAGGGCACCTTCAACTGCAAAGGAACCTCACCCACCCACACATCCTCCCACAAATGCACCCTAATACACACCAACTTTGAAACAGGTGATAGGGAAAAAAGGACTCACCACCTAGGACACAAACTTCCATGGGAAAGCATGAGAAATAATACTGCTTTCTCTTGTCTCCCACCCATTTTGATGGAGGCCATATTTGCTTTTGATCACCTCATGCTACAAGGAGTTTACTTCTAGCGGAAATCTCCACAACCAATTATCAATCAAGGAGATGTTTTTGGTAGCCACAATGCCAAGCCCCAATGCCCCTACATGTTTAGGTTTACTCACCACTTCCCTAAACTAAGTGCTCTCTCTTGCCCTCCCCATGACCTGCCCAAACAAATTCATGCATCAGCCTTTCTAAAGCCTTGGCAATCTTAACCAACACTCTAAAATAGGAAAGGAATTACATAGAAACATTGATTGGGGAGGCTCTAATGTGAGTGACATGAACCCAGAGCGTCAAATATGCCCTGTTCACAACCCTCCAATCTCCTACCCACCTTCTCTACCACTCAATTCCAAAAGGCCGTGGAGTTTGGGTTGCCTCCAAGTGGGACATCAAGGTGAGTAAGCAGAAACTCGAGAGAAACAACACCCTATTGAAGCTTTAAAAGTATAAAAGAACCTGAATCACATTGATACTAGCCACCCCAATCTCGGACAAGTTGATTTTCAAACTCAATATTTTCTCAAAGATTTTAAGCAAAATAATGACTTTACAAAATTTTGCAACATTGTCCTCAAGCAACAACATCTAGAATTTGTTTGTCACCAATAAATGCACATGAGTTGTGGTAACTGAATCACCCAAGACAACCTAAAGTCTCTTTGCTAAAAGCTTAAAGATAATTTTGTAAAAGCTAGTGATGAGACTCATGGATCTAAAATCCCTAACTCTTAAAGATACCCCCTTGGGTAATAAATGTAGATTTCACACGGTTCCCCATCACCCCATTGCAATGAAGCTCCTTGAAAAACCTCAAAGCGTCTCTTTTGAATACCTCTCATTTCTCCCTAAAAGCCGTTGCAAAACCACAAGGCCCTAAGGCCTTATACTCAAGACGAACACCATGTCTTTTATTTTCTTAACCTCAAAAGGTATCCCTAACCATAGAGTTGAACTTGCCCCAATAGGCTACAATTGAGACCCTCCATCATTAATTAGTCTAATCGAGGGCTCTGTTCTGAACAGTGTTTGTAGAACTTGATGATCAAAACCCCGAACTAGTATTTCCCCCGCATCACATGCCCTGAATCTAACTCTAGCTCCTTGATATAGCCTTTCCTCCTCCCATTCACCACTTAGAAGAAGCCAAAGTTGTAATCCTCCTCCTTGACCCACTTCACTCTTGCTTTATGATGCCAACTCATATACTCTCTTGGTAAGAGCACCTCAAACACATTGCAGATATTAAATCTCATAGTATTAGCCTCCTCATCCAACATATCACACTCCTCAAGCCTATCCAACCTAGGAATCTATGGGAGAACGTTGTTTTTGGTCTCTAAAAATGTTGCTTTCGGTCTCTTTAGTATTGTCAATGATCTCTTTATTCCATTGTTTAAACTACATCTCTACGTACTTCAACTTTTTCATAAATTTGAAATCCCTGTGCCCCTAAATGTGACGCTCATCCCACCATCCCTTCACGGACTCCCAAAGGGAGGGGCATATAAACCACATTCTCAAAGAGAAATGAAGTGGGACCCACTGCAATGGATTAGACTCAAGAAGTAGAGAGCAATGATATAAGGTAGGTAGAAATCCTGTCTATTTCCTAACACAGACCAAGTGAAACTACAATTGTTTACAGGAATATCCCTAAGCCCACGATCATGAAAAAGAAAGTCAAAAATCCTCATACTCAATGAGATCTTCAGTCCCTTTTAATTTATCTCTAGGTCTGTGAATAATTTTGAGATCTCCTCCCACCACCCAACCTGGACCATGATGACCAAAAACACCCCTACTAGCTCCTCAAGGAAAAGGTTTTCCAAGATGGAAGAGTTCGGGCCATAGACTAACTAAACCACCAATCACCAAATCCTCTAATCAATATGGTCCTTTGAAGCCATCCACGTATCCCAAGCCACCAATTGGCCACCAGACACCCTAGACGAAGGTAGACCGCCCAATCTTTGTTCCTAGAATCCCAAAAGCTTTAGAAAAGGAAAAGATCGACTTCCCTCAACTTAAGTCTCCCAGAGAAACAAAATGTTAGGGCTGATCTTATTTACTAACTCCTTGATTACCCTCTGATGTAGGACAAGCAGAACCATGGGAAACCCCTTGCTAGAGACTAATTCAAAAGGAGTTGGGTCAAGGAATTATTGGATTTAGTCAATAGTTCATTATTCGTTTAGTTTAATTAATTTAGGAATGTGTGTGAAGGGGAGCTTAGGCGCAATGGTAAGGTTGTTGCCACGTGACCTGGAGGTCACGGGTTTGAGGCGTGGAAACAGCCTCTTGCAAAAATGTAAGGTAAGGCTGCGTACTATAGACCCATTGTGGTCCACTCCTTCCCCACACCCCGCATACGTGGGAGCTTTGCGCACCGCATTGCCCTTTTTTTTAGTTTAGGAATGTATGTATTTGGGGGCTTGTTTGTAATGCTTGTGTAATTTAAGGATTTGTTTGTAATCTCATGTAGTTTTAGGGGTATATGTGTAATTTCTTCTATTATTGGCTTTCTTATAAATAGTGTGTGAAAGCCATGTAGGAGTAGGTTATTAGGGTTGAATTCGAATTGAGAGTGATCGTGTGATTTCCCCCTTGTATCTCCTTTCATCACTCTTCCTTCTTCCTCTTTCCCTTCTCCTCTCCTATATCTCTTCTAAATTATGCATTGCCTGTGGTTTCAGGATGTTTGCATCACCCTCCTGTTACCATGGTCCCTTTATCATAATTAACAGGCAATGCCAGTCTATCCAGCTCCCATCTTAGTTTCTTAGAGCTTTTTTCTATCCCAGGACTCTCCTCTTCTCAACTTAATTCTCTACACTCGAGTTCATCAGAGCTAGATTCAGCTTATCCAATAGGTCCTGAGCTTCCTAGTTATCCCTTTCATCCACTAATAAATCTACAGTATAGGAGGACTTGGAGGATTCCCCTGCAGTTGACTCCCTATGGCATAAAAGTGACTAAAGTGCTAATGAAACTCCAGCAAAACAAGAAAATTAACAATAGAATGGTTGTTATTATTTAACTGCAGTGCCCCAAGAATATTGTTCAGCTCCAATGACCCCAAGGTTAGGTACGTATTAGGCAGAACGGAATTCACATTGTAAAGTTGATCAGTACATCGAGTATCCAAGGTAAATTGGCTCGAGTTTTCTTAGTTACTGGACCCTTTGGAGACTTCTGTGTTTTGAATAAAATCACTCCAATCATTGTCAGATTCCAAGGTCTCCGCTAGATATCTCACCTAAATTGTTCTTGTTCCTGCCTCACATTCTTATACAGTCTTGCTTATGTGTTCGATAAGAAGCCTCCGAGAATGGATGATGAGGGCTGAGAAAATCTACATCGTCCTAACCCAAATTGTGTTCCCTCAGCTACAACAATCTGTTTTCCTTGGTTTAGTGGATCAATCTTCCATGTTCCTTGCTACGATCTTATCTTGCTATGAGCTCTGGATAGTCTTATGTAAAATTGGATTTGAAGGTTTGTGGAACCCCTCTGCTTGCCTTTGTTTCCCTCTAAGTTGCAAGATGAGGCCCTATCATTCTTGTGGGGTTCTATTCTTGTGGGTAGTAGAAGTTGCCCCAGTTAGTTCAGGCCCAGTCAGATATGAGCAATTTTTTTTCCTTTGTTTAGTAGAATCTCCCACATTCCCATCTGCAATCTTATCTTCCTATGAGCTTTGGATACTCTTATGTAAAATTGGATCTGAAGGTTTGTGGAACCTCTCTGTGAGTTGCCTCTGTCATTTTTGTGGGTTCAATTATTGTGGGTTGTATTCTTGTGAGTTGTAGAACTGGCCTCAATTAGATTAGGCTCAATCAGCCCCTCCCATCACCTCTTTGTAAGTCAAGTGGCCTTATGTCCAAGCTTCTATCATATGCCCACATCTGAGCCGAGCATCCGGAATACCTTTCCACTTTTGGGCCCAAACTGGAGCTCGAGAATGAATTCGAATTTGATTTTAAATTTTTTTTCTGAAATAACAACCTACCACTCTCCATGAAAGTTGATTGTTCGAGTTTGGTACACATTTTGAGGGATCCATCCATACTGCTCAACATCAAAATCAGACCAAATTGATGCAATTTGTAAGTTGTTTATAAGGGTTTGTTGAAATAAAGGCAGTTCTTGAGGAATTATGAGTCAAGTTTGTGGTTTTCGCATAAATAGATTGAAAATTGCGGGCAATTTGTGTTGAAGGCCTTCAGTATGCTTGCAATATACATACATATGTACATTCATTCATACATACATACATACATACACATATATATATACAACAAGTTGTTGACAAATTATTGGAAAACAGAATGACTTTTGTCATACTTTGGGCAGTATCAAGCCATTGCATACCTTTCTCACGTGTGGAGAAAATATTTGCAAAAATCACCACTGATGGAAGGTATCTTGTCAATGTGATTTCTAAAAATGGTGTTGTTCAATACAGCTTCATCTTGAACCTCACATACTTCTATTCAATCCAAATGAGAGACTGTTTTGATATTGTTAGGTGTGACATCAAACCCATCAATATTTTTTTGATACAAGAAGACAATTTTATTAAGCCTCAGAAATGGAGTACAAGGAGCCCTCCTCAACCAACTAGAAAAGCTTTTAAAAAAAAAACCAAAAGACAGCACAGAAAATACAAAAATAGGAAAAAACAAAATACGATCCAAAACTCCATTATGAGAGCAGTGCCTTCCCATCTCTAGTAAGATCAGACAGCAAAAGATCCCTAAAGAAACCCAATGAGTGCAGCCACAAGGAGGCTAGGAAAGTCGCTCTATCCCACAAAATCCGCGAGCAGGTAGATTGACTTGTGAAAATCCTAGCATTCCTTTCGATCCACATGGTCCAAAGGATGGAAAACAGCCAACCACCATAGAGCTCTGCCATTCATATTTTTCCCAAAACCTTTGAAATTAACCAAAAGCAAGTCTTTCACCTTCCCAAGAGCCACCAACTCTTCCACTGCCAAAGAGAAAAGGGCATTTGCAGCAATGCGACCTTGCAATGCACAAAGAGATGGGAATTTGACTCATCATTTTTCACAACACACAAAGCACATATCAGGACTAAGAGCTATATAGGGACTTCTCCTTGAAGCATATTGTGTGTATTGATCTTTTCCAGGATCATGGTCCAAACAAAAGCCCGAATCTTCCCCGAAACCTTAGCCCTCCAGAGTAAGCAGCTCCAAGGAAAACGGTTAGGGCTATGGGTTTTCAAAAGGTGATATAGAAAATATTTAGAAGTAAATATAATTGAGGAATCCCCTTCCCACACTCTCTCATCCTCACTAGAAGAGTGAATGTGCTGGTCCAACAAGGAAATAAGGGTAGTGAGCTCATTGATCTCTCATTCATTGAGATTCCTGAAAAAATGGAAATCCCAAGAACTGCCCTAAGAAGAAATAAAAAAACTAATAGGAGCATTATGGAAAGAAAGCTTAAAAAGATGAGGAACTTTCAGCATCAACAATGTCTGTCCTATCCACACATCTTCCTAGAAATGAACTTTTGCCGTTACCCACTTTGAACCGAATAAGAGGAAAGAATTGATTAGCTATCTAAGAAACAAATTTCCAAGGACAAGCATGAGAAGTGACGCCGCTGCTCCTCGTCTCCCACCCATTTCGTTTGATCCCCCGCACTTACTCTTTATCATTGTATGCCAAAGGGATTCAATTTCCTAAGGGAACCTCCAAAGCCATTTACCTTTAAGAGAGATGTTCTTAGATACCACATTCCCAATATCCACCCCCCCCCCCCCCTCCAACATAGGTTTGCAAACCATATCCCTACTAACAAGATGGTCGCACCTGCCCTTCTTGGGACCCAACAAAGGAAATTACACATCAACTTTTGTAAGGACTTGGCAACTCTAGAAGGAGCTTTAAACAAAGAGAGATAAAAAATCGGGATATTCAAAAGAAAAACATAAATGAGAGTGGCACAGGCCCCAACGGAAAATAAGCCCTCTTCCAAACCTCCAATCTCCAAGCCACCATTTCCAAGGTAGGATCCCAGAAGGCTTTTGAGTTCGGCCTGCCTCCAAAGAGGAGGCCAAGATAAGTAAGGGGCTATTCTAAGGATCCGCAACTTGCACTCAATTCAAAATTCTTAAGAGTCCACTCACCCATGTTAATGCCAGCAATACCACTATTGGACAAGTTGATCTTAAGACTTGAGATATTCTCAAAGATTTAAAGCAACAAAATAGCTTTCCTAAACTTTATTAATTGTCCTCGAGGAGTAGCCAAGTGTCATCAGCAAACCGTAGATGCAAAATCTCCATTTTCTCCCTCTCCACACAAAGTCCTCTTATCACACCCTCTGCTTGAGCATGAAAAGCAACCTACTAAGGGTATCAACATCTAAGGTGAACAAGAAGGGAGATAGCGGGTCCCCTTGTCTAAGACCCCTAGAGGCCTTGGAACAATCTCTCAATTGACCATTGACAATGACAAAAATATAGGGCGAAGCAAGACAACCCTTGATCCACTTTCTCCACAAATCCCCAAAGCCTTTTTCGCTTATCATCTTACATGAATATTAGCCATGTACTCCTTGGTTGCACTTGGTTAGATGATTCAGGTATGACTCAAAGGCCTGAGAAGCTTATTTCGAAGTATGATCTACCAACCAACCAAGAAAAAGAAATGGCAATATTGATCATGTCAAAGTTACCCTACTTGAAGGTGCTACAAGCAAGGGCATGCATGTGCCTGAAGACATCCAAAGTCTTCATAACATTCCTATTGTGATGAGTTTGTCGTCCCCAATAAGTTTATTAATGGTGATTCTTAATTGAGCTCTTCTCTTCGTTTAGTGCCTCCAAAAAAACAAGGTTTCTTCCACACTCAAGCACTTGCTTTTGATTAGTCCAAGTTCATTGCTTCCTACTTTTGATCCTCAAAACATTTTAAAATCCAAGTCCAAATTTTTTCCAAGTAGGGAGATTTGTGAGTAGACACTTGTTGCAGAATAATTCAAAAGAATTGCATTAGAAAATTGCAAGGTCCAAGCCCAAATATGTTTAGTTAATTAATTAGTAGTTTATTATGTGTTTAATTTTTGTCCATAGTAAGCTTATGTGTATTTGCAATTTGTATGTAATATGTGGGTTTTAGGGATTTATTTGTAATTTCTTGTACCTTTAGGGGTTTGTGTAACTTGTAATTTAGGGTCTGGTTGGTTAAGGGTCCAAAAGAACTTTTTTTTTTTTTTTTGAAAATGAAAACAAAGGAGTGTATCATTTTTTTCTTATACTCAAAAACGCATTTGGTTAGCAATTTTCAAAATTTCAGGAAATGAAAATAGTAGAATTATGTCAGGATTAAACCAAGTAAAAATTTGTTAATAAAATAATAAAAATATTACTATTATTAAAAAGTGAGTTATATTTGCCATACTCCATTGTTTTCATTGTACATATCCAGGAAATTTTATCCCAAAAACACAGGAAACATCTTAAACCATTTCTTGAAAACCTGTATTTTTTAGATGTGCTTTAAAAATAAGCAGTTTTTGTAAAACACTTAACCAAACATGAATTTTTTATATTCTTTTTATCCTGCATTTTTGAATAAAGAAAACTATATTTGAAACCTAACCAAACGGGCCCTTAGGCTTTCTCATAAATAGGGTGTGAGCCATGTAAGAGTTAGTTTTTTGTAATTTGAATTAAGAAAGTGAATGCGATTGTGTTTTCCCTCCAATTATATCTCGTTCCTCCTCTCCATTTTTCCTTTCTCCTTTATTGTGTTTTCCCTCCAATTATATCTCGTTCCTCCTCTCCTTCTTTTTTCCTTTTTCCTTTGTCTTTCATTTTGTTCCCCTCTCTTCTCCTCTCTCCTCTCTCCACTACATTTCTTCCACTTTCTCTCTTGGCAGCAGTTCTCATTGCTTTTCTGCATCATTTGCACAATTCCCCTTTGCAGTTCTGCATGACTAAGCACAAATTATTCTGGGCCTAACCCTACCCCTCCTACTACCTCTTAACACCAACAAAAAATTGGAACAACCTTTGCATGAGGCTCGCCATATTGAGGGTCTAGGGAGGACATGACAGACAGCCTTACCTCAACACATTGGAGAAGGCTGTTTTCATGACTTGAACATGTGTCCTTCAGGCTTAGGAGCAATACTCTTACTATTTGGAATGGGAATAGTAAGGGTATTGCTCCTAAGCTCGAAAGTTCAAGTATTGGATCAACGCTTGCCCTCATCACATACATATATAGATATATAAATAAATAAGTATAATAGAGAGAGAGAGAGAGAGAGAGAGAGAGAGAGAGATAACTGCAATGCTATGATGTAGACAATCTCACACACCCATTGAACATAAAGATCACACACCTGAGGAACACCATAGCCATCTTCATAAGAGTTTTGTCCTGAAGGATGGTGTCCAGAAGCTTCATTCTCGTTGTATCCAGCAGTGTTACTATAAGGCCCACCTGCATGTTTTATTGCCATCTGTGAGCCATATATAAGAAAAGGAATTACAAGGCAACACAAGACCTCCATCAAGGGTGGAAAAAGATCTACAACAGGAGAGTACCAGATCTTCTTTCAACACCAGCAGAATTTGTTAACTCTGCTCTAAGTTTTTCCACCTCTCTCGCCATTGTAATGTAGTTCTTCTCCATCACTTGAAGTGACTCAAGGTGGTCATTGTATAACTTCTTCTCGTAATCATAAGTAGCCCTGCTCAATCCAAATGATAGAAGGTCAAAGCCATTCTTGCAGCAGCAACCAAATTAATGCAGGAAGTACCAATATATAGAATGTATTCAGAAGTAGCTCTACGAACAACTTAGTAGTGAATTGTCCATGAATTTAAAAACAAAAAGAAACTCATAGGGATAACATCTGGTGATAAATTTTTTAACTAGTCATCAATTCTACTTAATAAAAGAAAGTGTCCTTATGTGTAGAAGGTTAAGTGAAATGCCAAAATAGTACCCTATTATGAAATGAAAGTCATTATATGGGTCGTTTTAGGAATCCAAATCATTAACTAATTATAACTTCTCTTAACTACTACTAACAACTTCCTTAATTAGAAGATGCCTTGTAATATAGCTTAAATCAATTACTTCCTTTTTATGGAAAATTGTCACATGTAAATGTAAGGGTATGGCCCGTATTAGCGTCGCCAGCCGCACTCATTGACGTTGGAAACCGATGGCCACCAAACTCTGCCTACCATGTTGAATTTCAGCCACCTATTATTGACATCTTACCCCCCATCCATGTATAAATATATGTGGCGCAGTGTTGTGTAGTGGGCTGAGAGCTGTGTTGTTGTAGAGAGGTGTGTGGTGTACTAAGTTGTGTGGTGTGTTGTGTGAGGTAAAGTGAATCTTTGTTGAGAGAGAGAGAGAGTGGGGTTGAGGGCACTAGCCTCCTCCTCCTTGTAATTCTCTCAGTTATAGTGGATTGGGTGTGCTCCCGTGGACGTAGGTCACAATGGACCGAACCACGTAAATATGGTGTTGTACTGTGGTTGTGTATTTTTCTTGTGCGATTGTTGCCCATTGATCCTCCCCAACAATTGGTATCAGAGCAAGGTTGGAGCAAAATCGCCAAATCGGAGCAAAATTTCCAAATTGGAGCCTCTGCCCAGTAGCTCAAAACTCAGTTTTGAGGCCACCAAAACGTTCCTCTTGTCGAGACGAAACCAACAGCGGTAACCGGAGCATGAACAGAGCTCAGAAGAGGCCGCACGTGCTCACACGCGCCACCACGCGTCGGTAGGTGATCGATAAGTGGGCTCACGCACCGGCAAGTGATCGGAAGATGGGATCACGCACTCTCACACACCGGCGATCGTCTGACAAGCATCTTGAGGTTGAAGACGTTGATGTCAACGTCGAGTCAGCAAGTCACGCCAATCGAGATCCACGACACGTCAGCAGCCGGAGACCCAGTGCCACGTCAGCACGTGGGCCCACACAACCACGACAACAAGGGCCCCACAGTGCCACGTCAGCAAGGGCCCACAGTGCCACGTCGGCAGGTGGGCCCCATATTGCCACGTCTGCAGACGGTGTCAAGTAGCGACATCGGTGATAGTTAATGGCATCCGGTATATTTCGTTAACGGAGGGAATATTCCATTAAATTTAATGGAGAGTTGACTGGAGTTTGGCCGTTTTGACCAAAAGTTTGACCGAGCTTTTTGGAGTCATTTTGAGTCAATTTTTTGAACGAATTGAACCATTTCTAAGGTTTTTAGCCGTTCCGAAGCCATTGGCGATGTCTGTATTGTAAGATTCAAAGCAGAATGGCAAGTGTTGGCACTTCAAAATTTTAGGTGGAGAAGTTTGATGGGCGGAACAACTTCAGTTTGTGGTAGAGCACAGTGAAGGATATTTTGGTTCAACAAGGATTGATTAAGTTGTTGGTCGGGAAGAAGCCAGATGATATTAAAGATGATGTTTGGACCGATTTGGAGATGAAGACAGAAAGTACAATCCAATTGTGTCTGGCAAATGAAGTCAAATATTCAGTGTTAGACGAAACTTCACCAATGGAGCTCTGGAAGAAATTGGAGCAGAGGTATATGTCGAAGTCCCTTACCAATAAGTTGATTTTGAAGAAGAAACTTTATCAACTCCGAATAAATGAGGGAACTAGTCTTTTTTATCACACAAATGATTACAACAAGATTTTGACTCAGTTATTAAGTCTCGGCATAAAAATTGATGAAGAGGATAAGGTGCTTCTACTTTTATCGTCTCTCCCAACTTCATTTGAGGGTCTGGTAACTGCATTACTCGTGGGGAAGGATACCTTGAAGTTGGATTATGTGATGGCATCACTTCAAGATTCTAAGACGCTAAAAAGGTTGGTTGTGACTTCTCATGAGCAGAGGCTTTGATGGCCAATAATGAGAGACAAGGAAAAAGCAAATCGAAAGCTCGGAGGAAACAATGGCGTTTAAAATCAAGAGAACAAGATATGAGTGAGGTTGTATGCTACTGGTGTGATAAAAAAGGGCACTTCAAAAGGGACTGTGAAGATTGAAAACGGTATGAGGAAGAAAAGAAGACACAGGATAGTGTCAATGTATCAGAGCATGCCACATGGCATGGTAATGATGAGGTCCTTGTAATTGTGAACAACTTCAATCAACAAATCAATTGAAGAAATGTGCAGTGTAGATACTGCAAGAAGTACAACCATATGAAGAGGGAGTGCCGGAAATTGATGAGAAAGAACATGAATGCTCGTAGCAGTCCAAACAATGATGGATGGGTTTTGGACTCTGGGAGTTCAGTTCATATTTGTTTTAAGAAAGAATTTTTCCATTCTTTCAAAGAAATTCGCGATACGGTATCACTTGGTGATGGGTCTTCATGCGATGTCAGAGGGATTGGATCTGTGAAGTTGAAGGCGCTTGTTGGAGCGATCCGTATTTTGGATGACGTAAACTTCGTTCCAAGGATGCGAAGAAATTTGATCTCCCTTAGTCGGTTGGATTCTAAGGGTTGCCAAATCTCTATTGCAGGTGGAGCTATGGAGGTGACCAGACGTGATTCAATGATATTTATTGGAAAGGAGACTCGTGGGCTATATCAGTTGATGGGAACCACAGTGGTTGGTGGTTTGACTTCGGATGATGATAGCTGCATGTCGTCAGAATTGAACAAACGAGTTCGGTTTGCCGATGAAGAAGGCGGTGCTCTTTGCATGGTTCAGACGTTTGAACTAAGTTATGAAGATTTGCCTTAATCAAGTTCGCGTCAAGGTGGAGCAATGGACTTGGGAGTTGATACTCGCCAAGGTGAAAATTGTTAAGGTGTGGCTCGTATAGCACTACCTAGCGCAATCGTTGACGTTGGAAACCGACGACCACCAAACTCTGCCTACCATGTTGAATTTCAGCCACCTACTATTGACATCTTACCCCCCCACCCCCACCATGTATAAATATATGTGGGATGCAGTGTTGTGTAGTGGGCTAAGAGCTGTATTGTTGTAGAGAGGTGTGCGGTGTGCTAAGTTGTGCAGTATGTTGTGTTAGGAACAGAGTATTGTGTGAAGTAGAATGAATCTTTGTTGAGAGAGAGAGAGAGTGTGGAGTTGAGGGCAGTAGCCTCCTCCTCCTCCTTGTAATTCTTCCAGTTATAGTGAATTGTGTGTGCTCCCATAGACGTAGGTCACAGTGGACCGAATCACGTAAATCTGGTGTTGTATTGTGGTTGTGTATTTTGCTCGTGCAATTGTTGCTCGTTGATCCTCCCCAACAGTAAATATAATTTCCATTAACATAAATTGAAAAATTTCTTTTAATAAATAACTAAAAAAATAGTATATCAAAGCAAGTGCACGCAACTAGCACACATACAACTAAACCTTATATATGTAATCTTGCAATACATTTGGTATGAATTCGAAACAACTTCTAGCTCAGAAAAATTCAAGTGATCTCTTTTTGTTGATTTTTCACCATACTAATAACATCTAGAGAACATTGCTAGGTCCACTTCCTAAAAAGTGCAAAAGAAATATTCTATCAATGTTAATTCAAAAATACTACATTTTCAGCAACCATTTGCATTCTACCCATCATAATCATTTGCCAACCAAGCATTATTAACTAGTTTTCTTTCATGCTGCTCTGAAACACAACCCCAAAATGTTACACAACAAATACCTGCAATGCTGATATTCCTGCCTCAAGCTCTCAAGTTCCGACACAAGAGCAGGAATCTGCTGACCATCAGAATGGGCCCTCTGTAAATCCTGAGTCAACTGCTGAACTTTAGTAATAAGTTCCTGCCTTGCTGCAACCAAACTCTGTGCATCTGCGCGTGCCTGCTGCAACTGCAATTGAGTAGGCTCTGCTGCCTGTAGTTCAGTTTCCATCTTGGCAATCTTATCCATAAGACTTCCCATCTGTTGCTCTCTCTCAGATTTCACAGCTCCAATTTGAGACAGCAACATCTGCAGTTCATGTTGTGCAGCAGCAACTTCATGCCTCAAGGTTCCATGTGTAGAAGCAAGCCTCTGATTTTCCATTACAAGCCTCTCCATCTCCACATGTTGTGCAGCAAGCTTCTGTTCCAAAACTTCTGGAGAAGGGGGCATATCAAATGAATGAAATGCACCTGGTGGTGGAGGCCGCATTCCAGGACCAAATGGTTCAGGAGGCACTAAACCAGGAAGAGGTCGCCTTGAATGAAGAGATGGGATCCGACCTTTGCTTCCCATTTTCAATGGCCAAACCTGTGACTAAGAAATATTAATACTACACTTAAACAGAAGACATGTTACTGCCATTTTCATGTAAACAGTAACTAGAGATCTAATCACACATTTTAAACTTCAGCAACACATCAGGACCACAGGGCATCACCCCGGGCCACAAGGATCTCCGCTTTGCAAGGATAGGGGGAGAGTCATCACAGTGTATGCAGCCTTACCCCTGCTTTTATGCAAAGAGGCTGTTTCCTTGGACTCGAACCATCAACCAACCGGTCACAAAGGAGCAACCTTACCGTTGATCCAAGACCATAGTCAAGTAAAATTGTACAAATTAAGAAACATAGAAAAAATATACAAGACCAAAAACCAATTACTCTTGAGAATGGCAAAGAAATAATCAATCTCGAAAATGAGTTAACTGAACAAAGCAGCTATGTGAATATAAAAAAAGGAGAGCACAAAAACAGATGACCAAGAAATGCACGATATAAAATTAATTTACATGGTATACTCTCCCCCCTCCCCCCAAAAAACAAAAAACAAAAAAAAGGAGGAAAATAAAGGTGCATGAACAAGTAATACTCTAGGCTAGAGTATCCAATATTGCAGCTCACACACACAACTGCAGACAACCATATAGAGAGATGCATGAGCATGCAAACGCACAAGAGGTACCTAACTTTCTTTTGCTCCTCCATGAACCCATAAATTTGGACCATAATTTTCTTCTTTTGATTCCCAATGAGCCAAAAATTTGGCACCTCACCTTTAAGGTCCTCAATCAACACCCTAATTTTATGTTCCTCATTGAGCCATAAACTGGCAGTAGAATTTCTCCTTTGGCTCCACCTTGAGTCCATAAGCTGGAACATTTTCTTCCTCCCATCTCCATAAGCACATAAGTAATCACCGTAATCTTTCTTCTGGCACTATCAAAAGTCTATAAACTGGCACTTTAATGGCTTGATCTCTTTGGCTCCAATGGGTCCATAAATAAGCACCTTTACTTCCCTTCCTTCAGCTCCTTCAAAAGCTCAATTGCATGTTTGTATTGCAGCTCAAGAAAACATTAGATTTAGGACAAAGCCATCATGAAGTTTAAATAACTTAGCATCAAAATAGAGGTGGATCCTTGAAGTTAGAGATTTATTTTTGCTCGCATAAGGTCACCATTATGTTTTAATCTTTCTTTTCTTCTCTTCTCTAAGATTTGCATAGCTTAATATTGATTTATCTGCTTGCAAGAATATTCACTATCTTTCTACACATTTCCTTATTCATAAAACTCTTAACCCCATTTTACAATTTCTTTATTTAAAATTGTGAAAGCTAACTAATGAGATCACATGCTCAATCACACATCACTGAACAAAGCTGTATCAATGTAAGTTTCCCCTCATACAGACTACAAATATGTACTACTTTACTTTAGACTGCTACCAATGGACATTTTTGTATACTCCTCCATTGTGTTCATTCTTCTAAGCATGTAACTCTGTTTCCTCCATTTTTGGTATACTTTTATCTCACTTTCACTGGACGCCTGTTTCATTTCACGATACAGCTACAATCATTCGTCTTAATCATATGTGTCACATCTCCTTGAGCTTCGCATTTCTCTTTCAGAACACAAATCCAGATTACGAAGATTATCCCCAAACAAAAAGAAATAATAAATAATAAATAAAATCAGAATTGCAGGCAAGAGATGCGAGTACACTTACCCTAGGCTGTAAAACCCTAACAATAACGCTTCCATTGATTGAATAAAGCAAATTTATCAAATGCTATTTCTAAAACACACAGCAAACTAAAGCTACTTTAGAATATCAAAGATGGAGCAGATGAGGTGAAAACAGGGGAAAGAAAACCTTTACCTGGTCGGAGATTCCACAGGGTGGTCGCCGAAGTAAGGTCGACGCCGCGCGGACACGGCTAGAGAGAGAGAGACACAGTCCTACCCCCAACCAGTCGCGACTTTAGTCGAAGCGTCATAAAGTATAAAACCCTATGAACCTGAAAATTTCACAGGACAATCTGGTCCTGCGGGAAGCATAGACGATGTCGTTTGATTTAACAAATACAAAAATTCCATTTTCCTTTCTTTTTTCCCACATTTATATTTTTTAATAAAGTTAAAGTCGCATGAGAAGAAAAATAACAACAACTACAATCTTTTTACGTCAATTTATGTAATCATGAAATATTCCTTTTGACAGATTCATAACTATTAAATCCTTACTATCTCATTCCAAATTATTTTAGGTTTACATCCATTTCTTCTACTGTCTCCCATAATAATTAACTCACTCTTCCTTTTTTGATTTGGAAATGATAAATTATATTGACCAAATGGAATATGTACAAAAAACTACAGACATGCACCGAGAGAGGGGGAACCAAGTCCCCAACACAATTGCAATGTAATACAATCAAAAGGCCAACCAAAAAAGGAGACCTGAACTCCTAATCAAAGTAACACAAAAGTTACACAAAAACCTGGGCATTCCTAGGGGCACAGAGACCAATCCGAAAAAGATACATTCAAAATCGAGCATACCCAGCGAACAACTCCAGAGAAAATAGTCCTCAAGGAGGACGAGTGCTCTTGTTCTTTTTCTTACTCTTCAAAGGAGTAGCCAAGGCTAGTACAGTCTGTCCCTGCACCTTCTCTCCTTTTCAGCTTGGCTACCCCCAACATGAATCAGTCCACTCCTAGTGCCAACAAGGGGAGCTTTTCCTTTATCCTCCACTGGAGCAGCAATTCCTTTATCAGAAACACCCTCCTTAGTAGGAGCTTTTGCGGCAACCACAGGAGGACTCGGGAAGACAACAGATTCACTTCTGTCCCTGTGCAACACTTGGGTTATCCTGAACAACTCTTCGTGTCTCAATCAGATCTCCCTGGCCATGTATTTCTGTACATGTCTTAGCATTGCAGGAAGGCGAAACAGTAGAATTGTCACCATCTTGTTCTTCATTCTTCCAGCTCTGACCTTGTTCATTAGTAGTACAACTCTCTTCAACATGGCCGAGACTCAAACAAATCCTGCAGAAACAAGGCAATTGTTCATAAATAACCTCTTAAGAAAAAACATCTTCATCAGGAAGCGTGATCTTCATAGTGTTTTTAATCTCCTTGGTTACATCAATCTCAACCAAGACTCTTGCAAAGGATAGCCTCTTCATATTAGTGGTGGGTTTATCAACAATCAAGGGCCTTCCCAACTCAGAAACCTAATTCATGTCTAATTTGGATAAACCTATCCTTCGGAAGTGGTTTCGTGAATATGTCTGGCCATTGTTCATCTGTGCATACAAACTTAAGTGTCACATCTCCTTTTTGCACATAATCACGAAGAAAATGATGTCTAATTTTTATGTGTTTAGTTCGTGAATGTGATATAAGGTTCTTTAAGATGTTTATTGCACTCGTATTGTCACATCTTATAGGAACTGTGTCATAGTGAACTCCAAAATCCATAAGTTGTTTCATGTACAACGTTTGAGCAGAACAACTTCCAATCGCTATATATTCTGCCTCGGCTATGGAAAGAGCAACTAAATTTTGCTTCTTAGAAAACCAAGATACTAATGAATGTACTAGGAAATGACATGTGCCACTAGTACTTTTTCTATCTACTTTACTTTCGGCAAAATCTGCATCTAAATAGCTAATAATCTCAAAGAAGGTATACTTAGGATACCATAATCTAAGTTCAATTGTTCCAGTCAGGTATTTAATTATTCTTTTGACGACTAATAGATGGGACTCTTTAGGTGCAGTCTGAAATCTTGCACATAAGCATATGCTAAACATTATGTTAGGCCTGCTGGCAGTTAGATGTACTAAGCTGCCAATCATCCCACCATAGAGCTTGACATCTACTGGTATACCTTGTTTGTCTTTGTCTAATTTCAAAGAAGAGCTTATAGGTGTCCTTAGTACTTTTCCATATTCCATATTAAACCTCTTAAGTAAGTCTCTAATGTACTTTGACTAATTTATAAAGATTCCATGTTTTTCTTGTTTGATATGAAGTCTTAGGAAGAAGTTTAGTTCACCCATCATGCTCATCTTAAATTAATTTTGCATACAACTTGCAAACTCATTGCACAGCTCTTCATTCATTGCTCTAAAGATGATATCATCTACGTATACTTGTACTAGGAGCAAAGTTTCATTTTTTAGCTTTTATGAAGAGTGTTATATCAATCTTTCCTCTAGTAAATCCATTTTCTAGTAGAAAATCGCTTAGCCTTTCATACCAAGCTCTAGGAGCTTGCTTTAGACCATACAAGGCTTTAGTTAATCTATAAACATGATTTGGATGCTTATGGTTTTCAAAACCTGCGGGTTGTTCTACATATACTTCTTTACTTATGTAGCCATTTAGAATGCGCTTTTGACATCCATTTTATACAGCTTGAAATCCTTAAATGTAGCATAAGCTGGCAGCATTCGAATGACTTCCATTCTAGCTACAAGTGCGAAGGTTTCCTCAAAATCTATTCCTTCCTCCTAGTTATACCCCTAAGCTACTAGTCTTGCCTTATTTCTAACAACTATTCCATGTTCATCTTTCTTGTTCTTATATATCCATTTTGTTCCAATGACTGTCTTATCCTCAAGTCTAGGAACTAATGTCCAGACTTTATTTCTCTCAAACTGATTTAATTCTTCTTGCATAGATATAACCCATGATTCATCTTCAATTGCTTCACTCACATTCTTAGGTTCTTCTTGTGATAAGAAGGCAAAATGACTAATCATATTTCTAATTGAGGATTGTGTAGTTACTCCATGAGATGGTTCTCCTATAATTTGATCTATAGGATGATTCTTTATGTACTTCCATTCTCTAAGTGGTTCATTAATCTCTTTTTCTACATGAATATCTTCAGTGGATGTTTCCTTAACTTCAGTGTTCTTATCAAAATTATCTTCAATAGATAATTTTTCAAATTCCTTATTAATCTCATGTTCATCCTCATCAGTCTTTTGACCAAATGGATTGGATTCATCGAATACAACGTGAATGGATTCTACAATGGTTAATGTTCGTTTGTTATATGCCTTGTAGGCTTTGCTATCTAAGGCATATCCTAGAAAAATACCTTCGTCAGATTTCACATCAAACTTTCCTAAATGTTCATTGTCTCTAAGTACAAAGCATTTGTAGCCAAAGACATGGAAATATGAGATGTTTGGTTTATGGTCATTCCATAATTCATATGGAGTCTTATTTAGGGTTGGTCTAATCAGGACTCTATTTAGAACATAACAGGCGGTATTAACTACCTCTGCCCAGAAGTACTTAGGTAGTTTATGTTCGTTAAGCATAGTTCTGGCTATTTCTTGTATAAACCTATTCTTTCTTTCAACTACACCATTCTGTTGTGGTATTCTAGGAGATGAAAAATTATGAGATATTCCTAGTGAATCACAGTATTCTTCTATACCTTGATTTTTAAATTCTCTACCCTTATCACTTCGGATTTTAGTGATAGTATATCCCTTTTTGTTTTGAATTTTCTTACATAGTTTAATAAATTGTTCACACGTTTCATCTTTGTGACCTAAAAATAGTACCCATGTAAATCTAGAATAATCCTCCTAAACTTTGAATTAGGTTTGGACCAAATATATTTAAGTGTAGCATTTGGAGTGGCCTAATAGTAGAGATTACTTCTTCTTAAAACTAGATCTTGCTTGTTTTCCTAGTTGACATGCATCACAAATTTTGTCTTTCACAAATTTTGTCTTAGGCAATCCCTTAACTAAGTCTCCCTTAACTAGTTTAGATATTAAGTCCATGTTTGCGTGTCCTAGTCTCCTATGTCAAATCCAACTAATTTCATTCATAGCAGAGAAACATGTCACACATTGAGAAGTTAAGTTATCAAAACTGGTGGTATAGACATTTTCATAATGATCAGCAATAAACAATATTTTGTTTTCAGATTTGTTCTCTATAGTGCATTTATCATGTTCAAATGAAACTTTATAACCTTTATCACACAGTTGGCTTATGCTTAATAGGTTATGTTTCAATCCATCAACTAATAACACTTTATCAATAACAAGGGAGGGCTCCTTACCGACCTTACCAATTCCAATGATTTTACCCTTTGAGTTATCCCCAAATGTAACGAATCCTCCATCTTTGAATATAATAGCTGCAAATTTAGCTTCATCTCCTATCATATGTCGTGAGCATCCGCTATTCATATACCACTTGTCTTTTGAAGAGGACAATCTCAAGCACATCTGCAAGACATAATCAAATAACTACTTTTGGTATCCATATTTTCTTGGGTCCATGCGGATTAGTACTAGACTCTCCTTTGACTTTCCAAACTTTCTTAATTTTGACATCTTTGTTTTTAAAAGGACAGTCAAATTTTATGTGACCTAAACTTTTACATTTAAAACACGTAACATATCTATAAGAATCTTTAGTTGGAACATAAGATTTTGACTCTCTTACTAAATATCCCATGTAAAGATGTCTCTATTTTGGGTTTTCCTTTCCATTAAAACCAAGACCTTCCTTTTCTAGGGAATTTCTTTGAGTTCCAAGGAGTTTTTCAAAATTATTTTGTCCTTCTGTAAATTTACAATAATCTTAGATTTATCTTTCAAATTCCTTTCTATCTTTTCAATTTTAAAATCTTTGTCTCTCATTTGGGATGCATGAGATTCATTTTGACTTTCTACTAGCTTCGAAAATTCTTTCATTTTTAATTTCAAATCAGAATTTTTCTTATTCATTTTCTCAAACAAATTAAGGGTATACAAATATTCTTGTTGCAGTTCATCATAAGAAAGCATGCTATTTTCATTAACTGAATCACTGGAATAATAAAATGAAGCAGAGTAGAAAGATTGTATCTCGTGGTCTTCGTGAGCCATCAAACATAGATTTGCAATCTAGTCATCATTAGATTTAGATTCTGAACTACTGGTACTTATGAGTATCCCAACCAACCTTAAGTGTTTTCTTCTTCTTTTTGGACACTTTCTTCAGTTGGGAACAATCTGGCTTGATATGCCCAACTTTTCGGTAGTTTTAGCAAGTTGGTGGATCTTCTTTCTATTTCTTCTAGTTAGACTCTCCTCTTTCAAATTTCGAGTTCCGGAATCTTCTATTAAACTTCTTATTCTTCTTCAAGAACTTTCCGAACTTCTTTGTCAGCAAGACCATGTCATCTTCTGATTCTAAGTCACTTCCTTCACTAGAACTGCTAGACGATGCCTTAAGAGTTGTAATTCTCTTTGCTTTATTCTACTCATTTTTCCTCTCATTTATTTCTAGCTCATAAGTGATGAGCGGTCCAATTAGTTCATCAACAGACATCTATTTCAGATTTCTTCCTTCGGCTATTGCAGTGGCTTTAGCTTCCCAAACTAGAGGCAGTCCCCTAAGGATTTTCCTGATCAACTCATAAGTAGGTTAAGATTTACCAAGAGCATTAATGAATTCGTGATGTGTGTGAATCTAATGTACATGGATTGAATAGATTCATCAGTAGTCATTTTAAATACCTCATATTCACTAGTAAGCACATCTATCCTACTATCTTTTACTTCTTTAGTGCCTTTATATGTTACTTCTAATTTTTCCCAAATCTGTTTAGTAGTTTTACAGGTCATCACCCTATTAAACTCATTAACATCTAGTGCACGGTACAGAAGGTTCATTGCAGTAGCATTTATTTGAACATATTTCCAATCATCTTCAGTATACTCATCTTCAGTCTTGGTTACATTTACTTTATCAACTACTTTCATAGGGACGTGGTTTCCCTTAGAAACTATTTTCCATACTTTCCAATCAACATTCAAAAGATATATACTCATCCTACGTTTCCAATAGGTGTAATTTACACTGCAAAAAATTGGTGGTCTAGTGGACGAGTTTCCCTCACCAAATGGGGTTACACCGGTGTGCCATTTTGATCTTTTACAAAAATAATGGTTAAATCTATGTAAATTGGCTCTGATACTAAATGTGAATTATGATGTTATCCCAAGAGGGGGGGGGGTGAATTGGGTATTTTTAAAAAAAAGGTCCTTTATGTTCTAATTTTGAAAACGATAATTTCAAACCTACAAGCTACCAATTACTACCTCAACCAATTTTTTATTAATCAACCCAATGAGTAATTTTAAGTGTCTTTATCAAGCATACAATGTTACCCAATTATTCAAACATGCACCAAATGATCAACACATACACAATATGATTACGCAAAATTTAACTAGAGATAAGGGTAAGAGAGATGCAAACTCAATTTTACAAGGTTCAGCCAATCCCAGCCTACATCCTCGCCTTGAGTAACCTACTCAAGGATTCCACTAAATAATCCGCTCCTTTAACTAGGACGAAACTTCCCTCACAAGCTACTGCTTACAAAAGGCATAACTTCCTCCTCAATCCCGATTCACAACTCGAACCGTGTATACAAAATGGAGATTATAATTTCTGCAATAACTTAAAAACACTGGCTAGTGAGTACAGTAGAAACCTAATACATACTCATATGATAAAAGTTGAAGCTCAATGTGTGAGTATGATATTCAATGATATTTCTCGAAATAAGTGATGAATGATCGTTACATAAAATATGTAGGACAAAGATGCTTCAACAATCAAATCAACTATATGATTTTTATAAAATTATTTGAATAGCTGGTATAGTTCAGAAATCCAAATAAGATTTATGATCATCACAAAAATTACTCAAACAATTGATTTTCAGTAAAGATCAAAACTATAGTCTTTATCAAAATACTTAGTCAATAAATTTTCTCTAGAATATTAAATAAGATAATTTCTTCTTAAACACATCGACGAGAACACGTGTCTCGTCAATGAAAATATATCGAGGATGGCGATTTTAAGGCCTGAGATTCATCAACGAGGGTTATGTGTTCGTTAAAAAACCTCTTTCTTGGTCTCGTCAACGAGGTGACATGGCTCGTTAATGAGGCCATGTGGCCAGCCATCTATATATAGCCAAAAATTGACTTTTCAGTGAAGAAATTCGTCCCATTTCACTTTCTCTCTTTAGAAAATGAACCCTCCACCTTCTCTCTAGATTTTCAGCTCCAATTCTCCCTGGTTCGATGATCTAAAGCTACCACAGTGATCCTAAGGAGATTCTCTAAAACCTAGTCAGAGTAGAATGTTGATTTGAGAAGTTTGGGCACCATCCCAAAATCAGGGTAAGTAGATTATTTAGGTATTTCTAGTATTACCAAATTTAGCTGAGCCTAAATTTTGTGTTGTGTGAGAATATACTGGTGTTTTGTGGAGTAAAATTAGGACATTATGATTTCAGGGTTAGGGTGTTTTTGGGACCCTGTAGGCATGGGTTGAGGACCTCAGCAGTTATTTTTCCAGGAATCTAGGTAAATTATAGTTTAGGAAATTATGAATGAGCAAATTCAGGAAATGTGAGTATGATGATTTTCTAGGAAATTCAGTGTTTTACTGGGGAATTTGTATATATGTAATTACAGGATTTTAAGGTTGGTATGCCGAGGGCATGAGGGCTGAATTTGAAGCAAGCCTCCCAGTCAGATAGGTAAGGGAAATATGCTATGCTAGCAATTTTGGAATGTTAATGAGTAAATTATATGTTTTTCTAGAATATTATCCAGTACGCAAATTATTGTATATTAGAAGATACAGTTTTCAAAATATGGAATTTTTATTTATTTAGCCGTGTGACATGAGACATTATCAGATCAGCATAGAAATCTTATAGTTTTTAGATTACTATGATTTACAGTATTTATGCAGAAATATGTTTTATCAGATTTTACAAAATTATGAATTACAGTGTATATACAAACAGATATATTTTACAAATAAATATTTTATAGCATTTATAAATTTCCATGATTCCCAGAATTTTAAAACATAACACTATGATATTACAATGTATACAGTTCAGACATTATGATCAGTTATTACAACTATTATAGTTAAGATATTAAAGTATTTTCAGAACAGCTTTCGGTGTTATGGTTATTTTGGAATCACGATGAAACAGTAAGATGTATATATAGAAAATAGTATTATACAGTATTAGACCTTGATAAATTAGTTCAGATATCAGCAAAGCACGGTACTGTTGCTATAATAGATCAGAGTGCAACCACACATCACAGATAGTGCGTGGAGGTTTCCGTCAACCATGCTTGGAGAGATTGCAGGCTCCCTAAAAGACTGGGTTGAGGTGGCCGGTTTGATGAGGTAGATACTAGTACCGTGCCTTAGAGGGATTGCAGATGGCTAGGCTGAGGATTGGTAGAGTTACAATTGACTTATCCTGGTAGGCCAACTAGGGTTAAGTCCCGCCTATGGGCCGCACAACCCTATGATGAGGGGTTAAATCATGACGTACAGTTTTCTAGGGTAAATATCACAGTTATGTAAATG
The DNA here is from genome assembly GCF_029873635.1 of Malania oleifera. NCBI lineage: Eukaryota > Viridiplantae > Streptophyta > Magnoliopsida > Santalales > Ximeniaceae > Malania > Malania oleifera. Next base: position 84,496,884 of record NC_080417.1, read on the forward strand.
TATACAGATTTACAGAATATCGGAAGATATATTATGATATTAGAAGTATGAAAAAGTAGAAGAAAACTCAGATATTACAGTTGTGTTTTAAACTATAATAGATGCAAGTTGTATTGTATATTGTTGTACCAATTTTTACAGTTTTTTATATTTATCAGTATAGTATTTATGAAACTTAATCGCCACACACTAGTAATAGCATATTTCCTCTTACTGAGCGTTGTCTCATCCTAGTGATTTAACATTTTTCTTTTCAGGTGATCCAGTTAGACGAGCATATCAGGCTCGTTGATAGAGGGATTGTTACACTGCCCTTGTTGTGGGGTAAGTGTTTTTAGGGAAATGTGTTTTTGAGTACGTATATTTGGGGAATTATTGAATTCTGGTATTGTAAATATGGATGTACAGATTTATGTTTCTTGCTGCGTAGGTGTGCAAAATGAACAGGGTTTCCTCAGTGCCCATTTGAGACATGAGATGATATAGTAGATAATCCAAGGTATCAGAGTAAATTAAGTTTGAGTATTTTGTAAAGTTTAATTGAAAAAAAAAAATACAGTATAGATTTTTGGGTCATTACAATTTGGTATCAGAGCCTAGGTTTGCTAGGTTCTGTAGACTCAAAAGAGCAGCGGAAAACAATACCAAAATATAGGAATGAATTTTAAAGAAAGATAGGAATTGGGATAAAACAAAATATCAGTGAGATAATGTTGGGAAATAAGGACGAGAATTTAGGGTTCTATTCTGTCAGGCTCATTGACCAGATTGATCAGTAAGGGAGTGAAGTTTGAGTGGTCTGATGAATATGAACAGAGCTTCCAGGAATTGAATCATCGACTCATCACTATGTCTGTGTTGACGATTCTTTCAGGAGAAGAGGGGTTCATAATTTATAGTGATGCATACCATAAAGGGCTCAGATGCATATAGATGCAGTGAGGGAGAGTGATAGCCTATGCCTCATGATAGTTGAAAGAATATGAGAAGAACTACCCTACCCATGATCTAGAATTGACAGCGCTGGTTTACACGCTGAAGATTTGGAGGCACTATCTATATGGGGGTAGGTGTGAGATATTTACTGATCATAAAAGTTTAAAGTATTTTTTCACACAGAAGGAATTAAATATAAGGTAGAGGAGATGACTGGAGCTAATAAAGGATTACAACTGCATTATCAACTACAACCCAAGAAAGGCTAATGTGGTCGCTGATGTTTTGAGCCAAAAATTAGTGGATTCATCTAATTCTGCAGTGGAGATTCGGCATCCGATCTAGATGGATCTAGAGAGGCTCGGTGTGGAGCTCATAGAGGGCAATCACAAGGCATTCATTGCTGACTTGGTTTTGCAGCCGACTCTATAGGAGAGGATTAAAGCAATACAGAGAAATGATGCAGAACTAGTAGAGCTTATAGGGAAGGTACAAGATGGTAAGGAAACCGAGTTTAGCATCTCAGATGATAGAGCCTTGTGGTTCCATACTAGATTATGCGTTTGCCGATCCTGAGATCAAGAAAGTTATTTTGGAGGAAGCACATCGGTCTCTGTATATTGTACATCCGGGTAGCACTAAAATGTACAGGGATCTTTGAGAGTCCTTCTGGTGGAGCAACATGAAGAGGGAGATAGCCCAATATGTGGATCAGTGTTTGACGTGCCAGCAAGTGAAGGCTAAGCATCAGAGACCGACGGGATCATTGCAGCCACACCACATTCTTGAGTGGAAGTGGGAGCATATAGTGATGGATTTCGTCATAGGATTGCCGTTGACATTGCATGGACAAGACGCTATCTAGGTAGTGGTGGATCGACTAACAAGACTGCCCACTTTTTGCCGATCAGAGTTAGCTACTCCATGGGCAAATTGGCTGAGTTATATATCCAGGAGATAGTTTGGCTCCATGGCATCCCATTATCCATAGTTTCAGATAGAGACCCACAATTCACATCTTATTTTTGGAAGAGTCTCAAGGGGCCATGGGTTCTCAATTGTCATTCAGCACAACTTTTCATCCTCAGACAAATGGACAAACGGAGAGGACGATAAGATTTTGGAGGATATGCTGTGAGCATGTGTGCTGGACTTTGGAGGTCGTTGGATGTAGTATTTGTCACTGGTCGAGTTTGCGTAAAACAATAGCTACTAGGCTAGCATTGGGATGGCATCGTATGAGGCGCTGTATGGCAGGAGGTGCCGATCCCCGTTGTATTGGGATGAGATAAGGGAAAGACAGATATTGGGGCCAGAGCTGGTACAGTAGACTCAGGATAAAGTTAGACTCATCAAAGATAGGATTCGAACAGTATAGAGCCGGCAGAAGAGTTATGCAGATACTTGCCGGCAAGAACTGGAGTTTGACGTAGAAGATCACGTGTTCCTGAAAGTGGCACCGATGAAGGGAGTTATGAGGTTCGGGAGGAAGGGTAAGCTGAGCCCTAGGTATATTAGGTCATTCGAGGTTCTTGAAAGAGTGGATCCAGTTGCCTATCGGTTGACATTACCACCGGTCTTGTCTAGGATCAATGACGTATTTCACGTTTCTATGCTAAGAAAATACGTCCCAAACCCCTCTCATGTGATCAGATATGAAGCACTGGAGTTGGGTGATACTTTGGCTTATGAGGAAGTGCCAGTGCAGGTTCTTGACTGGAAGGAACAAGAGCTACGCACGAAGAAGATTCCACTGGTAAAAGTTTTGTGGTGCAATCACGCTATTGAGGAGGCTTCCTGGGAACTAGATGATCAGATGCGTCAGAGATATCCATACTTATTTAGTGGAGTTTAGGGTTAAGCCAGTCAAAGTGAATGGAATAATATTATATATTTTTATTTGTATAGTGTATCGTAGGATAGATAGAGTTTTTAGTTTTGAAATATGAATGGCTTTGGAAGAATTTTGAATAGGTGTAATCTCCCTGAACCCTCTTTGTAATCACGGTGTTCCTCTGCCATAAGTGAAGGTAATTAATAAAATTAGAATGTTTCCCTTTAAGAATGAAAAGTGATGAAGAGCAAATTTCGAGGACGAAATTTTAATAAGGAGGGGAGAATGTAAGGACCCAAAAAATATTTAGGTGTAGTGATCTTAAAAAAAATTAAAATTAAAAAAATGAATAAACAAAATTAAAATTAAATTAAATTAAATTAATAATTAATTAAATTAATTAAAATAAATAAATAAATAATTTAATTAATTAAATAATAAAATAATTAATTAATTAATAAGAAATATAATACACATTATGTATATATATATATATATATATATATATATAAAAGTAAAAGTATATAATATGATATTATTATAATATAATATATTATAAACTACAAACCTTCCTGAAGGAAATCCTTCAGGAAGTATCCGAAGATTAGAATTGTAGAGAGATCCAACAAGCACCCCCTGTAACTCACGTTCTTTCTCTCGCACTTGTCTCCGCCTACCTATTTCTCACCTTGATTTCTTCAGCCAAACGGGTGCCAATAAAAAATCAGGGAATATCACTGGACTCCATTCTCCGATGTTGTCATTTCTACCAGAGCGGATTGGTGGTAGGAACGGCGTAGGTGTATCTCCTGGGGTAAGCCAATTTCTATTTTTTTTTCTCAATTTCTTACAAATTATAAGCCTGATTGACGATCGGACACCACCACGAGAATCTAAGGATGATTCTTTACAAGTCTAACGGGACAGATTTCTTGTGGGGTCGTTGTGGGTAAAACCCCAAATTTGGGATATGGGGGGTTATTAAGGGGCTTATTTTTAATTAATTAATATTAATTTAGAAATGCTAAAATATTGAGCATCTGGGGTTGAAGTAGGATTTCTGAAATTTAGGGTCTGGGTGAGCTCCGCGGGTGTAATTTCGAGACCCGCAAACATAATTCAGAAAATTAAGTGGGGGTGTCAAATATTAGTTTAAATGTTAATTTGAGGTATATGGAGCTTAGAGAAGGTTAGTTGAGTATTATTTTGGGAAAATGAGTTAATTAATCAGGAGAAAATGCAAATTGTAGGATTTGAGTTTTAGGAGCCAAAGGCGTAAGATTTGGGTGTTAACGAGACTCTCAGTAAGTCAGGTAAGGAGAATAAATTATAACAATATTTTTAGAACTATTATTTGAATTAATATGTGAAAAACGAGCATATGGTATTTTGTCTGGAAATTATTATGATGTAAATATCAGATAAATTGTGTGGCATTTCAGTAATATTAAATTGTGATGTTTTGGAGTGTGAAATTAATATATTATAAATATTAGATGAAAACTGTGTGGCACATGACATGTGTTGAAAAATGTGAAATATAACGATGGGTATTTTCTGAGAAAATATTGAAATGAGAATGATTGATGTGATTAGTAGAAAATAATGAAATGTGGTATTTATATATGAGTAGAAATTATTTACATGAAAAATGAGATTGTACAAATTACTGATATGAGTATTTTGGGAAATGTGGAAATACGTGAAATATAATATGTACTATTATGAGATGATGGAATGTGCACAGAAAATGATGAGAATATTTATATTGAACTAAATTGAGATATACTGAAATATGATTGATGAAATATCAATACCGCATAATGATTGTGGGTATGTGGTAGTGAACCCTGATGGATGATTATGATATTGAGTACGGTACCGTTACTAGTGGTGTAGTGCAACCACACGGACTCTTGGAGCGTGTGGTGTGACAGTCGACTGTGCCATTTTGTAGGGTTGTTGGGCCCCCTGAGTCCGGATCAGGGCTATTGGCCGGCCAATTGTACTACATACGCGATATGTGATATGATATTTTGATCTAAATGGGTTGGCCAACCGTGGTTAGATCCAGCCTTCGAGCCGCACAACCTTGACCATGGGGGGAAGCATGATGTGGAAAGAAAGATTCTCAAGGTGGCCATGAGTTACAGACGTGATGTTAGTATTTGATACCAAGGATACTCATGAGCCGGAAAGTGAAAGAATGATAAAATTGGCTAAAATAAGAAATAAAAGAAAGAATGGAAATTGAGAAATAAGGAATGATAAAATTGAGAAATGGAACCGTGTGAGTTAATAATATAAATAACTGAGACGAAGTAAATTCTCCGCCTGAGGGCTTGCCAAGTAAGGTGAGTGCCCTAATGGGTATTAAATGTGGTCATACCTGGCTGCATAACGTGTTAGGGTAGAGGGAAGCTACCTGTATGGGCGGGTAATCTTCCCTATTCTCAGGAACTTCACAGGTAAAAATGTGTTGGAATGATTGAATTTGAGAGATGATTTTAAAGCTCATAAAAGCTTGTGTTGTATATCTATATGATTATAAAAATATGTTTATCAGTGTATTTTTCTCAGATAAAATGTTGATTTGAAAAGTAAAGTGTGTTAACTGAACTCATATGACCACACACTGTAAATAATTTATTCCTTCTTACTGAGATGTGTCTCACCCAAATTATCTAAAATTTTCAGGAAACAGAGATAGACCAGGTGATAGAGTTTTGTGATCATAGGGAGTTGAGACCCTAACACATAGGGTTTTCTTAGACTAGGGAGGTGTAATTCCCATAGAGTTGAGTTGTTTTTGAGTTTGTGATGGTGTTGTATATATATATGTTGATACTCTGGGTATTGTTTTCTGACTGATATGTATATATTATCTTTCGCTGTTAGGTTTTATAAATAAATAAATTTTTACCCGGTACCCAATGCGGGTCGGACCATATAAATGGTAATAGGGTGGTTCATGTGGCAGATTTATGGATGTTATTGATGACGTGTGGATATTTATATATATTTTTTAAAAAATTGGTACAAAAATCGGGGCGTCACATGGGTATTTTAGTTAGAGTAGCATTGTAAGGTTTGAATTCTTAGAATAATTTGGTATTATTGCATGATGGACCCAGGATGTAGTAGTGCCCACGCTAGCGGCGATGATGGAGCAGGGCCGCCTGGCACGGGAGGTAGGGACTCAGATGCTGTATTACGCAGCATAGCTTAGCAGGTCATGACTAAGATTGCATGGAGTTTCAAGGAGCAGGAGATCCATCTGCTACGCAAGGGTGCACGATAGAAAAATTCACAAAGATGAACCCTCCAGCATTTTCGAGAACAGCTGATCCTGCAGTTACAGAGAACAAGATGCAGGAGATAGAAAAGATACTGACATTGCTCCATTGCACCAATAAGCAAAGGATCCTTTAGGCTACATATAAGTTGATAGGAGAGGCCGAGAGATGGTTTATGACCACGAAATTGCTTGAGGAGCAGAGACCTATCCCAGTGCCAATGACCTGGGCCCAATCGAGAGACATATTCTTTGACATATACTATCTTGCCACGGTCAGAGAGGCTAAAGTATAAGAGTTTCTGAGTTTGACCCAGGGATCGTTGATAGTTCAGCAGTATGCAGAGAAATTCATCGAGCTGTCATGATTCACTCCATATATAGTACCAAATGAAGTTAAGAAAGCCAAAATGTTCAAGCGGGGTTTAAGACGAGATATATGTTGGTTTTGGTGTATTCCCAAGATGGGGGGTGAATTGGAAATTTTAAAACTTTTCATCTAATTTAAATGTTTCATCGATTCACCACATATCATATCCCATTTTCACGTGTGTAAGTAAATTAATAAAACAATAAAAGCAGACATACACATGAAACATATCTCTTTTAAAATAGAGGTGAGCATGCAAATAATTATAATGACAAATGAAAGCATACACATGCGGAAATTAAAGTGCAGTAATTTAAATGAGATAGGGAGAGAGTGACACACAATATTTGTTATCAAGGTTCGGCCAAACCAGCCTACATCCCCGCCTTGGGCATACCCCCTAAGGATTCCACTATACCTGCTCACTTAATCGAGTGGAGTAGAAACCTTTTACATCCTCTCCTTATAGGGCAAGGAAAACCCCAGTTCAATTTATGGGTTGAATCAAACCAACTTCACTTACGGGGTTGAGACCCCCCAGTTCAATTTCGGGCTGAACCAAACTGGTCTCATTTACGGGGCTGAGACTCCCCAGTTCAATTGACGAGCTGAACCCAACCAGTACATGGAAAACATTTTTGTACATGAAAATACTTTTGAAAATACAAGCTGAGATGTACATGTTTAAGATCAAATAAATGCACTCTAATATGATATGTAATAATGCTCAGTAGAGTAAGGGTGCTTAACTATATTTAAACCCTAATAAAAAGTTTTCTCCAAAAAGATATTTTAATAATAATATAGGAGAACCTAGGGTTTTGCTCTTTCAATAATTTTTGCACAAATAATATATATAAATATATATAAATGAGACATATATATTCTTCAACAAAGATTTTTGCAAATAAGAGTGTTTGGAGAACTTGAAGTTTATGTTCAAGGAAGTATTTATGCAATAAATAATTTTCTCCCAAAAGATATTTATCAAAGAAATAATTCAGGAGAAAACCAAACTATATTCTCAAAAATGATTTTCAAAAATAACTAGTATGTGAGAGTATAGTATGTGAATATGAAAATAAATGCCCAAAATAAATATATTCTCTTTACAAAATGATTTTGAAATAAATGGATGGAAAGAGAGTTGGAGAGTTTAGTTTGAAAAATTTTGCCACAAAGAAGAAATTTTTGCAATAAAAATGAGTTGGGGGAACTTTGATTAACAAAGGATTAGAGAGAAATCTAGAGTTAATCAAAGTTGCTAATCTGGAGTTATGAGGGGGTTTTTATAGATTTTCTGAAAATTTTGACCGTCGGGGACACACTCAGTATTTTGGAAAAGATTAATTAAATTTTAATGACATTTTAACACTTTTAAAGGATTCAAACCTGAGAGCTCTGGTTGACCACTTTTGTGGTTCGGTCGACCGTGGAGCCAAGTTTGGTTGACGAGGGAATTTTTGAACTATAGGTTCAATCAACCAGACTTGAAGCGATTTCCAAACCCACGCAGCTTGGTAAACTGGGTCAATTTGAACTACGATGTTCGGTCGACTAGGCGGTTGACAATTCACGTGGGGGTTCTGTTGACCAAGGCGTTGCCTGTATAAATTTGGTCGGTCGATCGGGAGGTCAACTTGTTGACTGGAGGAGGTTCAGTCGACCAGGTCCGCCTATATATATCTGGTCGGTCGACCGAGCGGTCAACCTATTGACCCGGTGGGAGTTCGGTCGATCGAGCAACTCAGTATAACTGAGTTCGGTTGACCGAACATGCCAATTTGGGCTTTTTCAGTCCTTTTTCTCTTATAAAATTTACCCTATTTATATGATTAATGTTAAGCCTATAGGGCATATTTTTATGAAATATTTAGGGACCTAAGGTCAGTCTAAGGCCTTTGAGAAATAATCCTAAAAATTTGGCGTCGATCGACCAAAGGTCGACCGAAGGGAGTCCTATGGTCATTCGGTTCCCTATGGTCAAGCTACAGCCATCTAAGCATATAATTCATATCATGTAGATGCATGCATTATTACATATAAGAGATATGAAAATAAATGCAATACAAATAAAACATAAATGTCTTCTTCTTTCTTCTTTGCTCTTTAACTCTATGGAATACGCTAGATTTGAGCTTTGAGTCGTGTCATAACTTCCATATCCTCTTGATCATATGTGTGACTTGAATAATACCTTTTCACGAACTTAAAAAACACACATAAGAACCTCTTGTGTTTGTCAGCATCAAAATGGAGATCGGACTAAAAAAGCCAACAATATATACAAGCAGGCGGCAGTATTGAAGATGTAGGATTTCTCTGAGTTGGTTGATAGAGCTACAGTAGTATAGGGGAGTGAGCAGATAGATGTAGGAGTACCGAGCAAGAGAAAGAGGCCCATGCCACCAGGTTTCCTGGCAGGCCCTAGCCAGGGCTCATGGAGAGGAGATCGATATGAAGGAGGCTAAAGACAGATGATGTGGCATAGCGGTGTTCAGGGTGGGCAGATTATTCCTATCTGCCTTAGATATGGTTGGAGACACCCAAGTGAATTCCGGTTGGGAGACAATGTCTGCTATCGGTGCAGGAGATTTGGCCATATGGCACGATCATGTCGGGGACCGCCGATCCATGCACTAGCTCATAGACCACTTCGAGGTGGTTATTAGGTGCCCCGTGGGGGCCAGCAGAGGAATATAGCACCGACGAGGGTTTATGTATTGACTTCGGGAGATGTTGAGACTGTTGGAGACGTCGTGACAGGTATCCTTACTATTTTACCATATAAAGTTGTTATTTTATTTGACACAGGTGCCACCCATTTCTTTGTATCGGCGGGGTATGTTAAAGTAACTGGAGTCAGGGCACAATTGTTAGATGTTGAATTGTCTGTAGCCATGCCGATGAGATCTATAGTGAGGTGTAGGAAGGTACTTAGGAACTTTCCAGTGGGCATTCGGGGGAAAGTACTACCAGCTGATCTTGTGATATTAGATATACAGGGGTTTGATATAATATTAGGTATGGATTGGTTGGTAGCCAATCATGGTAGCATAGATTGCTATCAGAAATAAGTGATTTTCAGACCCCCAGGTGAGTAAGAATACATATTTGTGGGTTCATGTGTGCGTGCCTTGCCACGGCTAGTGTCAACTATTCAGGTGAGGAGACTAATTTAAGGTGGATGCTAGGGATATGTGGCTTACATAAAAGAGTTGCTGAAGGAAGAATTGAAACAGGCTAATATTGTAGTGGTCAGAGAATTTCTAGATATTTTTCTAGAGGAATTACTTGGTTTACCACCAGATTGAGAGATCTAATTCACCGTGGAACCGTTACTAGGGTTGGCACCAATATCTAAAGCGTCGTATAGAATGGCTCTAGCCAAACTGAAGGAATTGAAAGATCAGTTGTAGGAGTTGCTGGATAAAAGGTTTATCAGACCTAGTGTGTCATCTTGGGGAGCCCCAGTTTTGTTTGTGAAAAAGAAAAATGGGACCACGAGGATGTGCATAGATTATAGGGAAATAAATAAACTGATAGTCAAGAATAAATATCCTCTTCCTAGAATTGATGATTGATTTGACCAACTCCAGGGGACTCAAGTCTACTCCAAAATTGACCTTCGATAAGGTTATCACCAAGTGAAAGCCAAGGCAAAGGACATATCAAAGACAGCATTCCAAACTAGGTACAGGAACTATGAGTTCCTGGTAATGCCATTCGAATTGACAAATGCACCAGCAGTGTTCATGGATTTAATGAATCTGGTGTTCCATCAGTACTTAGACCAGTTTTTTGTGGTATTCACTGATGATATACTAGTCTACTCGAAGAGTCTTGAGGAGTATAAGCGTCATTGGAGACTAGTTTTATAGGTATTGAGGGAAAAGAAACTGTATGCTAAATTCAAGAAATATGAATTCTGGTTGAGGCATGTTACTTTCCTTGAGCATGTGATCTCCGAGGACGGTATATCAGTTGATCCAAGTAAAATAGAAGCAGTAGTGAGTTGGGTGAGACCAGTGAATGCTCTGGAGGTCAGAAGCTTCGTAGGTTTAGCAGGATACTATCGGTGTTTCATGGATGACTTCTTTAGATTACCTGGTCCATTGACGCGACTCACGAGAAAGAACGTGAAATTTGATTGGATTGATGAGTGTGAGTAGAGCTTCCAAGAGTTGAAGTAGCGGTTGATCACTACACCAGTATTTTTTATTTTATCAGAGGAAGATGGTTTTGTGATATACAGTGACGCGTACTGGAAGGGACTCGGGTGCGTGTTGATGTAGCATGGGAGAGTCATCGCCTATGCATCTAGAAAGCTTAAAGTGTATGAAAATAACTACCCTGTGCATGATCTAGAGTTAGCTGCAGTAGTGTATGCTTTGAAAATCTGGAGGCATTATCTTTATGGTGGGAAATGCGAGATCTTCACTGATCATAAAAGCTTAAAGTATTTCTTCACCTAGAAAGATTTGAATATGTGGCAAAGAAGATGGTTGGAGCTCATCAAGGATTATGATTATACTATCAGCTACCATCTAGGGAAAGCAAATGTAGTGGCTGATGCACTGAAGAGGAAAATAGCAGGAGCAGTGGTGTCAGTAGTGGAGATTCAGCACCCTATCAGATGGATTTGGAGAGGTTAGACGTGGAGCTGTTAAAGGGTGATCACCAGGCATTCATTGCCAATGGTATAATCTATCCTACATGAGAAAATTAAAGTTGCATAGAAGAGTGATGCAAAGTTGACAGAGTTGATAGAGAAAGTGCGGGATGGATAGGAAGAGAAGTTCAATATTTTAGAGGATGGAGCCCTAAGGTTCCATGTTAGACTATGTGTTCCTATGGATGGTGAGATCAGGAGGATTATATTGGAGGAGGCTCACAGATCCCTGTACACAGTTCATCCTGGTAGCACTAAAATGTATCGGGATCTTCGAGAGGTTTTCTGGTGGAGCGGAATGAAGAGGGAGATAGCTGAATTCGTGTAGTAGTGTTTGACATGCCAGTAGATAAAGGCTGAGCACCAGAGGCCAACAGGATAATTACAGCCACTCCACATCCCTAAGTGGAAGTGGGATCACATATCCATGGATTGCGTCACTAGGTTACCGTTGGCACTGCATGGTCAGAATGCAAGCTAGGTGATTATTAACCGATTGATAAAAACAACCCACTTTCTACCTATTAAAGTAAGCTACCCTATGTACAGACTGGCAGAGATCTACATTCAGGAGATAGTTCGACCCCATGGAGTGCCAGTATCCGTTGTTTTAGATCGTGACCCACATTTTACATGACGATTTTGGAGAAGCTTGCGGGAGGCTTTGGGGTCTCAGTTATTATTCAGCAACGCATATCATCCTCAGACTGATAGGCAGACAGAGAGAATGATCTAGGTACTTGAGGATATGTTGTGAGCATGCGTGTTGAATTTTGGGGGTAGTTGGACCCAGTATATGCCGCTGGTTGAGTTTACCTATAATAACAACTATCAGGCTAGCATCGACATGACACCTTATGAGGCATTGTATGGTAGGAGGTGTCGTTCACCTTTGTACTGGGATGAAATGGGTGAGAGGTGAGTTCTGGAACCAGAGTTGGTGCAGCAGGCGTACGATAAAGTCTTACTAATTAAAGATAGAACCAGTGCAGCTTAGAGTCGGTAGAAAAATTATGCTGATACGCGTTGCCGGGAATTGGAGTTTGTGGTTCAAGATTAGGTATTTTTGAAAGCACATTTGAAGGGAGTTGTGAGATTTGGGAAGAAGCGTAAGTTGAGCCCTAGGTTCATTGGCCTATTCGAGATATTAGAGAGAGTGGGTCTAGTAGCCTACAGGCTAACTTTACCACCAGTATTGTCTAGAATACACGACGTATTTCATGTTTCCATGTTAAGGAAATACGTCCTAGACCCTTCCAATGTAATCAGTTATTCAGAGATAGAGCTCAGAGATTCACTAACATATGAAGAGACACCAGTGCAGATCCTAAATAGGAAAGAACAGGTATTGCACACTAAGATAATTCCATTAGTAAAATTTTTGTGGAGAAATCATGCAGTAGAAGAAGTTTCGTGGGAACTTGAGGATGAGATTAGATAGAAATACCCACACCTATTTAGTGGGATACAATAATTGTCAGTATTGTTCAGATAACGATAGTTTTGTTTTATTCAGTACAAAGTGATGAATATATAGTTGTATTTTAGATTATAGGATAAGATAGTGTTTTGGTTTTGAGAGAATTTTCTTTTGTGAGTATATTTGCAATTTCACAAAACTGCTTATGTAACCACGGTATTCCTTCGCCATAAGTGAGGGTAATTAATAAAATAAGTAGCCCATTTTCCTTAATGGATGGTGTTCAATACAGGTAGCAAAATTTGAGAACGAAATTTTATAAGGAGGGGAGAATGTAGTAACCCGGATAATTATAGAAATTAAATAATAAAGAAAGGAGAGGAAAAAGAATTTTCAAATGGGGCCTTAGTAGGGTCTCGTCAACGAACAATCTTCTTAAACACGTACAAGGACACGTGTCTCGTCGACGAAAATATACCGAGAGGGGCGATTTTAGGGCCTGGGATTCATCGATGAGGGTTATGTGTTCATCGACAAACCTCTTTCTTGGTCTCGTCGATGAGGTGACGTGGCTCATCGATGAGGCTATGTGGCCAACCATCTATATATAGTCGAAAATTCACATTTCAGCGAAGAAATTTGTCCCATTTCACTTTCTATCTTTAGAAAATGATCCCTCCACCTTCTCTCTAGATTTTCGACTCCGATTCTCCACGGTTCGATGATCAAAAGCTACCACGGTAATCTTGGGGAGATTCTCTACAACCTAACCGGAGTAGAATGTTGATTTGAGAAGTTTGGGCACCATCCTAAAATCAGGATAAGTAGATTATTTAGGTATTTCTAGTATTACCAGGTTTATCTAAGCCCATATTTTGTGTTGTGTGAGAATATGCTGGTGTGTTGTGGAGTAAAATTAGGATGTTATGATTTCAGGGTTAGGGTGTTTTTGGGACCTTGCAGGCATTGGTTAAGGACCTCAGCAGTTATTTTTCTAGGAATCTAGGTAAATTATAGTTTAGGAAATTACGAATAGGCAGATTGAGGAAATGTGAGTATGATGATTTTCTAAGAAATTCAGTGTTTTACTGGGGAATTTGTATTACAAGATTTTGAGGTTGGTACGCTGAGGGCATGAGGGCTGAATTTGAGGCAAGCCTCCCAGTCAGATAGGTAAGGGAAATATGTTATGCTAGCTATTTTGGAATGTTTATCAGTAAATTATATGTTTTTCCAGATTATTATCCAATAGGCAAATTATTGTATATTAGAAGATACATTTTTCAAAATATGGAATATTTATTTATTTAGCTCTGTGGCATGAGACATTATCAGATCAGTATAGAAATCCTATAGTTTTCTGATTATTGTGATTTACAGTATTTATGCAGAAATATGTTTTATCAGATTTTACAGAATTATAAATTACAGTGTATATACAGATAGATATATTTTACAGATAGATTTTTTTATAGCATTTACATATTTCCATGATTCCTAGAATTTTAAAGCCATAACACTATGATATTACAACGTATACAATTTAGACATTACAAATCAGTTATTACAACTATTACAGTTCAGATATTAAAGTATTTTCAGAATAGTTTTCGGTGTTATGGTTATTTTGGAATCATGATGAAATAATAAGATGTATATATAGAAAATAGTATTATACAGTAGCAGACCCTGATGAATTAGTTCAGATATCAGTAGAGCACCGTACCGTTGCTATAATAGATCAGAGTGCAACCACACATCTTAGATGGTGTGTGAAGGATTCCATCAACCATGCATGGAGAGATTGCAGGCTCCTCAGAAGATTGGGTTGAGGTGACTAGTTGGATGAGGTAGATACCAGTATCATGCTTTGGAGGGATTGTAGATGGCGGGTTGAGGATTAGTAGAGTTACAGTTGACATATCTTGGGAGGCCAACCAGAGTTAAGTCTCGCCTATGGGCCACACAACCCTGTCTTGAGGTGTTAAATCATGACGTATAGTTTTCTAGGGTAATTAATATCACAGTTATGTAAATGTATACAGATTTACAAAATATCGGCAGATATATTATGATATTAAAAGTATGAAAAAGTAGAAGAAAACTCAGATGTTACAGTTGTGTTTTAAACTATAATAGATGCAAGTTGTATTGTATATTGTTGCACCAGTTTTTACAATTTTAGATATTTATCAGTATAGTATTTATGAAACTCAGTCGCCACACACTAGTAATAGCATATTTCCTCTTACTGAGCATTGTCTCATCCCAGTGATTTAACATTTTTTTGAGGTGATCCATCTAGACGAGCAGATCAGGCTCGCCGATAGAGGGATTGTTGCACAGCCCTGGTTGTGGGGTAAGTGTTTTAAGGGAGATGTGTGTTTTGGGTAGTGTTCCAGGGTTTTTGGTGGATGTTACTGGGAGATGTGTTTTTGAGTATGTATATTTGGGGAATTATTCAAATTTGGTATAGTAAATATGGATGTACAGTTTTATGTTTCCTGCTACGTAGGAGTGCAAAATGAACATGGTTTCCTCAGTGCCTATTTGAGACCCCTGAGATCATATCGTAGTTAATCCAAGGTATAAGAGTAAATTAAGTTTTAGTATTTAGTAAAGTTTAATTGAAAAAAAAAATGGTATAGATTTTCGGGTCGTTACATGCATGATTTTAGACCCTCATTTACCTTTTCTTATTCTCACTGTATTATTTATTTACCCATTGTTATCATTGTTCGGAGCTATGTAAGGTTTGTTCATCTTTTCAGGAAATACAGGTTAAAACCAAGGAGTTAGGCACGCGAGACGCTAATGGAGTATCTGGAGTACACAAAGCTTAAGGTTAGAAGTTTAGCCAAGCTCTTAAAGCCTCAGATCATCAAAGAAAAGGAAGTCTTTGTCCGACCAAGTGGCGCGACCAGCAACACATAGGGGCGACTTAGTCTTCCATTGCAAACTCTGAAGTTCAATTTGAGATCAAAATATTGCAAGGGTAAACCAAGTGATCAACCATGTGAACCTCCAGAGCGACCACGTCCAGATATTGGGACAGAACTGAGAGCAGAATTACCGAGAGCCTCAATGAAGTGGTCGACCAAGAGACCTTGAGGGGTGACTATATCAAGTTCCTGAGATTTCTTGATGATCAAGATCTTGCAAGTCTCGACCATCAACTCAACTAGCAAGACCTTAAGGTACGATGCAGTCAAGGACATCAAAGATTCAAATTCCTAATTTCCTGCGAGTCTTGACCAGGGTGCACACAAGGGAAGCATGGGGGTGACTTAGTCGACAACGATGATCTTCTGCACGAGATTTGATGCAAAATTTCCTAAACTATGAAACAAACCTTGTAAACCCTAGAGCTTATAAGTATTTGCTATGAACACGGGCTCTGGGTTCCTCTTTGACCTCTCTTAGGTTAGTGACAGACTTAAGATGTCATTGAGAGCCAAGTTAGATTAGGAGTAGTGTAGATTTCTAGATTGTGCAAGGTGTATTTGACGTCCTGTGATAACCGACAGAGCTCTTGTGTTCTCCAGTGTATATTGCATGATCGTTGAGTTGTATTTTCTGGTGTTAGTGACAGACGTTCTAATTACAAAGGGATGATCTTTTTACATGCTTTCGATTTACTCCTTTCCTTTATTGCTTTCATTTATTGTTTGGATGGTGATGATGTTTAGTGACAAGATTAGCACCTTTATTGCTTCATTCAGGTACACATTTAGGCTACAATCTCCCATAGAGGTTCTGGTGAATCTTTGTGATAGAGTATACTCTGGTTCCCGACCGTGCTCCAGACGGCTGGTGCACCTTTGCTACTCTATGCCTTTGAATGGCTCCTTGGATTGTTTAGCTAGGTTCCAGTTACTTTAGTTCAGTAAACTCACTGAACTTAGATTACGCAAAACAACATCCTAAACTATACTCATGTCTAAACACTGCTTTGTAGGAGTAGAGTTAACTTAGATTTACTTGGTTTCTTTTACATGCTTTCCAGTAGTTGATTAGATTTCACCCATTGAAAAAAACCACCTTTTACTTCTCTTTTATATGAGGTTATAGTAAACTAATTTGGAAGTAGCTTAATAACCGCGCTTTAAGTCCTTGAGGATCGACACCTAACTTCCCCACTTTCTACTAAACTTGAGATTGTTAAGTAGTATAAATTTATCTTTGACCCAAGCCTTCGTAAGCCTACCATAGGGTAAACACACAAAATACACATAAAATTAAATTACATATTAACAAATTCCAAGTGAGTCCTTGCTTTTCACAGTCCATCCAAATATGTGTAAATCCCACGAGGAACATGCTATTTTATTTCATACAATTGAAAATTATAGTACTAAAATTTAGAAAGAGAGAAGCAAAATCCTTTTTATTCCATTCCATAAGTACAAGTACAAAGTCTACTCATTAGAGGGAATATATATATATATATATATATATATATATATATATAGGCTAGAACATGAGATATTACGTTATACAAATCATAGACTTTGTAGGAATCATAGGGTCAATAACGTTGTTGGAATTGGTGTGATCCTAAGAGGGGGGAGGGATGAATTGGGTTTTAAACATTTTGGCTAAATTTAAATATTTTTTGATTCACCACAGTTCATATCCCATTCAATATACACGCGTGTATGTAAAATATTTAACAATGAAAGCAAACATTCACGTGTACATTATATCTTATTTAAATCAAATGTGTCTATGCAAATAATTATGACATTAAATAACATGCGATATTTAAAGTGCAGGAAATTAAATAAGATAGAGAGAGAATGACACACATTTGTTAACATGGTTCAGCCAATACTGTATACGTCCCTGCCTTGGGCATACCCCCCAAGGATTACACTAACCCTTCTCACTTAAACGGGTGGAGCAGAAGCCGTTTACATCCTCTCCTTACGGGGCAAGAAAAACCCCAGTTCAATTTCCAAGCTAAACCAAATTGGTCTCACTTACGGGGCTGAGACTCCCCAATTCAATTCCGGGTTGAACCCAACCGATACACTAAAATCATTTTTGTACATAATAGTGCTTCTGAAAATACAAGCATGGATGTACACATTAAACTCATAAAACATGCACTCTCTAAAGATATGAAATAATGCTCAGTAGAGAAAGGGTGTTTTTCTTAAAATAAATTTCCACTCTTTGAAAGATAATGTATATAATAAATGCTTCAAATATTTAAACCCTAATAAGATTTTCTCAAAAATATTTTATCAAGGTGTAACCGGAGAACCTAGGGTTTTGCTCCTAAAGGGATTTTTGCACAAATGAGTATGCATGATTTTTGGTTTGAAAATGATGTGCAAAAATGTTCACAAGCACAAGAAAAAGTTTCTCCAAAAATATCTAATCGGGAGAAACCTTTAAGTTTACTCTCAAAATGATTTTCAGAAATGAAAGAGCATATGAGAGTAAATACTTATGAATGCAAGAAATAGATGCCCAAAATAAAATGTTCTCTTCAAAAAGATTTTCAAAATAATGAATGGAAGAGAATGAAGAGTATAAAATATAACCTTAAAAAGATTTTGCAATAGAAATATATATGTTTTGGGGGAACTTTGATTCGGATAAAATTAGAGAGAAAATTTTTTTCTAATCAAAGTTGCTATTTTTAACAAACGAAGGGGTATATATTGTTTTTACGAAAAATATGACCATTCGGACATGCTGGGTATTATTAAAAATGTTGAATAAATTTTTAACACCAATTACCCTTAATTACTTGCAGTAAAAATATGGCAACTCGAGAGATTCGGTCGACCGGACCTTGACTTCGGTTGCCTGAATAGACACATGAAGAAAAGTGTATTTTTCATGTTCGGGTGCCTGAGGACAGATTTGGGTGGCTGAATTAGGCGATTTTCCAATCTGCTCGAGGTTCGATTGGAAGTTTGGTCTGCTGAACTTCAACATTCGGTCGCCCGAGGTGAATTTGAATGTGAAGTTCGAGCACCCAGGGCAGGTTAAAAAGTCCTCATTCAATGTTCGGTTGACCGTGAACGTTCAGTTCATTTCAGTTTGGTCGCTCGACCCAAGTCAAACTTTTGACTAGTCAACTATTCAGTCGACTAAGGCATTTTTAACGTGTTTGGTTCGGTTGCCCGAAGCCCTTTCATTTTTAAACCTTAAGCCGTATTTTACCCTTGTTATTTTCCTAAGTGAAGTGCAGGGACCTAGGGTCTATTTAAGGTTATTTGAGCCTATCAAAAAAAAATTCGACATCGGTCGACCGAAGGTGATCCCTAAGGTCAAACTATGGTCTTGAGCATTTATCCCTATCATGTATGCAGATGCAGTTATTACAGACCATATTAAAATATTCCAGACTCAAATTATAAAAATCTAAATGCATATACAAATAAAATAAGAATGTCTTCTTCTTGATCTTCTTTGCTTTTTAATTTTATGGAAAACCCCTGATCATAAGAGCTTTATGCGTCTTTGGCTTCCATTCTCAGTCCCCTTATGTGTGTGAGGAATTATAACCTATTCAATAACCTATTCAATCATTAGATACACACATAAGTAACTTGCGGTTTGTCATTATCAAAACCAGGGATCGGACTCAGAAAGCCAACAAACATCTTGAGCCATGAGATACAATGTTTGAGTTAATCTGCCACCTGTTAAAGGATAGGGTCCAAAGTTTGGAGCCTTTCCTATATAACATGAAAGATGGGTAAGATGATATGTAACTTGTCCCAAGACTCCTTCTTACATGGCAATAACTATGAGAACTGGTTCTCCTTATGCATTATAATCCACTCTTGTTTCCCGATATGCATTTACTGAGCTGTCATCTCTTCTTCCTATCCAAGTACTTGTACCTTAAGACTCCCACAACTTAACTCCTTACTTTTAGTTTATAGCCAAGAGTCGTCTTTCTGAGTTCTCAACCTATGCTGCCTTCTATGCCAATTTAGATCTCTCAGCTTCCTACTTAGTCTTTTGCCTTTTTGGCTCCGGGTTTGCGTTAGCAATCTCATTTATCTTAGCCTGAAGATTCCTTTTAGCTACCTTGTACTTTGGATTCATTCTCTACAACTTCTTCCCAATCTTTCTTAAAGCCGCTAACCATGTCTAACTCAAAGACTTGAGCCCTTAAATTTTCCTCTTCTTCCACTCCCTTCTTTAAAATATTAGCTAGCTTCCTCTTATACTCCTTTAATTGGGTCATCTTCCCCTTTCATTCTTGATGATAAAACTATTACCTAGGACAAAAATCCTTATAATAGTCCTCCAACTTATTGGGATAAGGCATAGTCTATCAAATTCTAGAGCACATAGAACTTTATTGCTCTTCCCTTTACTTAGTTTCCAAGTTAGATATCCTAATGAAGTGTAAGTGGTGCTTCCATCCTTCTCCAAAATCCTAGGACTTAACCAAGCCCTCTTAGTCTACTCAATCAACTAAGTAGCTACATATTCTATATATTAGCATTGAAACTGATGAAGTACCATGGTTCTACCTATGAATTGAAAATGGCCCAGCTAATGTAGAGCTAAGGCGGGTGTGTAGTTGATACACACTTAGCTCCAAAAGTGGAATCCAAGGGAAGTCTCCACATCTTAACAACATAGATCAGATAGGCATCCAGTTGGCCAACTATTTGACTAGCTTAACTTTAAATATCTCAAGTACCATAGTTGTATTAGTATTCTAATGCCCTATAGCATAATCTAGCAAAGGGTTCCTTCCTCTTATAAATACAGTCTTGAACAAGTAAGGCGCCACATGTCCAAGAAACTAGAAATATAAAAATTGTGTGAGCTAGAGTAATGATCCTTTCCCTTTCTTCCTGATAGAAGTTGTGAGAGGAGAGAGTCTTAGCAATGATGGTGGGAACTAGTGCTTGCTTTTTATGCTCCATCTAAGAAAACACTCTAGCAGCTCTATAATCAACCACGCGTGTAGATGAAGGAAGTAAAACAAGGTCATATATTGCAAAACCCAAAATTAGGAGTCTAAACTTAAGATCTAGATCATTGAGAAGTTGTGAGAAGGAGAGAGTCTTAGCAATGATGGTGGGAATTAGTGCTTGCCTTTTTTGCTCCATATAAGAAAACACTTTAGCAACTCTATAATCAACCACGCGTGTAGATGAAGGAAGTAAAACAAGGTCATATACTGCAAAACCCAAAATCTGGAGTCTAAACTTAAGATTTGGATCATTGAGATGTCCTTTGAAATGTTTTTGTAGCTCACTCCTATGCTAACCTTAAATCTCTCTCTTTTTGTGAACTTTACTGGCTAGCTTTATAGCCTCGCCTCAAAATGGCTCTAATCAAAGCTCGTTTTGGGTTAGTGTTTGGATTAAAAAGTGAAAAATTGGTTATAAGATAACTTTAGCTTCTCATACTCTTAAGTGAGTGGAATCATGTCAATCAGTCAAAAATTCAAACATCTACATATAGAATCCCAATGTCGGTTTATAAAATCAAAGCCACTCAACATAAACTAATAGCATATTGATGATACAATCATAATTAGCTATAAACCTCTTATGATTATCCTCAAACATAGCAATTCTAAGAGTTTAAAACCCTAATAATGTCTTGTTTCTTCACCCAAAGTTTCCATATATGTGGTAGAGTGCTTTGACAATATGAAGGAATAGAATCTATCTCAATTGCATGTTGCCTTTCTAAGTGGTTTGCTTCGTCCAGTTAAGGGAGTGATATAGTGAAATCCTCAAGTGGGATGGCTTGAGGCGAGGACATAGGCGGGTACAACCGAACCTCGTAAAAAATATTCTGTTTGCGTTCTCTCTCCCTACGCTCTTTTATTTTAGGCACTTGTATATTTATATTTGACTTAATGTGATTGTTGTGCATGATTTAAATTTTTGCATATCTTAATATTTGTAGTATTTGTGATTACTTAGAAAAACCAAAGATTTGTGAAATATTGATTTTGTTTTAAAAATAGGATATATATTTGACCTATATATTTTAAAACTTCCAATTCACCCCCTCTTTTGGGAATACACCCAAAATCACAAAAACATTTTCAAAAAATGTTTTTTAGGAAAAAAATTGATGGGACCTTTGAAATTACTTAAAAACACTTGAAAACCCTTGAATTTGATTAAAATACTTTAGTTTTATTAAAAAAAATTTGTTTTCCAATAAGTCCCCCATAAAATAGAGATTTGAAACCAAGTTTAAGTTTGAAAACAAAACATTTGTCACCCTCAATCCAAATGAATCCTTACTTTTCATAGTCCATGTTCTGACATGTAAATCCCATGAGGAACATGCTACTTTTTTATTTCACAAAATTGAAAATAAAATTTACTAAAATTTTAGACAGGCAAAGACCATCCTTTTTATTCTATTCTACAAGTATAAGAACAAAGTCTACTCATTAGAAGGGAAGGATTTTACATTCTCCTCCTTATATACATCATTAGCCTTATTGTGTAGTAGGCTGGAACATGAGTCATCCCATTATACAATTCAGTAGACTTCTCGTAGGCTCGCCAAGGCTTGGGTCCTCAACTACCGAAAATAAAATCCAAAGTTTTGTAGAAAGTGAGAAACTCGGGTATCGATCCACAAGGATTCAAGTGCAATTATTCACCACTTCTACTCTAGTTTACTATAGCTTTGTGTAAAAGGAAAGTAAAAAGGAGAGATTTTCATTTGTTTTTCTAACAACCTACTAAAAGCATGTAAATTTTACTTTAACTCTACTCCTACAAAGCAGTGCTTAGTTTATGAATTCGATTTAGGCTGCCATATGCGTAAACTACGTTCGGTTAGCTATCCATATTAGGCTAAATGGTGAAAGGAGCCGTTCAAGGGCATAGGGTAGCAAGGGTGCACCAATCATTTGAAGCACGATCGAGAATCGGAGTATACCCTATCTCAATGATCACGGGAACCTCTTTGGTGTCCATAGCCTACTATGTATAATTAATTGAATCAATAGTAGTGCTATCCTATGCCCTAAGACTTCATCATAATCTAAGCATTAAAGGTGCATGAAAGTAAAAGCATGGTATTGAAATCAAAGCAAGTAACATGTAAGGTATTTAAATGAAAGCATGTAAAGGAAAGCAAGTAAAAGATGGCTTCAATTGCAAACTTAATAGTGGATCACTAACAATTAAGCATACAACCGAGAACCAGAACAGGAATTGAAATGAAAAGCATGTAAATCTAATCTATTGTGGCTCTCAATGACCTTTTTGGTCTATCACTAACCCAAAATAGGCCAAAGAGGAACCCTAAGAACATATTCATAACTAATATTTTTACCCATTAGGGTTTACAAGGTTTGAATTTCAAAATAGGGAAGTTTGTAGCAAATCTCGCTCAGAAGATTGTCGCTGTCGACCAAGTTGCACCCATGCTTTCCCTTGGTCACGCCCTGGTCGAGGCTCGTAGGAGATCAGCAATTCAAACTTTAGCATCTTCGACCTAGTCGTGGGTCTTCCTCGTCGAGCTCCTGGTCAAGACTTGTAGTATCTCAATCTTTAGTTCAACTTAGGAATTTGACTGGTTCACCCCCTCAAGGTCTCCTTCGTTGAGTAGTTAGTCGAGACTCTTAGTATCTTTGGCTCAGTAATCTTTAGTATCTCGACTTGCTTGCCCCCGAGGGTCACTTGGTCAATTACTTAGTCAAACCTTGCAGCATTTCTTCTTCAGTCTGAACCTTGGAGTCTGCAGCTTGTGACTTGGTTGCCTCTTGTGTTGCTGGTCACACCACATGGTCAAACAGAGTCTTTTCTCTTTTGATGTGTTGAGGCTCTAGGGGTTTGGTTAAGCATCTGATTTGAGCTTTAAGTATCCCAAATACTCCCTTGGCTTCTCGTAATGCTTATCTCCTTGGTTTTAACCTGTTTTTCTTGAAACACGAACAAACCTTGCATAACTCTGAGCTATGTTAACAAAGGGCATATACAAGATAAAAGAAGACAAAACAAAAGTAAATGGGGGCCTAAAATAATGCATTTTAGGGACTCATGATAACCCCCAACTTACACTTTGCTAGTCCTCAAGCAAAGTAAAAACTAAGAAAACTACAATGTCCTATCTACCTCCTCTTTCGTGGGAAACATGGTTGTGTTTATCGTATGCAACAAGACTTTAAGCCCTTAGGTTGATCCTAGTAGACGAGTTGTAGTCTCGTGAGGGTTTTACAGGGTGATACCCACAAACACTAAACTCGGTGAACATTAAAATAAAATCACATGCAACACAGTTATGTCATTTCACATATAGGTATATAACCTAATTACACACAGGCTTTTCCATACATAACTCCATTATACACACAACTCTGCAACAAATTACCCATGCAAGTCTCATCAATGTATAGCCATTAAGAAAAGCATAACTCACAGAGAATCAACCAGCAATTGCAATTCAGAGTTAATATCATCATGTAGATTCAAGTATGAACAGGCGACATCACAAGGCATGTGTAAAGTGCATGATTCGCTACACTCAGGCTACCTTTGGACACCAACAGAATGGTTATCTTGACTCAGCCTCACTGGTATACCCTAAAAAATACTCAAGAAGGTAGGTTCACTCTCATATGTGAGGAAGAATTTCATGATCAAACATCCCATATATTTTGAAGAACTAAAGCTAAAAATGGAGTAAACTAGTCTCATAAGAATGAGATCTAGCCTATTAACGAGGTGTTAGGTCCTTCACCTTAGCGCCTTCTCACCTACTCTCCACATCCAATCAAGACCACCCTAGATTGACCTATTTATAGACCAAGCATGAGTACCTCTTATGCATTGGACAACTGAAGAATCTTCATACTTACAGGAATATGTGTGTTTTGCCCCTAGCTTGACCTTTTTACATTTGGAGCAGGTATTCTATGTAATTTTTTTTTTCATTTCTTTTTCTCTTCTAATCATTCTTTTACATATTTCTTTCATGGTTAGTTAGGACATTTTTCATAACTTTTATGTCTTCATACCACCAATGGAAAATTAGGCTCCAAAATAGGTCCATGAAATAGGTCTATTGCTAGGTGTGGCTTAGTTTTCATGTCTTGAGTAGGTTACAAGACCTAGGTTTATATCTCCCCATTGGACATCACCTCTAGGCTGGAAAATGCAATAACCAAGAATAGCGGGCAAAGAAAATATAGAAAAGGAAAGTTGAGTTTCGTGAACTCTGAGTTTGACGTAAAAAACTCAATAAATAAACGAAAGGCTCAACAGTACCTCACAAGGTGTCATAGTCGCCACAGTTGTTTTCTTAGTGCTCTCAAGGAACCCTAAGTGGTACAAATCATGTGAAAGTGCGTCCTAGCCTCATGAAGTACCATGTACATACAAGAGCTTACATAACCATATTAACACAAACGAATCATTAGTCAATCCTCACAGAGTGAGAAAAGTAATAAACTAGCTATAGTATGTAAAACTACGCATAAATAACTCACTACTTCGTCAGTGAGCATAACATGGTCATGTCAGTGATAGGCCTAAACATGTAACATCTAGGTTATATAGGGGTATGTAAGGGGTGTAAGAGATGTTAACATGGCATAAAATAAACAGTGTTCACTGAAAATTTGAAAAATTGTGTCATTTTTGTGCTTGAAATGTGCCATGCAGTGTTCCTACCCCCTACCCCCAACTTAAAACTTCAGTGTCCTCATTGAAGTGTGAAAAGAAAGAACCTGGAAAGAAATACAGCATGGTGCCATGAAATCAACTAGTGTACTTGCGTCAGTACTGAACACATAAAATCCAGAAATAGAAAGCACATGAAATAATACATGAAAACACAAAAAGACATGTAGACCAAAAGCACCATGTAATTTCATTACATTCATAGGCAGTATAATGTATATAGAGCATCAAAGCACCGGTATAGCCAAAAAAAAAAACATAGTGTGATATACAAAAAGAAAATAAAAGGAAAGAAAAGAAATAACAAAAATGGTGCCTCAACAGCACAGTACATAAACAAAGCAAGTCAATGGGTAATCTCAGTCCTTGTCTGACTCTGGATCCGAATCAAAAATAGAGTAAGGGTTGTCCAGAGAATTACCGGGGCTAGATGAGTTTGCCAACTTGGTAGGCTCGCCAAGGATTGGGTCCTTAACTACCAAAAATAATATTTATAAAACCTAACTTAATCCCAAGTTCAGTAGAAAGTGGGTAAGTCGGGTATCAATCCATGGGGATTAGAGTGCAGTTATCAACCTTTTTACATATTAGTTTGTTAAAGCTTTGTATAAAAAGGAGTGTAAAGGTGTGATTTTTGTGGTGTTTCTAACAACTAATGGAAAGCATGTAAAATCTAAAATACCCTACTCTTACAAAGCGATGCTTCGACTTGAATCAGACACTGGACGCCTTGCTTGTGACTACACTCCACCAGCTATCCATAGAAGTACTAACCTGAGATGGGGGTTTAAATAAACCCTTGAAACAAAATGGGATTTTTAATCTCATTAGGAAAAATAATTTGGATGTGGTGGGACTTTTGGAAACAAAAATGAATGTAGAAAAGGTTAATGTAATGATGGAAAGGAAGTTTAACACTTGGCTACAGTTTAATAATTTTGAGATGCATGGGTCTGGAAGGATTTTAGTGCTTTGGAATCCTCATAAGGTTCACTTGTAGATTATCTATAAAAATGCTCAGGTTCTGCACTGTACAAGTAAATGCCTGGTCACCTCGAATACTTTCTTTGTTAGCTTTGTATATGAATTTAACTCACTGGTGGCTATAAGAGCCTTGTGGATGGATTTAACTCAATTTGGGTGCAATCTCTTAGAACCATGGATGGTGATGGGAGAATTTAATTGTGTACTAAATGCAGAGGAAAAAAGGAATGGAGTTCCTGTATCTGTTTATGAAACAAAGGACATGAATGACTGCTTTAATGAAGTTGGCTTGATTGACCTTAAGTCCTCAGGGTGTCTGCTAACTTGGTCTAATGGTAATGTGTGGGGCAAACTTGACAGAGTGATGGTAAACCAAAGTTGGCTTGTGAAAAATTGGGAGGCTCAAGTAATGTTTCAATTTCTTGGAATACTATCGGATCACTCTGTATGTCTGACTACCTTATTCTCAGAACTGAATCTGGGGAGAGCTCATTTCAAAATTTTCAATATGTGGACAACTCATCTTGACTTTCAAGAGGTTGTAAAGGAAGTATGGTAGAGAGAATTTGTGGGGAGTATGCAGTTCTGTTTTGTTAGGAAATTACAGACACTGAAGAAGCCATTAAGAAATTTGAACTCATCCCAGTTTTCTCACATCTCAGATAGAGCTGAGAAAGAAAGTGGTGAACTTGTGATAATTCAGCAGAAGCTGCATGATGATCCTTCTTGTCTTGAATTATAGAGGGAGTTAGGAATTAAGAGAAGGGAAGCTGAGAGGCTTGAGGAGGCCAACAGACTATTCCTTACTCAGTTGTCAAAAGGTAAGTACTTAAAGCATTGTGATAGAAGTTTAGCTTTTTCCCATGCTCTACTAAGAGGGAACGGGAAGAGGAATCACATATCTTCAGTCACCAAAATGAATGGTGAGATCTCTAAGTCTTATGATCAGGCTGCTCAGGAATTTGTCAGCTTTTACAAAGAATTACTTGGGACAGAGGATGTCTGTTCTAAGGTGGATGGAAGGGTAGTTGCAAAAGGGCCTGTTCTAAATGAGTTAGAAGAGAAAAATTGTTGGAGCCAGTTACTGAAGAGGAAATCAAAGCTACTTTTTTCAGTATTGGGGACAGCAAGTCTCCTGGACGAAATGGGTACTTAGCTAGATTTTTCAAGAGAACTTGGAATATAATTGGGTGTGAGTTTATTCAGGCAGTTAAAGAGTTCTTTCTTAATGGGAAGCTACTAAAACAGTTAAATCACACTAGCATTGCTCTAATTCCTAAAGCCACTCATGCATGCACTGTAAATGATTACAGGCTCATATCGTGTTGTAATGTTCTGTATAAAGTAATAGCCAAAGTAATTGTAGGGAGGATTAAGCCTGCTCTGGAGGACGTTGTCAATCCTGCTCAAGCTGCATTTGTCCACCAAAGGAGCATGGTTGAGAATATTTACTTGGTGTAGGAACTGGTAAGGGGGTATGCTAGAAAAAGAATAACTCCCAGATGTATGCTAAATATTGACCTAAAAAAGGCATATGATTCAGTATCTTGGTCCTTCTTAAATGATATGCTGGTGTACTTAAACTTCCCTGCTGTGTTTATTGGATGGATAATGGAGTGTGTATCTTCTACTTCATTCTCTATTTTAATGAATGGAAGATTATGTGGTTTCTTCAAAGGCAGAAAAGGTCTTAGACAAGGGGATCCCCTCTCTCCCCTACTTTTTGTTCTTTGTGTGGAATACTTATCTAGACTTTCAAAGTCTCTGGAAGGTAAGTTTGATTTTAAGTTCCATCCAAAATGTGAAGAATTGGGGATTACACATATGATTTTTGCAGATGATTTGATGCTATTCTCGAGGGGTGATTATGTATTTGTAAAACACTTAATGGATTGCTTGAGCAAATTCTCTAGCTATTCTGGAGTTATAGAAAATTTACTGAAGTCAAATATATATTAGGTCGGCATGAAGGTTTAGGAGCTGGAAAGAGTAATTAATTTAACTGGGATGAAGCTGAGGGATTTTCCATTCAGGTATCTGGGGATTCCTCTCCTGTCCTCTAAACTAAATGCTGCTCACTATGGTCCCCTAGTAAAGTAGGGTATTCCTATGGGGGGGGGGGGGGGGTGGGGGCAAGAAGAAGCCACTGGTGGCCTGGAGTGAAGTTTTCTTACCAAAAGCCAAAGAGGGACTTGGAGTGCTTGATTTAAACACATGCAACCTGGCGTTATTGACTAAAACTCTTTGGAATATTCATTCGAAGAAGGACGCTCTCTGGTCTAAGTGGATTCACCAGTTCTATTTAGCTAATTCTAATATCTGGGTGGTTACAATAGAGAAATGCCAGTCCCCCTTATTCAAAAAACTAATTGGCATTAGGGATCAACTTGTGGATAAATGAGGATCAATTGATGCTTCAACTAAAATGATTGAAGCGTGGGAAAAGAATTGGCAAGCAAAAGGACATAAGCATCATAAATAGTATGAGCAAATTGAAAGTAAGTATTCTCAGATTTAAGGGATGACTAAGAGTCCGCTGGAGGGACTTGCAATTACGTCTAAATAACTGGTCGAGCCAGACTTGACAGACAACCCTTGAGCAATCTTTGAGAAGAATAATTGAATAATTATATGTAAAGTAGTTTTTCTGATGCACAAGATCGAATAAAGTTGCAAGTGCAGAGCATACTTATGGAGGTTGAATAACTGAAGTAAAATTCACAAAAGCTTTATATTAAATGCTTATGTTAATTTTACATAAGAGAATGAACTTACAGAAGTTGAGAGAGATGGGAGAAAAGAGAAGTTGAGTGGAGCTTGAGGACTTAGGCTTTCTCTAAGAGAAATTAAACCCTAAACTTAGTGCACCCTACAACAGAAACTAAACTCCTTATTTATAGGCATACTGGCTCGGACTTGAAACATTTTGGAGTTCGAGAAAGATAGTGCGGGTGCTCATTGGTTCCTTACAGGACATGCGAGCCGACGCAACAAAACAAAATACTTTAAATAAAGGTGATAGCACATGGACGACAGCATTTGTGTGGGAACCCACCACCTTTAAAAAGTATTGAAAGAAAATACAATCCTGACCCCAAATGGTGGAAAAGTGTAAAACACTCAAACCTTACACACTCATAATTTACAATAAGATAATAAAAACTGGATCGAATGGCGAACAGCTGTAAAAATCTTGGTAAATTCTTTGAGAAGCTGACAGGATGGTCTGTCAATCTTGAATAAAGAGTATCCTTTTAAGTGTCCTTCGAGGAAATTTCTTCAGGGTCATGAATAAATTTATACCAAGAGTCAATGTTAGATCCCAATAGTTTGAAATTTGGAGTGGTTGGCGAGTCGGGTTCGGATCCTGAATCATCCGAATTGAGTTGGGCAATAATTTTGAGTAATTTTGACTTTGTTGAAGATTTTGACTTTCTTGATGAAACTGTAGACATGACATCATCGTCTTCAAGAATAATCTTCTTTTCCTTATGAATAATGGGAACTTCTGGACAATTTGACTTTGAAAGCCATGCATGAACTTTGTCTTCAGGCATGATGAATTTATCCCACCAACAGATTTTGAAGATTCTTCTTACGGTCTTGGAATGACCAAATGAACTATCAGCTGGTGAAACTAGAGCATAATCCCAGCAGAATATCCAGGTGATCATAAAAAATGAACAGAAGAAAAGGAGGCTAGCAGTCTCCTCAAGGCGTCCTTTTGAGTAATCTAAAGGGAGCTTAAAATTTTTCCTAAATAAATCAAAATCATTTTGAATATCTTTTGGAAAAATTCCAGCTTCAGCACCAAAGTAAGAAAACCAGGTAAGAAACCATTTTGGGAAATTTTTTATAATTTTCTGATCAAAATGAATGAACCAGGAGTGAGTAAAATTTCTTACGTAGAAAACAAAATACCAGGCCTTTTGATAATCTTGGTAATCAAAAGTTTGAGGAATATAAACTCCTTTAAATTCTTTTGAAGTTCGAGGATGTTGTCCCCATTCAGAAGGAGAAATTACTTTGATAATCTTTAATTTTTGGAAAAATTATTTTTTGAGATTCTTGAAGATCAAATGTATGATCAATAATAACCGAGTTGGTCTCAATAAGGATTAATTCATAAAATCTTCTATCTTTGATAATATCAAGAGTGTCAAAATGACATCCTCAGAAGAAACATTTCTTGATAACTTCAAATGGTTGAGAAGCTTCCCATTCAAGTTCGACAGGAAATAAATCTTTATAAATATTCTTGGTAAAGTATCCTTTTGGGGAATTCTTTGAGGGAGAAGGATGAGGAGAGGACACTCTTCCTTCCATGATATCTTTGAAACTAGGGGTTTGAGGTTTTGAAGGTCTTTCAAGAGGAGAAAATCTATTTGATAAAGAAATTCTTTCTAGAGCTTTTGAGGAAGAGGCTTTGGAATAAAAGTCACTTGCAGTTTGCCTTCTTGCCATAATTTCCCTATAGGAATTCTCTTGTTAAGAAATCTGGAATTGAATTTGATGTTCCTTTAATAAATTCAATTTGAAAATCAAAAACTGAAAGAATTACTTGCCATCTTGCAAAAATTTGTTTTGAAACAAGGTTTTTAACATCTTTTTCAATAATGTTTTTTGCACTAGCACAATCAATTTGAAGTAAAAATTCTTTGTTAATCAAATCATCTTGAAAATTTTGAATGCATGAAACGATTGAAAGCATTTCCTTTTTAATAGTTGAGTAATTAATCTGAGGACCTGACCAGGCTCCTGAGTGGAATCTAACTAAGGTTTCTTTTGAATCAATTTTTTGTTTAAGGATACCTCCGAATCCTTCATTAGAGGCATCAGTTTCGACAATTATAAAAGCTTTAGGATCAGGAAGACTAAGGCATGGTAAGGTTTCTACTAAGGTTTTGACTTTGATAACAATCTGAGTACATTCTTCATCCCAAATTGGAGAATTTTTCTTAAGTCTTTTAAACAATGGTTTAATTAAAATCCTAATATTTGGAATAAAGTCTGCAACATAATTTAAGCATCCTAAAAATCTTTGTAATTGATTTTTATTGATAATTTCATTTGGAAATTTATCAGCAAATTCTAAAGATCTTTGAATTGGAGTGATTTTATTTTGATAAATTTGATGGCCAAGAAACTTAATGTTGGTCTGAACTAATTTGATTTTTGGTTTAGAAACAACTAAACCATTTCTTTTAACAATATTGTAAAAGATATTGAGGTGTTTAAAATGTTGACTTATTGATTTAGAGTATACAAGGATATCGTCAATGTATACAATAGTAAAATTTGTATAATTGTAAAAAATTTCATTCATAATGTTTTGAAATTTTAAGGGGGCGTTTTTGAGTCCAAAGGGCATTACATTCCATTCATAGTGTCCAAATGGTACTGAAAATGCAGTTTTGTATTTATCTTTTTCAGCAATTTGTATTTTCCAAAATCCTAACTTCATATCAAATTTTGAGTATATTGAAGCAGTATTAAGTCTATTTAGTAAATCTCTCTTGTTAGGTATTGGATACCTAATCCATTGTAATGCTTTGTTTAAAGGTTTATAATTAATAACAAGTCTTGGGGCACCTCTTTCTATTTCAACTTGATTCTGAACATAAAAAGCTGCACAACTCCAAGGAGATTTACTTCTTCTAATAAACCTTTTATTGAGTAATTCTTGAATTTCTTTTTTACAATACTTGAGTAGTTCTTTGTTCATTTGTATTGGCCTTGCTTTTGTTAGTATTTTTTCTTCATAAAAAATTTTAACATAAGGTAGATTGACAGAATGTTTCTTTGTATCCCAAAAGGCATTTGGGAGATCTGAACAAACTTCTTTTTCAAGTTTTTCTTTGAATAAATCAATTTGTGTCTTGATTTTTAGTCTTTGAATTTGTTCTTCAATTTTTTTTTTTTTTATGATAGATTTCCCTTGATAAAGATTTAATATGTTTTTGCTTATTTTGTATAAGGTTTATTTTACTTATTCCTAAATCTTTGAGTGTATTAATTTCTTTTTCATGCATTTTGTCAACAAATTCAAATGTAATATTTTGATTACTGATTGAAGTAAGGATACCATTTTCATTTACTATGAAAGGGTAAATCATAGTAAAAAATGGTGTACCTAGAATAATTTCTTGCTGCATATTTTTAACAAGTACGAAAGTAGTCTTGAGGCAGATGTTATCTTTACAAATATGAGCATTGAAAATTTTGTATTGTATTTTGAGCGTAGAGTTTGTTGCACTGAATAATTGTACTTTTGTTTTTTCGTAATAACAGGAAGGTATAAGACCTTGTTGTAAACAGTTTAAATCTGCTCCTGTATCTAACAGGGCACAGCCTTTAAGAACAAAATTTTTATTAATAACAATTTTGATTTCTGAATACCATTTATGAATATTAACTTTTGATAAATAATGAAGAAATCCTTGATTAATTTGAAAATCATCTGAATTGATTTTCTCTTTTCCTTTATTATTGATTTTTTCAACTTTTGAATTTAAACGAGGCATTTCTTGTTTAAATTCTTCGCTTTGTTCTTTTAACTTCTTAATTTCTTCTTTAGTTTGATTGACTTCTCTTTGTAAATCTTGAATAGATAAATTTTCTTTTGGTAAAGCTTCTTTGTCTTTAAATCTATTAAATATTTCTTTAAGATTATAACCTTCATTAATTTGGGAAGTTTTTCTTTTTCTAAGTTTCTTTTTAATTTTTGTAAATATTTGTTTTTGATTTCTGGTTCTTGAATATGTTCAATCATCTCAAGAATTATTTCATTTGTTTTTGAAATAACATTAATAGATTTTGAACATTTGTTACAGGAACAAAATCCTAATTCTTCTTGGCAAGATTCTTCTGAAGACGTGGTTTGATTTGATGAATCAGTGTTTGTATTAATTTCATTAATAAAATCTTCAGAGGATGAGCTTGAGTAAGAGGTTTCAGATCCTTCTGATTCACTATTAATAATTAAATTAAGCATTTGTCTTTTTAAGTTCTTTCCAATGTTAAGTTCTTTTATTTCTTGTTTAACCCTACAGTCTCTTGCATAATGTCCTTTCTTTCCACATTTGAAACAAGTTTTTTGATTCTTAAATTTTTGAGGTTTTTCTTTTCCTTGAGGTTTTGAGGTTTCTTCAGATCTTTTCTTCTTTTCCTTGTAATATTTTTTATCATAATTCTTATAGTATTTTTTGGATGGTTTGTACTTTTTATGAACTTTCTTAAGGTACTTTCTTGAAGGTGCTTGAATTTTCTCATACCCATATTGAGCACAGAAATCTCCAAGTTCGCCTTTATTTCTTTTGAATTCGGTTTTCATCTGGGATTGAATTTTGAGTTTATTGCATAATTTAAGACCTTCATGATTAATTGAACAAACAATTTGACCATAGGTAATTGATTCATAATTTGTTCCTAAAGTTTATATAACACGATCTCTTACTCTTTGAGCAAAGAGTATTGGTAATGCACTAATAAACTTTTCTTTCTAGAAACCAGATCTTCCATCTGGTCTGCCCATAACTTTGACAATAAAAATATCTTTGTACCATTGAAAGTCAGATAATTTTGGACAAGTAAGGTTAAGAAGAATGACACTGTTCTTTTCATGTTGACTACTTTGTTTACCAATGAAATGTCTAAAGATTGACCAAATAAGTGCTGCAACAACATCACTTTCTTGCGTAGGGATTCCATTTTCTTCCTTAACTTTCTTTGATTCATAAATTTGTCTTTTTTCAAAAGCAGTGAGATAATGATCCCACAATTCTCTAAGGGTTCCAGTAAAACCATGAGTAAGGAGAGAAACTATTTGTTCTTCACTGGTTTTATTTGAATGAAGTCTATAGGCAGTTGCTGCCATAGCCATTTGGTGTAAAAAGGAATGAAGTTGATGTTCTGTCAAACCATCAATTCTCCATTCATGAATTTCATTTCCTTGAAAGTTTCTTTGAGGAAGAAGATCATTTGGTTCTTCTGATAAAAGACTTGGCGGTGTAGGTTTCTTATAATAAGTTCTTTGACTTTGACTTTTCCAATCTTTGATTTTGTTTATGTCAAAGCTTTCCTCTGTAAAGTTTGACTCTAGATTTTTGATTGCTTCTTCTTTGGTTATTGTACTGATTTTAAGATTTGAAGTTTGACTAACTAATTCATCAATTCTTTTGATAAGTAATTCATTTTGTTTGTCGAAGTTAAAATTCTTAAGATTATGATCAACTATATTAAATTTAATTGGTTCTTCTAGTCTTTCTTTTGATTTACTTGATTCGCCTTTTTCATAAGTGTTGTTAATTTTTATTTCAACAAGATTTTCAAGTTGTTCTTCAATCCTTGTTGATTGGGTGGCTATTGATCTTAACATCTGATTTGTATAATTATTTTGACTAATTAATTGATCAACTTCCACTTTACTTTTTGATTCCTTAAAAGAAGAGGCTCAAATTTCTGTTCCTTTGTAATTAAACCTAATTGAATTTTCTGGAGGATGAATTGCTTTGATAAAATAATTATCAGTACTTTTCCAATTTTTAACGGGATTTTGAATTACATTAATTGTTTGCCTATCTTTGACAAATTTGAAGAAAGAAATGTTTTCTTTTATCTGTTCCATCTTTTTAAACCATTCTATCTTATTTTGTTCTCTTTCTGTATGATTATACATTTTGAAAAATAACCTTCTGTTTTTCTCATTAAGTTCATGATAATAATCTCTTTTAATCATTTCCATATTTGGTTTAAATTCCTTATTAATAACCATAACATTCTTTCTTTTCCCTTCTTCATAAAGATTTTCTCTTTGTTCTTCTGTTAGGATTTGTGATTCTGTTGGAGAACTTGATTTAGGGATTTCTTGGTAATAGCCTTGAGGTATTTCAGGGCCAAAATCAACTAATTTTAACTTAAGATTTGTTTGATTTGGTTCGATATAAGTGTAGAGGCTTGAAATACTTTTTCTTCCTAAATCAATTGTTCGTTTTGAAGTCTGTCCTAGACTGTGACTTCTTGTGAGTAAAGTTTGAAAGTTAATTTTAACATTTCCTTCTTGATCTTGAATAACTCTTGTGGTGACTGTCTTTTCTGTTTCTGGAATAATTTGATGATCTATCTCATTTAAGTTTGTGAATTCCCAATCTCCCTCGGCCTGAATCTCATTCCATTTTCTTGGGATGAGAGGCAAAGGATTTTCTATTGTAATTTGCTTGTAACATAAGAGTTTCTCCTTTTTCACTTGTTTGAATTGAATTTGGTAATATTGTTGAAGTCGTTGCTTTATAATAAATTTGATAAATAAGTTCAAGATTTGAACTTCTTGAGTCCACATTGTAACCTTTTGTTTGTATGTCAAGTGTTAATAATTTATATAATGATTCATTATTAAGATTCGCCCTAATGTTTGGATAACATTCAAAATAAATTGGTCCTTCTGCAATATTTGACTCAAGCATTCCTAAAAGAGAATCATTGAACTTATGATGTCTAGCATCACGAAGAACAACACAAACTGGTTTGTTAAGTCCTACTCTTATTAAAGGAAATAACCCTACTTAAACCATATGGATTTGAAGTCTATCATATTTTGATCTAAGGGATTCTAGATCTTCTAAACTAAAAAGTCTCTTCTATTGTCTTGATTCATTAGTTGTTAATGAAATTGATTTATTAATAATTTTGATAAAATATTCTTCATCTTTCTCAATTGATCCTTTATGTTTAATAATTTGACTTTCAGATCTGCTCATTTTCCAGATCTTGTTTGAATCTTGATTCGGTAGACTCTTACCATTCCAATTTGATAATCTTCTTTCAATTTTGCCAAGTGATATTTGTAATTCTTTCTTATCGGATCTTTTGCTTGTTTCTTCTTGCTTATTCTTAACTTCTTTTAAGAATTTCCCTTTGTTTATGATACTTTGAACTACTTTATCCATTTTCTTTCTTGGTTTTCAATAAAAATATGCTTTAAGGTTTTCCTAATCAGGAACGGCACCGGAACCACCCTATACGCTCTCCTAGCTTTGGCGGGTTGACCAACGGATTTTCACTGCCTTACCAACACTTAGTGAAAATCAAAACATATGTTTAATGAAAAGTTTTGAAAGAGCAATGAATATAACTGGCTCTGATACCATTCAACTGGGATGAAGCTGAGGGATTTTCCATTCAGGTATCTAGGGATTCCTCTCCTGTCCTCTAAACTAAATGCTGCTCACTATGGTCCCCTAGTAAAGTAGAGTATTCCTGTGGGGGGGGGGGGGGGAAGAATAAGAAGCCACTGGTGGCCTGGAGTGAAGTTTGCTTACCAAAAGCTGAAGGAGGACTTGGAGTGCTTGATTTAAACACATGGAACCTGGCGTTATTGACTAAAACTCTTTGGAATATTCATTCGAAGAAGGACGCTCTCTAGTCTAAGTGGATTCACCAATTCTATTTAGCTAATTCTAATATTTGGGTAGTTACAACAGAGAAATGCCAGTCCCCCTTATTCAAAAACTAATTGGCATTAGGGATCAGCTTGTGGAGAAATGAGGATCAATTGATGCTTCAACTAAAATGATTGAAGCGTGGGAAAAGAAATCACAGCTGAGCTATGAATTCTGGAGAAATAAAAGCCATAAAGTGTTGCGGGCTAAAGAGGTCTAGTATTGTGGTATTCTCCCAAAACATGCCTTCTGTCTATGGTTGGGTCTGAAAAGGAATCTTCCAACTTGTGATAGGATAGTTAGTGAAGAAGTGGATAAGAGATGTACATTCTGCACTGCTGGAATTGAAACACTGGAGCATCACTTTTTCAGTTGTAAGTTCTTTGCTGAAGTATGGAAGGGGATTAGATCATGGCTTGGATTAAGAAGGCAAATGACAACCATTAAAGCTGCAGTGAAATGGCTACATAAAGAAGCAAAGGGCAACAACATTCATTCTGCAGGGAAGAAAATTGGGTTGGTTGCCACTGTGTATTTCATTTGGCATTTCCGGAATAGAAGTAGATTTAAGAGGCACACCATTTCCCCCTCGATGCTGATAAATGTGATTCAAACACATACATACATGACTGTTTATGGGAATTTTGGAATGTATGGTATTGATTAGCTTGTACTTAGAAGGAAAGTGAACTATATGTAAACTCGTGTAAGTAGGTTGTGGTATAATTAGAATGGTCATTATTGGTCCTTGGGGATGCCCAAGTTTTGATGTATTTACTGGAATGAAATGTAAGTAGGTATGTTCATATAACCGTAGTTTGGATTTGGCCTAAGTCTCCCTTGGGTATGCCCAGGTTTTTGATGTATACAAATTTAGATCATGACTGGAACTTAGTTCCTTTTGGCCTGGGGATACCCAGTGTACCTGTACATTCAATTGGATCAATATATTTACCCATTTTGATAAAAAAAAAGTACTAACCTGAGAATCTCAAGCCAAGTGGGAGAGGGTCATTCGAGGGCACAAGGTAGCAAGGGTGCACCAACTGTCTGGAGCACGGTTGGGAACCAGATTATACCTTATCTCAATGATCATGAACACCTCCGCGGTTCCGTAGCCAACTACTTTTATCTGGTAGAGACTGTAGTAATGCTTATCCTTATTTGCAATATTTCATTAGAACTAAGTAGTAAATCGAGAGCAATAATGAAAGCGGTTAAATGAAAGCATATAAATGAAAGCAGTAAATTGAAAGCATGTAAAAATCATCCCTTGGTATTCGAGTTGTCTCTCACAAACAACTGTCCCTGCAACGGAATGACCATCTAATCTACTCGAAAAATAAGAGAGCGTCGCCAGTTGTCACAGGCTGTCGAACACCTCTTGCACAATCCATAATTGATATTGAAATCTCATCCAATTAATGTACATTGGCTCTCATTGGTGTTCTAGGTATGTCACTATACCAAAATCAGCCAAAAAAGAGCCCCTAGAACATATTCGTAGCTAATATTTATACCCATTATGGATTATAAGGTTTGAATTTCAAAATAGGAAAGTTTAGCACAAAATCTCACGCAAAAGATTGTCATTGGAGACCAGGTCGCACCCCTATTTTTTGTTGGTCGAGATGTTGGTTGAGATCTAGACTTGGTCGCCCCTCAAGGTCTTGCTGGTCAAGCACTTGGTCGAGAATCTCAATATTTCAATATTCAGTTCAGCTCAAGAACTTTACGTGGTCCCCCCTTAAGGTCTTCCCGGTCGAGACTCTCTGTATTTCTGGGCTTAATAAGCTTTAGTATCTCGACTTGATCACCTTTGAGGATCACATGGTCGGACATAGTCTTTTTCTCTTTTATGTGTGTTGAGGCATTAGGAGTTTGACTAGATAGCTGATTTGAGCTTTAAGTATCCCAAATACTCTCTTGGCTTCTCGCATTGCTTAACTCCTTGGTTTTAACCTATTTTTCTTGAAACATGAACAAACCTTACATAACTTCGAAATATTATAATGAAGGGCATATACAAAATAAAAGAAGACAAAAGAAAGGTAAATGAGGGCCTAAAATCATGAATTTTAGGGACTCATCACAACCTCCCACTTACACTTTGCTAGTCCTTGAGCAAAGCAAAAACTAAGAAAACTAAGGAAATCCTATCTACCTCCTCTTTCGTGGGAAACACAATTGCATTTACCATACACAACAAGCCTTTAAACCCTTAGGTTGATCCTAGTGGACGAGTTGTAGTCTCGTGAGGGTTTCCAAGGCGATGCCCACAAACACCAATTCAGTGAACAACAAATAATATTACATGCAACACAGTAATACCATTTTACATACAAGAATATAACCTAGTTACATGTAGGCCTTTTCATACATGACTCCATTATACACGCACTCCATAGCAATTTACTCATGCAAATCTCTACAATACCTTGCCATAAAAAATAATACACTAATAGAGAATCACCCAGCAATTGCAATTGAGAGCTAATATTATCATGTAAATTCAAGCATAGATAGGTTACATCACAAGGCATGTGTAAAGTGCATGATCGGCCACACTCAAGATACCCTTAGACACCTATAGAACGATTTCCTTGACCCGGCCTCACTGGTATACCCTAAAAACACTCAAGAAAGATAGGTTCACTCGTATATGTGAGGAAGAATGTCATGATCAAACATCCCACATATTTTGAAGAACTGACGTTAAGTATGGAGTAAACTAGTCTCATCAAAATGGGATCTAGCCAAACATGAGGTGTCGGGTCCTTCACCCTAGAATCTTCTCACCTGCTCTCCACATCCAATCAAGACCACCCTAGATTGACCTATTCATAGACCAAGCATGAATACAACTCATGCATCAGATAGCTAAAGAGTCTTGTAGAATCATGTGTTGTGTCCCTAGCTTGACCTTTTCATATATAGAGCAGGTATTCTACATATTTTTCATTTCTTTTTCTTTTTTTTTCTGCTCATTCTTTTTATCATTTTCTTTCATGGTTAGTTAGGACATTTTTCACAAATTTTTATGTCTTCATATCACCAATGGGACTTTAAGCTCGAAAAGGGGTCCATGAACTAAGTCTGTTTCTAGGGGTGACTCAATTTTCACGTCTTGAGTAGGCTACAAGACCTTAGTTTATATCTTCCCACTAGACATCACCTCTAGGATAGAAAATGCAAGAACCAAGACTAGAAGATAAATAAAATCCAAAAAGAAAGGAAAAGTTGAGTTCCATAAGCTCAAAGTTTGACGTCAACAACTCAAGAAATGAATGAATGATTTAACAGTGCCTCACAAGGTGTCAAAGTCTCCACGGTTGTTCTCTTAGTGCTCTCAAGGAACCCTAAGTGCTACAAATCACGTGTAAGTGCATTTTTAGCCTCGTGACATACCATGTGAATACAAGAGTTTACATAACCACATTAACACAAATGCATCACTAGTGAACCCATATAAAGTGTTATATTCATACATAGGCTATGTTATGTGAAACTATGCACAAATAACTAACTACTTCATTAGTGAGCATAATGAGGTCATATAACTGATAAGTCTATGCATGTAACGTCTAGGTAATATAAGAGTATGTAAAGAGTATAATAGATGTTAACATGACATAAAATACCTAGTGTTCACGAAAATATTTTTAAAAAGGTGTCATTTTTGTGGTTTGAAATGTGTCAAAACTTCAGTGTCCTCACTGAAGTGTGGAAAGAAAGAACCTGGGAATCATGGGAGAGGAAACAAGGCATGTTGTAATAAAAATCAACCAAAGTACCTGCATGAGTAAGAAACATAAAATCCAGACATCGCATGCAATAATACTCTGAAACACAAAATACACGGAGATACCAAAAACACCATGTATTTTCATTTATATTCATAGCCAGTACAATGTATATAGATCATCAAGAGAACATGTACAACCCTTGCAAAAGCATAGTGATGTGCAAGGTAAAAGAAAACATAAATAAGAGAAAATAAACTAAATAAAAAGAAAGAAGACAGTATATACACAGAGAGCGCATCAAAAGAAAATCCCGAGAGCTAGCCCTGGCCTAACTTGAGTCAGTAGCACCCCCAACTTACCTATGACCAACTCTAAGGACCTAAATACTATATACTCTACAATGTACAACCTACAGACTCAAAGGAGAAAGAATAATAAGAAATATAATTGGGTTGCCTCCTAGAAGTGCTAAGTTTACTGTCTTCAACTGAACGCAATGAATGCTCAAGTCAAACTCACTCAGGTTCAAAAGGAAGGGTATTTTTCACCATTACCTCCTTAAACCACTGTTTGCTTACCCATAGTCTTTTCTTTAAGTTCGAGACCATGGCATCAATAGCAAATATTTGCTCATATGGGTTCTCCAAGCTAGATATGGAGAGGCTATCAGGCTGAAGTATATCCTCTAGAGGGTCCCGCCACAGAATTGAGGGAGCCACTTCCTCAACACATTTATCAATCATGTCAACTTCCACAACTTGGACCTTATATGGTGGATGTTGGGATGCAGGCAAGGACTTCAACTCAAGTAATGGTGGGGCCTCGATGAGAGGACATGTTGGAACGCTAGAGAGAGTAGAAAGATTTTTGAACCTAGCTTTCCAGTGCCCTTTTTCTAGGTAAGGGGCTGACTCACCAATAGTAGAGACATGCACACACGGGTCCTCTAAACTTGAAGTAGAAGACGGATCAACTAGAGGCCTATCCTCAAGGGGATTTTTCGAAAGAGTCGAAGGGGCATCCTTCCCAACACCCTCGTCAATAATGTCTACATCTTCACATGACGCGTTATATGATGGGTGCTGGGGGGCACGAAATGCATTCAACTGGAGCTGCATGTTGCCGAAGGATATATCTATAACACCAGTCCTACACTAGATGCATGCATTAGCTATGGCTAAGAATGGGCAACCTAGAAGGACTAGAATTTGTTTCTTGGTTGGGTTGATAGGTTCCGTGTCTAAAACAATGAAATCAATGGGTTTAAACAACCTATCAACCTTTACTAGGACATCCTCAACAACACCGTGGGGTTTTCTTACAGATCGGTCAGCTAACCTCAAGGTGATCGGGGTGGGTTTTAGTTCTCCCAAACCAAATTGTTTGTAGACCGAGTAAGGAAGCAGGTTCACACTCGCTCCCAAATCTAAAAGGGCCCTATCGATTGTATAATTGCCAATTACACATGAGATGGTGGCAACTCCGGGGTTCATAAGTTTGGGGAGGGTAGAACCTGAAAGGATTGAGCTCACATTCTCAGTCGATCTGACTTTTTTGTTAAAGTGCACCTTAGATTTGCGCTTTTGGGTGCACAGGTCTTTGAGGGACTTAGCATAAGCAGACACCTGCTTGATGATATCTAATAGAGGAAGGTTTATTTTTAATTGCCTTAATATGTCCATGATGGATTCAGTATTGGTTTGCTTCTTAGATTTAAAATGTGCCTCAAGGGCTGCAAGGTATGGCATTGGAGGAACATAATGGGGTAGTATTCCTTCAACAGTGGGATCAAAAATCTTGGGGTTGCTCACCGATCTAGAGGAGGAGGTGATACAAGGTTCAACATTGCATTTTGCCCTCATTTTCTCCTTACCCTTACCCATGCTTAACTTCTCCTCGGCTGTATTGGGTACTATCCTAAAAACTAAGGTGTAGTCCCAAGAGGGGGGGGGGGGTGAATTGGATTTAAAAATTTTCTTTTAATTCTTTTTAAGAATTCTTAACCTCGTTTAATTCTTTTAATGAATTCTTTAACTTCTTGTTGATTTATCAAATACACAATGAATACTTAAAACAAAACAAAATTCAATTCACAACCAAAACACAAGTATAATCAAGTAACCAATCAATCAACCAAGCCAATCAATTTTCCAATCAACCACAATATCCAAAGATATAAGATTCAACTTTAGTTTGTTTGCAGCCTTGTAAATATGAAAGTTTGATTCAAGCCCTTTGGTAATGAATTTGCTTTCTCAAAATGATTTTCAACAAAACATCCACACTTTTCCCAAAATTCAGAATTCAAATAAACTCTTAGTTAATTTATCTTTGGGTGTTAACCAATTAACGTACTCCCTTATGGTTTCCATAAAGTATGGATTAACCAACGTACTCCCTTTCGGTTTTTGCAACCTAAATCAAAATTAGACCTTAAGTTTACTTGATTTCCAAATTTATGTAGTATATATGATTAAGAAATTAAGTCATCCACACAATTTATATGTGCTGAAAATAAAGAGCAAGGGAAAGAGAGAGTGAGACCACGAATTTTATGAGGTTCGGCTTATACCCAGCCTATGCCCTCACCTGTGGAAAACCACCAAAGGATTCACTAAAACCAGTTCCTTTTCTGGGCGGAACAACACTATTTACACACTACTTTAGTAGGCTAGAGCCAGCCTCTCCAAGTGATATCCGCTCACTCGGTCATTCCTTTAATAGGCTAGAGTCTGCCTCTCTAAGTGATATCCCCACACTTAGCCAACAATCTAAATTCCTTGGAATCGTAAAAAATATTATAATAATACAAATTAGTAGCTGCGTACAAGAACACTCTCAAACAGAGTAGATTAGTACAAATTCAGCACTATGTACTTCAACAATTTAAATACCAATATGAAATAGAATTGAAGCTCAAGTGTAGAGATCACCAAGGTTTCTTTTGTGATTGAGAAAACTCAGTATGAGAACTATAGATTGATGTTTCAGCAACAATTCAGATGGTTTCCCCCCAGCAAGAGTATGAGCAACAGAGAACTATGTGAGAGATTGAGAGTTTTAATGCAAGTGTGTTGTGTAATTGCTTGGTTATTAATTTCTTAAGATTAAGGAAGTATTTATAGGATTTTTATGATTAGTTTCCTTGTTCCCCAAGTTTCTTGGAGTGTCCACCAAGTTTTTTATAATGTTCATATTTGAAAAACCGAGTTTTAGAAAATTTTCGTTAAGTTCAAAAATTCAAATTCCCTTAAAGTCAGTTGGTTGGACAAGCGATTGAGTAAGTAATTTTCACAAGGTCAGTCGGATGGATAGGAAGTTGACACCTTTTTGTCTGTTCAGAATTTAACCCAATTAAATGTCAGTCGGCTGGCTCGACACAATTCAAAAATGGTCAGTCGGTTGGGCGCGTCAGTCGGCTGCGCATGTCAGTCGGCTGGCATGTCAATCAGCTGACTGATTTTAGTGCAAACTGTCAGTCAGCTAGGCAGTTATTCATTCTGGTGTTTTCCTATCAGTCAGCTAAGTAAACCCAGTATAATGTGGTTGGTCGGCTAACCAGTCATTTTTTTTGGTTTTCCATTTTTAGTTTTTCAAAATTAGTTTTGCTCTCTTACTTTGATCTTTCATAAAACATTTTCTGGGTTGTTAAAATAGGTCTCTAAGTCCATAAATATCCCCTAAAGAGCTTCAACAATATTTCAAAAGATATTTAAAATATGAAGCACTTACATAAAGACTTCTAAGACTTTGAACATTTTTGGCGCTTGAGTCTTCATGCTTGTCTTTTTTTTTTATCTTTCTTTTGCTTTGCTTTCTTTTGCCTCTTTTGTTTTTCTTCAAGTTTTGATATACTTTCAAGTTCTCTCTCATATACTTCAAGCTTTAAAATATGAAGCACTTACATAAAGACTTCTAAGACTTTGAACATTCTTAGCGCTTGAGTCTTCATGCTTGTCTTTTCTTTGATCTTTCTTTTGCTTTGCTTTCTTTTGCCTCTCTTGTTTTTCTTCAAGCTTTGACATACTTTCAAGCTCTCTCTCATATACTTTAAGCTTTAAAATGTAATCTTGAAATCCATGCTTTAAGGTTCTTCATTTGCATGATTAAAAAAATATTAGCAAAGTGATTAGCAAAAAAAAATTCTCTCTCTCCTGAAAATCCATTTTTTGCCCTAATACTCTCAAACTTGCATCCTTTTGATAAAATTCGAGATTGTGAGAGTTTCATTCATGTTTGTTTGATTGTTGCTTAGAGCTAATCCTCCCTTTGTTGTGTTTACTTGATATTTAATTTTTGGGAGCATAGCTTAGGTTTGTCCCGTAGATTTGCTCATTATAAATCTTGTGTGGGATTAAACCAAGAAAGTTTAGGATATTTGTATTTCATTGCAAGTGTCCAAGAGCTTCGTTTTTTGTGTGCAAAGAATTTTTCAAACAAGCAAACAATCCT
Organism: Malania oleifera; assembly: GCF_029873635.1. NCBI lineage: Eukaryota > Viridiplantae > Streptophyta > Magnoliopsida > Santalales > Ximeniaceae > Malania > Malania oleifera. Next base: position 84,541,679 of record NC_080417.1, read on the forward strand.
TTCAAACTAGCTCTGTTTTTATTTCATTGAAGAAAATCATTTTGAAACTAGTTTGATTATCTATCTAGTTTACTTGGAATATTTATGTGTTGATTGAAATATTCTATTTAGATTCCAAGTCATTGCTTGTGTTGATTATTCTTGAGCATCATATTGATTGTGTTGCGTCAAACACTCTTGGGCTTTATATTGACTATACTGTGTTGAGTGTTGGTAGAACACATCTTGCATCACTGAGCTTACACTATATCCATGCTATTGATGCGCATTTGATTGAGCTTATTGTTTGGGTACAAATATGCTTTACATGAAAGAACTATTTCATTGTACCATTTGATTGTAAAATATGAGTGTTTCCAGGCGTGGTCTGAGTGGGTGGTAATCTAGCCCAGTAAGGATTGTTGTAACGGTTGAGGTCAGCCCTTGAATTGACCTGGTTTGTATAGGTGCTGCTCCACCCGATTAAGTAAGCAAGTTATAGTGGTAATCCTTGTGCCATTTAGCCAAGGTGGGGACGTAGGCAATTGGCCGAACTTTAATAACATCTCTGCGTGTCACCCTTTCTTTACTGCTCTCTAGTACTTGTGTGATCGATTAAATTGTTTTATCTACATTCTGGTATACATTTACTTTACTTGCACTAGATTGACCATAGGGTTGTGAATATACTGGTATTAGGAGATTGACCTAGGGATTAAAGTTTAAAAATACCAATTCATCCCCCCTCTTGGGATCACGGTAAAACTAACATTGTTACTAATAATTGGTCTTTAGTGATGATTTTGAGTTGAGAAAATGTAGAATTTATAGTTATGGTCGTAGGCTTTTTGTAACGAAATAAAATCATCACTAATACTCCATTATTAGTGATAACTTTAGAATTCATCACTAATAAGTATTAGTCACTGCCGTTTTAGCGACTGATTTGAGACTGTCGCTAATAATCACGAAATCATCACTAATAAGTATTAGTGACGGTTTAAAAGCATCACTAATAACCTTATTTTTTGTAGTGCCTTTGGTGATAGGTTAAATGAGAAACGCATCATACTCACTGACTTCGCTAAGAAGTTCCCCACAAGCCCTACAGATAAGCTGCCCTGCTCACCAAACTCCTTCAACAAAACCAATGTACTCAGTCCCAATGTCAGACCTGAGGATTTCTTTCTTGGTCTGATTTTCCACCTCAACCACAAGTTAAACTTAGTACAAGCCTCAAACTTGTGCCATATGAGATACACCAAGATCTTTCATGATAAACCCACATAATACATATGTCTACCCTGAGATGCTATCATCACAGGTCCCCAAACATCTGAATACATGTGGTCACCCATATGCCCTAACCGCATATGACATAGAACATCTTACTCAGTTTCTATAGCTATAGCACCACCTACAACTGTGATACCCTGTAGTACATAAATATTTTCTACTACCTTTTACCCTTTCATCACCATCAAGTCGCCTTCACACACTTTCATTTCCCCAGTTTTAGACTTGTAACTATATCAATTACAATCTAAAGTGCCCAATGAAATTACATTCTTCCTTAGATTCGGTACATGCCTTACATCACATAAGGTTCTCATAACACCATCATACATTTTGATTTTGAGATTTCCAATACCACTTATTTTGCAAGAAATATCATTTTTTCCATAAAAAAAATGAACCAGTATTTACTAACCTATAAGTGTTGAACCATTTTCTATTTGCTATCATGTGATAAAAGCATCCAGAATCTAGGATCCAAGAATTCGTGAGGCTCTCCAAACCCAATGAAATACATAGCATATCACCATCACTGCTCCTTGAGTCTCCTTCCACTACATTTATAGATTTTGACAGACCCTACTGATTTTCATTCCCTTTCTTCCAGTCCAAATATTCTGATATTATGTGCCTTATTTGACCACACCCAAAACACTTTATGTCCTTCCTCTTCCTAGACTACAGCTGAGATCCACTGTAGGACTTATGTCTTCCACGTTCTTGGTCACTCTTCATCACAAGCCCTTTACCAGGTGAAACTTCATCGTTGACCCTTTTTCTTTGATGAAAACCAAGCAATGTGCTTGTCACCTCTTCCAAATTCAGGCTTTCTTTGTCCCATGTCAGAGTGATAACCAAATTCTCGTACATGTTAGACCTGGGTAGGGAATTCAATAACATTAGCGCCTTGTCTTCCTTCTCAAACTTTACATTAACATGCATCAAATCACTCACAATCTGATTGAATTTGTTAATATGTTGGTTTAAATCCGAACCCTCCACTATTTTAAGCCAAATCAATCTTTTCTTAAGAAACAATTTGTTTGATAAAGACTTAGACATATATCAGCTTTCCAGTTTTTGCTAAACTACTACCGGAGAATCCTCATCCATGAAATGATACAACACACCATCAGCCAAAAACAACTGGATGGTTTATACTACCTTTGCCTCTAATTCATTCAAAATTGCTTCATCCATGCCTTCCAGTTGAATTTCGTATAAGAAATTCATCATGCCTTGCTACACTAAGAGATCCTTTACCCTTCTCTACCACAAATTAAAATTCCCGGTTCTATCAAACTTTACAACGTCAAATTTCACAAATGAAGATTCAGAGGTCATTACAACAATGCTTTGATACCAATTTGTTATGAAAAATGAATTACATAGTGGAATATTTATATCTAGGATCAAACACACAATGCAGTAATTAATGATGAATGTACAAAACAATCCACAACCGCAGCAAGTATATGAAAGCAATAACAATAACACAAGGAATTATGTAGTTTGGCAATGCCTACATCTACGGGAGCAAATGACAAAATTCACTATCTTATTGTCCAAAGGATATGAACAATGTACAACACTCTTCTTTTTATAACCATTCATTACAAATACATCAAAGATGACATATAAATAGAGTTCCTAGAGGTTTTTCCTCCAAACTCGAATCATATTAACGACTCGTTTCAAAATTTAAAAAGTTTGCACTGCGTTCCCGAGCTAAACCGTCGATGGGTTGGCCCAAACCGCCTACGGTTTCAGAAAAAATGCATATTGTCTAAAATTGGGTACCAAACCGTCGACAGTTATAGCCAATCCATCGATGGTTTCCTTGCCACTCCACCAACACCTTGATTTTCTACTATGTTTTCTCTTTGTACATGTATCTCATTCAATATATGAGTCATACATCACAACACACATGATTGCATTGGGAAGTTGAAAAATATAATTAATTATAAATAAATGCTGAAAGCATTAGTTGACTAGTGAGTTAGTTTACTTTACCTAATTTAAAAGAATTATTATTATTATTATTATTATTATTATTACATAAATTATTATGTAATACTAATGCATGATGATTGATAAGGTATATGAATATATGTTTTTAGAGGATGCCATGGTGCACTTTATTATAAAGGGAAACATGTTTCCATATTTTTTGATTGATTCAAATTTACAATTAAACAACAAAAAAGGTGGCAATGTATCACCTTCTGAACATGGTAAGATAATTTCAAACTAGTTGCTTTTAATGAATTATACTCTTGCGGATGTAGCATATGCATTTTATAGACTATGGTATCATGTGTAATGGATTTTCTATAGTATTAGAGGGTTACAACTTCATTATTGATTATGTCATTACCCTAATAAAGGTATTGTTTCATGGAAATTACCCAACAAAATTGTTATAACTCAATTCACCATGAAGTTTATTGCCTTAGAGATGGGAAAAAATAAAGATGCATGGCTAAGAATTTTCTTAGCAAATATCCTTTTGCGGATGAAACTAGTGATCCATATGTGTCTATGGGTTGTAATTACCAAGCTTTGATAGATTGTGCAAATAATAAAATTTATATTGGGAAAGACATAAATTTACCCCTAAGACATGATATGGTAAGAAGTTTCAGAGTGAGGGAGTAATATCCCTAGATTACGTGAGATCAGATATAAAGTTAGCAGATCCTCTAACTAAATCACTAGGTGGAAAGTTAATGTGTCATTCAACGAGGGGAACATTGCTTTTGCCTAAACTTAAGATCAAAGATGATGGTAACCCAACCTATATGATTGGAGTTCTCATAAAGTAGGTTTATATGAGTAGTAACAAGTCATCGGTTGTCCTTGTATACACTATCATTGAATATATAAATGCCCCTTCCTATGGTGAGGATATATAGCATAAAACTACAATGTGCAAGGTTGAACACTTGCTCTTAGTGACTTTCGTAGCTCTTATGGGTGGAGTGATTAATTAAAGTGCACACTTAATGGTTTCACTAGTATGAGTGTGGAGTGGGGCTGCTACTATATCATTTTAGGTAGGATTGCTAGAACACTAATAAAATCCAAGCGAGGTGCATGATCTATTTGCGCCAATCCATGTTGAACAGTTAACCTTAAGATTGTAATTCAGGTGGTAAGATTAATTGACTTACAATAGGAATTATGATTCATAGAGACTTAATATTTTACTATACTTTATGATCACAACTTATCTTTCTAGGTTTGGTTCATAGCCCAAAAACCACCAGATATCATACATTGCAATTTGGTTGGTTAAACCAAGATATTCTTTAGTTTTCTGAAATGGAGGGGATTGTTGGTATTTTATGTAAAAATATTTCAAAAGTCTTTACTACTATCCTCTAATGGTCATTTAAATATTTTATTTAATTTATTAATTGTTATGAAACAGTTTTGACAATTGTTAACCATTTTTGTGACCATTTTATGACTGTTTTGTGATCGTTTTAAAATTAAAATTGTTTATTTATATATATATATACACACATCGAGATAATGACATATAAGAACCTAATTGCTAGTGTTTTTCTTTTTCTTCCTAACAAAATCTTGTATCTAAAAGTTCTTTTATTATAGATCTGATAAGTGGTTCTTTCCCGTGATCATCATTTATATGAGTCTGGGTTAACCAAGTCGAGCTCTTCGTCTCTCCTGATTAATGAGTGCATACTAGTAGAAAAGGTTGTTGTATCCTAAGGGTACCCACCAACGAGCCTATCAGACTATATTGAATGGTGAAATATTCCCAAAGTCCCAACTAGTGAGTTTTCTTAATTTTATTATTCACATCCTGGTTTTAGATTTATTTTTCCAACAAATCCAAAATTTAAAGGCAAAAAGAAAAACTCTTTAGAAAATCCGTTCCTTCTACAGTTGTATATGAAATATGGAAAGAGAGGAATTTAAGGATTTTTCAAAATAAAGCCAGTCCAGCTCAATCAATTTACCGAAGAGTTCTTAGCAACTTAAGACGTTTGGTCCAGAGCATGCTCTCTGCTTTCTTCACTAGATTGGGGAGATTTTCTTACCCTCTGCTCGTCTCTTAATATGTAAGACCTGTGAGCTCTTGATATGTAGAAGCAAGTCATTTCAGTAAAATCTCTTTTACCTCTTTAATTTCTCTGTTTTTTTTTTTTGGTTTGCTCTCACCACAGCACTCCAATCCCAATGAAAAATGAGTATTTAGACCTAATTAAGCTCGCCAACTTACGCTGGTGGCGTGCAAATTTTCTATTAAAACAATCTTGTAAATTTGAGTACGTAGGAACAATTTTTTTTTTTTTTTTTTTCAAATGAAATCTCGTTAAAATAAAGCCAGTTAAAAAAGATTCTTCAATTTCCTTTCCTTCCCACCTCCTCCCCCCCCCACCCTTTTTTTTTTTTCAGCTTACAGACGAGGGAATATACGCACAAACATATATACGCACACAGAGTTTCATGAAAAATGGAGGAGAGAATGGCGTAGCGTGGCATGGGAGATTTATCTCGTGTTTTGCAGCGCATGCAGTCAAAGCATTTTGTGGGTGCTCATGTTCTGCATGGAGATTAATTAATTTAACCATGTTGGAGCCCAGAGCAGAGTATTACTTGACGGAGGCCATGGTACGTACGTAGGAAGGAGGAGAGAAATCTACTTTCGTTTTGGCCTTTGAGAAAAAAAAGTGCGTAGGTTGGATTAGACAAATTAAGTACTCATTCTCAAGATTAAATCGTCATATATAATAGTTCATACTTGTTTCTTGTTACAATTGTCTGAGGAGTTCATGCTGCTCATCTTCGCACTGCCATTCCAACTTAATTATGATATATGGCCGTGAAGGGGATTAATTAATTAATTAATTTTGAAGCTCTTAATTTAATTATTTATGAAAATGAGAACTGCATATTGATATCATAAATAAATAAATAAAATTATCATTCATGACAAATGCCAACTATAATTAATTATTCTGCTAATGGTTAGTTAATTATTATATATAGCTGCTGATAATTATCATCATCAGTCATTCACCATGAAACAAATTAAGAAAGCTGCAACGAATTAATATACAAAGAAATTAAAGAAAGAAAGAAAGAAAGATTATATTTTTCTCCAAAACAAAAATAACTCAGAACGACAACAACTCTCTGATCGCTAGAGCTAGATAGATGGATGGATAGATAGTTCTTTCCTTCTTCCAAAGCTAGCCAGTAACAACCAGCAGCACTCCAGGAAAATTGAGAAGAAAATAAATAAATAAAGAGCCCAAAATTGCTCCCCTCCCCCCAAAATAAAAGAATACAAATAAATAAATTGAAAAAACGACGAAATTGGGATACGTTGAAGAAGAAAAAAAAGAAGAAAAGGAATTGGGCTGGGGCGGAGATGGATCATGGATCCTTATCCTTCTAATTAATAGCTTCTTCACTTGTTCATTCCAGTCGCATTCTTGACCGCATCAGCAGCTCCCTGTGCCTTTGCTCTCATCTGCTGTCCTGCCTGCACCAGTGCAACCCCCACGTCGATATCCATCCATGCATATATTAGTTTTTAACCATAACCATCACATCATACATACACACACACAAACACACATATGGATAGTTTTGGGAAATGGTATATTAGCTATTCATTTAAATTAAACGATGTGTAGCTTCTTATGCATGTACATAATTAATGGGTGTATGCATGTAAATGTATATACCTCCTGGCAGGACTCCCTGGCAGATTGAGCAGCATTGCTGGCCTTGTCTGCCATCTGGTTAGTCTTTTCCTGATGAATTAAACCAGTTATATATACATATATGTTAAAATCTTAAAAGATATAATAATATTTTTAACTTTACATCTCAAAAAAAAAAAAAAGGAAAAAAGAAAAGCATGGAAAGTACGTTGTAGGGCATTAGGAATTAATGTACCTGGACTTGGCCCTTGGCCTGGCCCGCCTGGTAGCACGCACTGTTTGATTGCTGGTTCATCTTGAGTTTTCTTTTGAGGGGATATGACTACGAGTACACAGCTAGCGATCGATGCTGAAGCTCACAACTTAATTAATTTGAGTGATGAATTTTGCATGGCAGCAGGGTGCGGAATTTATAGAGGGGGGAGGCGATGGGTTGGGGGGACGTGTGTGAGGATTTGTGATGACACTTGTAGTTCTGATGGTTGGGAATGGGACATCTGGCCTTTTGACCAGGCCAGCTGCCTGCTCTTCCATTCATCGGATCTCACTTTAAGCATCTAAGGCATGCAGTTGCATCGTTTATCGGGGTTCTTATTTGACTGTAATCTTTTTCTGAATTCCTGGGAATTGATTTAGTTATATCATTATATGAGAGGGAGCCTTCCGGAATTCTTGGACATGGTTTTGTCAATGTAAGCTCCCATTGGTTATTCTAATACAAACCAGGACACATGAAAAATTATTATAATAATTTTGCAACTTTCATATTTTTTGTACGTATAAAAGCCACGATACTCTTAAAATAGAAGGAAGAGATGTGTGTATTCACTTCATCCTAAACTTGAACATAAATGAGGTATATATTGGTACAAACCATGACTCTTGAACATCTAAATTCATGAACCCAACTAATTATAAGATAGGAATGATCATCCCCAAGAACTATCGACCCACCATCATATTCCTTATAAATATCAAATTACTCCTTATATGAATAATAATGAAAGGAGCAACCAGAATCCATAGTCCAAGTATCTTGAAAAGAATTATTTCCTAATGCAACCAACAAGAGCTCCTCATCATCTGAATTATTAGTCACAAGACTTGCAACACTTGAAGGTCGGTATTTCTTATCTTCCTCTTTGGAAAACAATCCCACTTATAGTGCCCCTTCTATTTTCACTTGAGGCACTCATCATTCTTGGTCTTTGATTTAGACTTCAATCTACCCTTTTGCTTATAATTCTTCTTCCTATGCTCGGTCTTGGCAACCAATCCCTCTAGTCATGGTCCTCTTTGTTAAGTCTTCTTCTAGCGTCGTTTGACCTGAGAACTCTAGAAATCTCTTTATAGCTTAAAGTGGATTTTCCATAGAGTAACGTCGTAACCAAGTGTTCAAATGAAGAAAGAACAGAAGATAACAACATTAGTGTTTTATCTTCATCTTCAATCCTTAAATCCACTTTGACCAAATCATTAAGAATCTAATTGAACTAACTCATATGCTGATTTAGATATTCACTCTTGGGCATATGAAGAAACAACAATGACTTTTTCAAAAGCAATTTGGTAGTATATATTTGCTCATTGACATATACAATCTCTCCAATTTCATCCATAAACTCTTGGCAGTTTTTTTCTCCATCATATGAAATATGATAGAGTCTATTAGACAAACAGTACTGAAGGCAATTTGTTCTAATTCCATCTGATCATCTTCATTCATCTTCTCTAGTTTCTCTCCTGTAAAATTCTTGTACACCTTATGTTGAACCAACATAATTTTCAATCCAAGGCAATCCTAGTCTCTTTAATGGCTAGGAGAGTCCTTTATGATCTATTTCACTGAATCACCTTTTTCCATCTTTCAACTCTGCTTCTTGGCTTGAGTTCATCTTAATTCTTGCTTCTTTTGGTTCCTAAGTGTTGTTAATTAACTCATTTTAATTTTTATCTTTGGTATAACTGGTAAGAACCTTTGTTCCTTATTTTTGCAGCTTTAGATTTTTTGTATTCTTATGGTTGGCTTATCAAGCTCCTTGTTGATAGGTGGAGGGGACTCATTCAATCACTGATTGTGATTGAACTCAGTGAGGAAACACTCAATTACACACAAACAAACTTTGATTTCAATAATAATCTGAAAATTATAAAGAATTCTCAAAACACATAATTTCTTTTCTCACTGGTTACTCTCCCTCTTCTATACCACATACATATTACACAAACACACATCTCCATATACATAGCAATGGATGGAGATGGTAGGTGGAGATCAAATTCAATAGAGGTGGGCTAGTCGTTAGAGGTGGCTGCTGACTCTCTTCAACAAAATGGGCTGGGGTTGGTAGAGGCAAGTTTAATTTTCAACATTCCACATTACCCTACAAAAAATCAGGGTATTAGTGACGAATTTATGAGTATTAGTGACGATTTTAAAATAGTTGCTATATGTACTGTTACTACTAACTTTTAGTGACGAATTAAATGTTTCATCACTAATACTGGAGTATTAGTGACAGATCATAACCGTCACTAAAACTCTAATACTGTCACTATAAATTCTAGAAAGGCTTAACTCAAATTCGTCTCTAATAGTAGGGTATTAGTGAAGGATTCAAATGTAATTCGTCCTAATACTAGGGTATTATTAGTGACGAATTGCAAATTCATCTCTAATACTCTAGCATTAGTGAATGAATCAAATTCGTCACTAATACTCTGATATTAATAAGAATTCAAATTCGTCACTAATTTGTATGGTATTAGTGACGAATTATAAATTCGTCATTAATAGTTGGGTATTAGTGACAAATTACAAATTCGTCACTAATAGTATACTATTAGTGACGAATTTGAATCCTTCACTAATAATTAGAAAAATTTAAAAACCTTTAATACTAACTTTTTTTAATCATCAATTCTTATATAAAAATCTGTAATTCCATTTTCGAATACATAAACTGAAACCATAATTACTACAAAATTCGTAAATCATTCAAAATTTTGAATTTAAATATAAATTCAATTAAAATAAAGAAATAACATATGTTCAGATAACAAAAATTATTTCAAAATATTCAAAATTCAAATACAAATACTAGTACAGATTCAAATTAAAATACAAAAATTTCATTTGTTCAAATAACAATAAAAATTACAAAGAAATAGTCAAAAGTTACATCTAATGACTGTAGTGCATGCATGCATGACATCGTACTAATGTTATGATAGCCACGAATCTTACAAATTAAGAGTCATAAAAAAAAAATTAGTATACAAATGGAGGAGAGCTGGCGTTCAGTATAATCAGGAAAAATAATTATATGATATAACAAATTCGCAAAGATTTCATAATCATGCATATTACACAATTTGTGCGGTAGTAATATCAATAATGAAAAAAATAATGTCAGTATTTAAAGCTAAACACTGAGTTCACATATTTCTATTGAGTTGCACACTTGAAAGGTAGCCTATAAAGTCGAAGGGATGAAAGAGTTTTTGAATAACCATGAGAAGATACACACACAACTATACTTGCAACTACTTATATATATATTATGTGTAATTACCTTTTAATTTTTTGAAAGGTAAAACGGAGTGAATTCATTAATAAACAAAACTCAAGTCAGAGGCTTGAGGATTCAAAAATGCAGGAAGACCCAAACAGGAAACCAACAAGGCAATAAAAACAGTGAGCAACCAACAAATCAACAGAAAAATTGAAGAGAACACCAATAATAGAAAATGCCAAAGCAGCTGAATCAGCAACCGAGAATTTGATAAAATTCATTAACCATACGTGTAATTATTATCTTAAGATTGAGACACCTTTAGTTATGGAGGTTGTTTCATCTTATCTTTTTTTTTTTTTTTTTTTTCTTTTGTGATAGTGTTTAAAGTCTTTGCTAATCAGGTAAAGTTTTTGCTAATCAGGTTTAGTCATGAAAATTATTTTATAATTTTTTTCTTTGATGGTGTTTAAGACCTTTCAAATAGTTGATTACTTTTTTGGGACATGATGTTAGTCTATCCTTCTATCCTAATCTCCAATTAAATAAATTTATGTCTAATATTTGAGTTCTCTGTTGCCCTTTTGATAAGTTTAGGTGCTTACAAGCAGATTTTAATTACGTTTTTAAAATTTTCATTAATTAATTATTTAATTTGTATTCTTCTTAATCAGTTTGCCATCCTAACAAATAAAACAGTTTTTGGAGAAATCAGATAAGTTGAATAGAAGGGAAAATGTGCATATGACTTAAAATAGGAGAGGACTTAAAATAGGAGTCATGTTTCATTACATGCTCCTCCTTTTAGATAGATGCATTGTGAAAAGTTTTGAAGGAAATTGAGAAAAATGAAAGGAAATGAAAGAATAAGTTACTCATAATTTAGGAGAAAATGATAATCCATGCTTGCATATTTATATATATACATACAAAATAACATACATATAAAGTTTGCTAGTAATTTTGTTGCAAAGAAAATGCTCAGAATGACTCCAATCTTTTGTAACGTACATATAAACAAGAGTAAGATTATAAAGCACAGGTTGTAAACATCATTGGCACACATGGTAGGAGAAGAGTATATATATAGGAAGTAGAGTGCACCCCACCTGCTTCAACCACTCTCTTGCCGTGACACTAGAGTTTTTCCTCTTAATTAAAAAGTAAAACTAAATAAGTACAAAAAAAAATCATTGAAATATATGCACATTACATTTACCTATCCACTTGTTAGACAAATCCAACTTAGAATTTGACCTTATCTGCGCAATATTTTAATCAAGATTGATGGAGATGTCAATCCAATCATTATTACTTTAACATTTATTTTATCATAATTATTGTTGTACATGGATTTTTTTTTTTGAATAAATTTTAACAAAATTTCGGCAGCATGTCATTTGTAAATTGGACATTTTCCCAAAAAAGCTGCACCTAATAGGTTCAAATAAGTCATTTATAAGAAGTTCAAGGCACATGAGAACCTATATCCACTACTAGCATGCAATACACATCAACTGCATCCGCCATGCAGGAGGCATTTTAGACTAGCATGCAATCATGTAGCAATCAATAATTCACGACAGTAGTATATGTATCCATTAAATTCAGAATATAAATAGCAGATGACAGTGAATAGTATTGAGTTCAGTGTAGTATTGTTATTCATCTAGGCATTTGGACATGAATATTATGAGATGATGAGAGCATTTAATTTAAATAATTATGAAGATGATGCTCCCTCTGATTTATGTATATATTCAACTTATGCCTTTTTTCAAAATTTCAAATCCTTAGCCAAGTTTTCTATTATTTTCAATGATTTAGGCTTGGCAATGAATGCTTTAGGCTTACCAGACCAAAAACATATAAATGCATGCTTCTATAAATGAACTAAGCCTACATTGCCTCATTTTTGATGATTCCTAACTTTCACTCATTCTTTCAAAAATATTTCAACATTCATTTTATCATAATTATTGTTGTATATAGGTTTTTTTTTTGGAGAAAATTTTAATGAAACTTCGGCAGCATGTCGTCCGTAAATTAGACATTTTCCCATAAAACCTGCACCTAATAGGTTCAAATCAGGCAGTGCTGCCTTAATAAGGTTTAAATGCATGTTGAATGCACTCTAAGATAACCCATGCATTGTCCTTGCATGAAGCAACTTTATCAGAAACTCTAATTTTGAGAACTTTTTATAGTTTGGATATAGGGGCACCCGTGCATCCCTCATGAGATTAGCAAATGGTTTACCGAGTCGATTCAACGTACTAGCATCGCAAGGTACGGTACCTACTGAAGTAGATTCATCACCAGTACGAAACATAGGCACATCGCCCGTGTCCATTGCAATCCCCCTTTGCAAGTCACCTAACATTTCAATTACCCCTTTCCGAACAGGTATCACCACCTACTATATTTGCCCCCTCATCTTCATCGTTATCATCATAGCTCTAAACTGCGTAATCTTCACTGTGGAACACCCATGTTGTGTACCTTTTCTCCATTCCAAAGTCTAATAAATGTGAATGGACCAAATCAATGTGTTTGAATGTTATGTTATGACATTTCTTGTAAGGACACCTTATTCTACTAACTTTGTCTGCACAACGATGTGCGAACTCTATGAAATCATGTACCCTTTTAACGTATTTTGGAAAAAAATCTACCCCAAGCGTTCATCCAACTCTTATCAATGTTCATTAATTACCCTACAACATGTTCAAGTAAATGGTGTTCATTACATTCTCATAATGTTTATAACGCATGCATTGTGAATCCTATAATCAACCATCATACTCTAAAAGGTACGTATCCTATCCCATTCAGGAATGTTGCATTTACATTGTGATCAATCGCTCAAATTTCTTCGTCATAGTCATCATAAATTTCGGCAGCATCTCCCCATGGCTCTCCAAGTACATGAGATGGGGGAAGTAAACATGTTGTTAGTTTTCCATCACAAACAAATTGTCACGATACCCCACTATACACCCAGAGAACACAAGTAGAGATGCGCTCGAAATATATAATGACAATTGACAAAGCATGAACGATGACAACAATGTAAATACAACTTCCTGAACTATCCACATTGGACAATCCAAGAATGGTTGAAATACAAACATTACTAATCGTAAGTGAAACAAATAATTAAAATGTTCAAGTGATTATTAGTCAACATAGTATGACTAATAATCAATTAAAATATAACAATTGATTTGTATCACATGTGCGATTAGGTATAAATGTATAGTAACCGTTCTTGGACAGGTCTAAGCTTTAATAAAAATGAAATGGCAGTAATTAATTTGACATTTTACTTCATATGACATTTAGTTCTTGACCTTTTACTGTACACTTAAGATTGTTGTTCTTAGCCAAGTATTTTTTATTTTCAATTATAAGCCTAAACAGATATGCAATGGAAAAATGTACACATTCCTAATTTTAAAAAAATCCAAGAATGTTCACACTTACAAAAAAGAAACCTCCAAAGTCCAAATAACATCTCTAATGGAGTAAATCAGAGGTTAGGAAATTCAGAAGCGTCCGTAGAAGTCCAATAGAATTTATCTAACCATCCTTAGTAGACAAACCCATAAAATCTAGATCACTAAATGGGGCAGATGGAAGCCTGAAGTTTCATTGTATGCAAACATGTGTACATGCACATAGACAAATTTCATGCATGCAACTTGTGGATATGGGATGACCAAGTCGTGAATGGAGATGCAATAAAAGGTAGAAATAAAAATAGCCAGGTTCTAAAAATAACTAAAAGTAACTCCAGTTTAAGAAAAAATGAGCAATTTAAGATGCTGAGACTTGTAAGATAATAATCAATAACTAACTGTCAATAGTTATCAATCTAATTTAAGGAGTGACAAGTGAAGATGAAGAAAAATGTGATTTTTTTTCTAGAAGAGATGATTGCCTATGTTTTCAAAGCACATGGTTCTATAAAGAAGCTAATTTTTCAAAATAGGATTTGAGCAGCTAACCTCAATGTCTATGCATTTATGAAATTTTAGAAAAGATAAATCAAGTCCTAACAGCAGAAGCAATACAGTTCCAGTATCTCCCAAAATACAGGTAGAAATCAAATGCTTCATGTATTTTCATTAATTTTAGAGGCAATATAATGTAGATAGAGACATCGAAGCACGCGTACAACCATTTAAAAGCATGGTAAAATAGAATGCAATAAAAAATGATCAACAGAAAAAGAAATAAAATAAAAGCACAAGGGTGCATGAGCACGGTACATAAGCAAAATAGAAAGCGCATAAAAATATCCCAAACATCTAGTCTATCCTAATCAGAGTCCGAATCGGAATCGGAACTGCATGAGCAATAAGATAAGGCTACTGCTCTAGCAGCATCTTGGTCTCGTGCCATTTCCTCCAGAAGACGACGCATTTTAGGGGTGAGAGGGGAGGGTGGTTGTAATGATCTTCTTAATAAACTGGGTTTTTTTATTTTTATATATATACTATGATAATCTACATGCTCTGATACCATACTAGGGGTAAACCCAATCATTAACTTAAGAAGTAAGAAGCAGAATTCAAATAAACATAACTATATGTAAATATATATATAGACACACACACACACACAGACACAATACCAGAGTACTAACATGTTTCCTAAAATATACACATATATCTGTTCTCCAAAATACCCTCATCTATGCTAGGATATACAAAAATCCTCCACAATACTCACTTCACTAACAGGGCACTACTGAAGCCCCTCTATCTGTGAGCCTAGTCTGCTCGCCTACCTGGATCACCTGAAAAATGATTTAATATTGGGATGAGTCAACGCTCAGTAAGACAAAATATGCTACTACTAGTGTGTGGCAAATGAGCGATAATATTATGAAAATCTGTTTCTATATTATCATGTATAACTGGATACGTAAGAATGGTACAAGTAATAAAATACACCACCCTTTTCATGTTGCTTAACATAACAGTATTGTAGGTTACTATTCAAAATACTTCTAGTGTACATAAGTATGTTCCCTATTTTTGTAAAGCTATATATACGTAATAGTAACTGAAAACTTTCCCTGTGGATAACTGTGTGTCATGATTTAACCCCTTATAACAGGGTTGTGCGGCCCGTAGGCGGGATCTACACTGGCTGACTGATCAGGGTAAATCACTATACTCTATCGGTCTGATCTGCCCACCTCAACCCATATCTAATGGGGAGCCTATCCACGTCAAGGGCCTAGGTGATCGACCTACTACCACGTATTATCTAATAGGTGGTTGCACTCATAACATAACATAATATCTGTAGCAATGATACCGTACTCTGTAACTGCATAGTCCAACATGGTCTAATATTATATAATATATCTCTATATACCACTATCTGATTTACCATGATTCTGAAATAACAGTAATTCATACGTCATAATATTGAGAACTGTATAATCATAACACTAATAACTGCATAATCATAGTACTGAAATTCATATAATCATGGTACTGAAATTCATAAAATCATGGTACTGAAATTCGTAAAATCATATCTCCGTACTATATTTATATTCTCAAGCCACACCATACTTTAATACATAATTTTCATAATTTAATAAACTGTATAATATTTTAAAAATATCTAGCATAGCATATTTCCCTTACCTAATTACTAGAAAGCCCCTATGGTATATTGGCCTAACACCCGCAAGGCCTCTTACACAACATCCTAAAAACAACATTTTTCAGAACAAAATATCAGTATTTCTTCACCTACATCATTTCCTATAACTATCATAAGGCTAAAAATGGACTAAAAGGTCTTACCCTGAATTTGGGATGAAATCTAACTTCATTTCTCCAACGATCTGCTCTGGCAAATTTGCAGAGAACTTTGCCAGGAGCATTGTCATGGCTTCGGATCGTTGATCTGGTGACTGGTGGGGCCAAAATCGAAGAGAGAAGGGAGAGAGTCCGTAGGAGAGAGAGAGAGAGAGAGAGAGAGAGAGAGAGGAGAGAGAGAGAGAGAGAGGCGCTGAAATGTGAATAAAATTTGATTTTTCATTACTTATAGGGCTAGATTCGTCGACGAGACACGTCACCTCGTCGACGAGTCCTTCAGTAAATTTGTCGATGAACCTTACCCTTCGTCGACGAAATTTAGAGCAGCCCAAAACCTTCGCTCGGTATTTTCTCATCGACGAAATGGGACCTCGTCGACGAGTTTATGAAAACCTTCGTCGACGAAATCCTGTATTCGTCGATGAAGCCTGGTAGTTTCCTGAAATTTTATTTCTCCAAAATGTAATGTCGTCGACGAAGTCTACTGCCTCTTTCTGTTCATGTTTCCAATTTCCTTCCTCTTATTATTTAAATACTATTATTCTTTGGGTCACTACATTGGTGGTTCCTTGTATTGGCGTGGCCTGAGGCAGCAAATGGTCTGGAATGTTCGCCGAAGGTGGATTATCGTAATCATACGACATGGTTGGCCTAGTCGTATGAAATAGCATCGGATGAGCAGGCATGTCCTCTGTAAGCCCTGGGGTAACATTCAAGGATTGCTCTCTACTAGGTGGTGTAGCAGAACGTGCCGAGGGCAACTGCACTTCCTCAAGAGTCACCCTTAATGCTCTCTTCTCGTCCGAAATCCTTTCGTGCTCACTTAGTATAGCTCAACCCTTGGAAGAAGACTCTCCCCTTGGCAGGTCCTAAACCCTCTGCCGCTTTGAGGCTGCCTGAGGCTCCCTTCGCGGAGGCATTAGCTAGTAAAGAGGAAATCCTATGATTTAAGTTCATTTTTTTTTTCAGAGGGGCATACTTAACAATAAAATTACGAGAAAATACTCACATCTACTTATTAAAAAAGTTCAACATAAATTTAATTTTAAAACTCATTTACTAAACCAAGTAAAATTATTAGTTACTTGTTCACGTGAGCACTTCATTTTAATATATATATATGTATATATATATATATATATATATATGATTATAATATATTAATTCATAAATAATGAGGTAAACATTTAAGTTGTTTAGGGTGAGTTTGATGCCCCTCTTTTGTCTTGTCTAGGTAGGTCTAATTTTGGTATAGTTTGTTTAGTTTCTAAAAATCAACTTTTAGTTTTTTAGAAGTTACAAAATCAAAATTTGAAAAGCTAAAAGCTAATTTTTTCACGAACAATTTACTTTTTCTATTGTTGTCCTTAATTTTTTCTAACACTATAACACGGTCAATGTATCAATTATATTTCCTAAAAGACCACCATATTCTTTCTAGTTATTATATACTTTTAAATACCTTACAACTGTTTTCATCAAATACTCAAATCTAACTTTTTCTTTCTAGCAGCTCCTTTTTCATAAGGAGACTAAACATTTTTAAAACGATTTCAATAAACTTATTCTTATCATCGCTTTTTAAAAATGTCAATTTAAAATTATGCATTTTGTAGCAAATGAATTATCTGCTAATGTTTATTCATTTTAAAACAATGTGTTATATTTTTGTTTCTTAGTCTTATGAATAAAAGGATGGCTATGAAATTCACCACTTCAAAAGTTAAATCAATAACAAGCAAAAGAATGTCAGGGAATCTCACAAGATAAAAGGAAAAAGGAAAAAGGAAAAAAAAATAGGCCAAGGAAAAAGGAGTAAAGTGGCATAACCTATTAAACACAATCCAATAAGAAATAAAAGGGCACTGCAATCTCAAAGACTAAAAGAAAATGAATGCTGGGAAAAACATAAAAGTAGCGCAACCAGCCCAAGATGGTTCCATGGAAGAGCTTTAATGTGCTATTACTTGGACAAGAATCATGATGCAAAATCATAGCATCATATATTATTGCTAATCTCGATATAATATCACAGCAACATTAATTATTGTTAATCTGGATACAATAATATTAGTGCTCAGACATCATTAAATTAAACCTAGAAAAGAACAAAACAAATTCAGGTAAAATAAACACTATCTACATCTTTAAGCAAAAACCTGCATTATAAAAAAGAATTTATTTCTAGATTAGTTTTGCAATTTCAACTTCTTTTTCGTCCAACACAATTTTAAATCTCATTTCAACAATCAAGCCAAAAATTCGATAAACTTAGCACTGGAACTTAGCAAAGAGTTGTAACTCATGAAATTCAAACATAGAAAGAAGCTCTAAAAAGTCAAAATAAATGAAGAAATGGAAAAACAGAAGCAAAAAATAAAATAAAAAATGCAATTATCATCTTTGCAGGCATTGAAGCAAAATAACATTTACTCGCAAAACTTTACAATTTTTCCAATGTGCTTCAGCTCCTAACTAAAATTTTTCCATACACAAAAATGACATCAAATTCTTCAAATCAAACATACCTGCTTGAAGGCTGGAAGGCTTCCAACGGTTAATCTCCTCGGCGAAGGCGACAGGGACAGACCAGGAGCCTCGGTGGCGGTGACGAAGAGATGGCAAGACTGAGAGAGAGAGAGACCAGAGAGGTTGAGAGATATGGAGAGACTAAAAGAGGGAGAGAGAGAGAGAGAGAGAGAGAGAGAGAGAGAGAGAGACAGAGAGAGCAGAGAGAATGAGAATATACCTTGAAGGCCTTCGGCGGTTGATCTCCTCAGCAAAGGCGACGGGGACAGATCAGAGCGTCAGCGCCAGTGGCAAGGAAAAGAGATGGACTGTGACGCCCCAATTTTCGTACCAATTTTTTTATTTAAAAATAATAAATAAATATTCACTCATCATCAATAACATCCATAAATCGGCCACGTCAACAACCCTATTACCATTATATGACCCGACCCGCATTGGGTACCAGGATAAAAGTTATTTCATTATACAACCTAACAACGAAAGACAATATATACATATCAGTCAGAATACAATACCCAAAGTATCAATATACATCTATACGCATCACCATAATAGACTAAAAAAAAACTCAACTCTAGGGGAATTACACCTCCCCTAGTCCAGAAACTCATCTTGTGTGTCAAGGTCTCAGCTCCCTATGATCACGGAGCTCTATCACCTGACCTATCCATGTTATCTAAAAAATTTAGATAATTTGGGTGAGACACATCTCAGTAAGAAGGAATAAATTATTTACAGTGTATGGCCATATGAGTTCAGTTATAACATACTTTATTTTTTTCAAAACAACATTTCTTCTGAGAAAATACACTGATATTCACATTCTCATAATTATATAGACATACAACACAAGCTTTTGTAAGCTTTAAAACCATTTCTCAAGTTTATTCATTTCCAACACACATAATTACCCATGAAGTTCCTGAGAATAGGGAAGATTGCCCGCTCATACAGGTAGCTTCCCTCTGCCCCCCTTACTTGGCTTACTGAGAGTCTTGTTAATACCGAGATCCTATGCCCTTGGCGCCTGAAACTCAAATCCTGCAATTCATATTTTTCCTAGATTAATTAACTCATTTCCCCCAAAATAATACTTAACTAACCTTCCCTAAGCTCCATACACCCCAAATTAACATTTAAACTAATATTTAACACTCCCACTTAATTTCCTGAATTATACCTGCGGGGCCCAAAATTACACCCGCGGCTCTCACCTGGGCCCTAAATTTCAAAAATCCTACTTCAACTCAGATGCTCAATATTTTAGCATTTCTAAATTAATACTAATTAATTTAAATTAAGCCCCTTAATAATCCCCATATCCCTAATTTGGGGTTTTGCCCACGACGATCCCACGAGAAATCTATCCCAGTAGACTTGTAGAGAATCATCCATAGATTCTTATGGTGGTGTTCAATCGTCAATCAGGCTTATAACTTGTAAGAAATTGAGAAAAAGGAGAAATTGGCTTATGCTAGGAGATATGCCTACGCCGCTCCTACCATCGATCCGCTCCGGTAGAAATAACGGCAGCGAAGAATGGAGTTCAGTGGGATTTTCTGATTTTCGATCTGGTTAAAATCCGTCACGAAACTAAAGAGAGAAGGAGAGAGAGAGACTGCGCAGGTCTCCTGTGCAGAATGAAATAGAAAAAGAAGAAGGAGGGGTCTACAGCTCTGCAAATTAGGAAGATGCTTCCTGAAGGAAATCCTCCAAGAAGCTTGTAAGTTATAATAATAATAATAATAATAATAATAATAATAATAATAATAATAATAATAAATTTTATTAATAAAAATAAAAATAAATTTTAATTATTTTTATTTTAAATTTAATTAATTAATTAAATTTTTTTTTTTTTTGGGAATTACCCCACTAATCTTGTATAATCATTTTTGGGGTTATTACATGGACAGACTGAGAGAGAGACACTGGAGAGACGAAGAGAGATGGAGAGATTGAGAGATTGAGAGAGACCGGAGAGACGAAGACAGATGGAGAGATTGAGAGATGGAGAGATAGAGAGAGAGATCGGAGAGACGAAGAGAGATGGAGAGATTGAGAGTGGAGGGAAATGAGGAGGCTTCAAGGGAAAGATAGATTGGGGAACCCGCGTGCGGCTTTTCTGTGTAAAACTATTAGTGACGAATCTTAAAATTCGTCACTAATAGTGTTTAATAAAATTTTATTTTTTATTTTTAAATAAGGGACGTATTAGTGACGATTCTCAAATCCGTCACTAATAAAGGGCCAATAGTGACGAATTTGAATATTTATCACTAATAGTCTGAAACAAAAATTTTTTATTTTTTTTAAATACGGGAAGTATTAGTGACGGTTATAAAATTCGTCACTAATAAGGAGCCAATAATGACGAATATATAAATTCGTCACTAATAGTCTGAATTTTTTTTTTAATTTCTTTTAAATAAGGGAAGTATTAGTGACATTTCTCAAACTCGTCACTAATAATGGGTCAATAGTGACGAATATGCAAATTCGTCACTAATACTCTGAAATTAAAATTTTTATTTTTTATTTTTTAAAAAGGGAAATGTTAGTGACGATTCTCAAATCCATCACTAATAAGGGGCTAATAGTGACGAATCTTCACATTCGTCACTAATATTCCGAACTAAATTTTTTTCTATTTTTTTTAAATAAATGAAGTATTAGTGACAGTTTCCGAATCCGTCACTAATAAGGGGTTAATAGTGACAAATCTGAAGATTCGTCATTAATACACTGAACTAATTTTTTTTTTTTTAATTAAATGAAGTATTAGTGATGGTTCCCAAATCCGTCACTAATAAGGGGCTAATAGAGACGAATCGTTATATTCGTCACTAATACTCTGAACTAATTTTATTTTATTTTTTTAAATAATAGTAGTGACAGTTATTTAACCGTCACTAATAAATTTCTTTTAGTGACAGATTTAATTCATCACTGATACTGCAAAAATCGTCGCTAATATTTTCCCGGGATAATTTTTGCAGGAAAAATGGTTTTCTGCTATATTTTCTGAGTTTTATTGACGAAACTATTAGTTACGGTTTCAAATTCGTCACTAATAGTGCCGTATTAGTGATAAACTAATTTTATTTTATTTTTTTAAATAATAGTAGTGACAGTTATTTAACCGTCACTAATAAATTTCTTTTAGTGACGGATTTAATTCATCACTAATATCGCAAAAATCGTCGTTAATATTTTCCCGGGATAATTTTTGCAGGAAAAATGGTTTTCTGCTATATTTTATGAGTTTTATTGACGAAACTATTAGTTATTGTTTCGAAACTGCCACTAATACCTACTTTTAGTGACAGATAAAATTTCGTCACTAAAAACCAGTTTTTTGGTAGTGTTAAACTTGACTCTCCTGACCTTATCATTCTGAGCATTGTCTTCAGTCTTGCAAAATTATCTTACCTGAGTGGTTTCGTAAAAATATCAGCAATCTGATCATATGTTTTGCAAGACATTAGCTCCACTTCTTTCTTCTTGACATGCTCCCTAAGAAAATGATACCGAGTATCAATATATTTGCTTCTTTCATAGAAGGATAGATTTTTCGCAAGTGCAATCACTGACTGATTGTCAATATAGACTTCTATGGGGTCATCTTGAAGAAATCTAGATACTTTAATACATTCCTGTCCATATATAATGACAAATAGCTGAACTAGCAGCAATATACTCAGCTTCACATGATGACAAGATTATGATGGGTTGCTTCTTTGATGACCATGTAAACATTGTATCTCCCATGAAGAATGTGAATTCAGTCTATTGACTTTGGTGTATTCCCAAGAGGGGGGGGGGGGTGAATTGGAAATTTAAACTTTCTTCCTAGGTTAAACTAGATGTTAGTATAACACAACCTATGGTCTGTCTAATCATACACCAATTGCACGGATAATGATATGCTGGAATTAAATCATGCGCAGCATTCACAATGTAACATACATGTGCGGAAATATAAATTACGGAAATATAAACAGTGCACACATGATATGTTATTGGGGTTTGACCAATACTACCTACATACCTGCCTCTAACTCGTAAGCCCGAGGATTCCACTAATGCTCACTTAACAGGTGGAGCGGCACCGTTTACAACCAGGTCAATTAACGAGGCTAACCTCAACCTACAACCGCACCTTACCAGGATGGTGCACCTAACTTTCCTTACCAGGTCCAAGCCAATCCAAGACTATTTACTAGGGTTAGTCTCCCTCTTCAAGCCCACGCCTTGAATACAACAATCAATATAATTTTGCGTACAAATAAAGTGCTTCTACTCAAGCAGATATGTACTACAATACAACACAGTATAATCAATGTAAACCAATAATGTAAGAACTATTAGCTCAGTGATGTAAGTGTGCAATCAACACTCAAGATAACGTCTATATTCAATCTAGCACCAGAGTGTATCAATAAGCTAATCTTTGAAACTTTGTATAAAAATATATCTCAAGAACAATCTAGGGTTTCAAAGACTTAAACCAATAACAATCAAAATATCTCATTAATATTTTCTCAATGATCAAGCTTAAGAGATATTTGAAAATAGCTTGTGAAAAATATTTTGCACACACAAAATAAAAGCCTTAGGTTTCTTGCAATATGAATGCAAAGATCCACAAGCTCTTAAGTTTTCCCCGCACAAGATTTATTAGATTAAATCAGTGGCAAAACTTAATTTTAACTCTCAATATGAAAATCAAATAACAAATAATGCAATGAGAGTTTTTGAGCAAGATTGAATGGAGTATAATCACTTTAGGTACTCTCACAAGGCTTGGATTATCAAGAAGGTAGTAATATGTGAGGGTATAGGCTTAGTATGGGAAAAATTTGCTTTAAAAAATACAGAGGATTTTTGGCCAATCCAAATCCCTAATCCCTTGCTTAAATATGCAAATGAACTCATATAGATAGAGAAGGGAAGGATTATGACCGTTGGGGGACACCATGGGAATTATCAAAATTTTTTAATTGAGTTTTAAGAAATTAACCTTGATTTACCTCTTTTAACCTTAGTAAAAATTAGGCCAACCCGAGAGGTTTGGTCAACCATACTTAAGTTTGGTATACCCAATTGTCAGGTTCGGTTGACCGATGCATTTTTGAACTATAGGTTCAGTCGACCAGACTCAAGGCGATTTCAAAACCTTTGAGGTTCGATCGACTGGGAAAAGATTGGTTGACCAAACTTCATGAGTTCGATCGACCAAGACATATTAAACCTAAAGGTTTGGTCGACCAAGGCATTGGGATTTCCCACATGCCAATTCGGTCGACTAGGGCGTTGCAATTCATTTTATGGTCGATCGACCAACTGGTCAAACTTTTGACCCTTGGGAACTTTAGTCGACAAAAGTTCTCTGTGTGTCGGGGTTCGATCGACCAAACACACCAAACTTGTGCAATTCAGCCCTATTTTTCTTATGAAGTCACCCCTATTCACATGATAATTAATTTTTAGATTATGGGGACTTTTCATGTGATAATTTGGGACCTAGAGTTAGTTAAGGTCTTTGAGAGCCGACCCAAAAAATCTGGCACCGGTCGACCGAATCCTTAAGGTCTTGAGCTTATAGTCCCTACCATGCATGTCATGCAGTAATTATTATAGACCGATAGATTATTATTACATACCTGAATAAAAATATAACTTAAAATAAACGAAGGCTTCATGCTCTGCTCCTCGTCAATTCCATGGGGTTCGCCAAAAGATGTGCTCATTTAAGTGTGTCTCAGCTTCCATCTCTTATCTATCAATCATGCTTAGAAAAATACACCTATTCATACAGTTAGCACACAGATGAGATACTATATTTTTTTATAATCAAAACAGGATACAGACTCAAAAAATCAACACAATCATGCTTTTTCTTTCATCAAAATCCCTTCTCCAATCGCTATCTAAATAGACAAAAAGTTTGCAATCACCTCTTGATAAATAGAACATACCATCAGTTATGGTACCCTTGAAATAGTCAAATATCCTCTTTGCTGCATTTGGATGGGACTAGTCAGGAGTCTCTATGTACCTATTGACAAATCCAACTCTATAGAGTATGTTTGGTCTAGTGCACATCAAATACCACAAGCTTCCAACCAGAATCTTGAAATATGTGGGGTTAACATCTCCTTGCTCATTATTTCTTAACTCCAATCCCATTTCAACCGGAGTTGTCACAAGGTTGCAGTTGTCCACCCCAAAGTTCTCTAGTATTTCTTTTGCATAGTGGCTCTAGGAGATGAAGATTCCATTCTCACTTTACACGACTTCTATGATTACATCGTCCCAACATCATTTACCAAAAAACTTCTGAACACTACTCAAAATATAATCCCCTATTAACACTTACCTTACACACATGGTAGTGTAGATGTCTTTTCTACCTACGAGTCTGATCTGCTCGCCTAGCAGGATCACCTGAAAAATGTTAAGTTACTAGGATGAGACAACTCTCAGTAAGAAGAAATATGCTATTACTAGTGTATGGAAACTGAGTTTGCATAAATAATTTACGGATAAATAACTAAACTGAGATATCATATAAAATATAATACTGTGTAACTCACACCTATGTGGCTTAAATACATTTGTAATATCTGAGTTTTCTATTTATTCATACTGCTAGTATTATAATATATTTTTTGTGATTTTGTAAATCTATATATATATATATATATATATAAATAACTGTGAAAACTACCATGGAAATATGTATGTCATGATTTAACCCCTCATGACAAGGTTGTGCATCCCGTAGGAGGGACTTAACTCTAGTTGACCTACCAGGATAAGTCAGCTGATACTTTATCAATCCTTAGTCCGGGCTTACTGCAATCCCTCTAAAGGCTCGGTACTGGCATCTACCTCGTCAAACTAGCCACCTCTACCCATAATACTGGGGAGCCTACAATCCCTCCCAGGCACGGTTGATGGAAATCCACACACTATCTGAGCTGTGGCTGCACTCTGATTTGAAATAGCTATGGTACCGTGCTCTGCTGACTGAAATAATTAATATGATTGAAATATTTCATCAGGGTCTGATACTATATAATACTAATATATAATTATCTTATTGTTTCATCATGATTTCGAAATAACCATAACATTGTAAGTTTGATCTGTAAATACTATAATATCTGATTGAAATATCTATATATCTGATCTGTATTATCTGACTGGATAAACTGTAATACCTGAGTGTTATGGTTTTGTAATTCTGGGAATCATGGTATTTCTATAAATACTATAAAATATTTGTCTGTAAAATATCTGTTTATATAATATCTGTCTGTATAATATCTATCTGTAAAATATTTGTCTGTATAATATATGTCTGTATATACACTATAATTTATAATTCTGTAAAATCTGGTAAAACATATTTCTGTGTCAAAAATACTATAAATCATGGTATTCTGAAAAACTATATAAACTCTATATTGAACAAATATCTACTCAGGCCACACAATTAAGAAAACTCATGTTCTAAAATCTATACAATTGTATAATTTATACCCTATATCTAAATAAATAAATACTATAATTTACAAAAAAAAAAAATTATGAATTTACTAGCATAACATATTTCCCTTACTTGGCTAACTGAACTCGCCTATGGATTCTAACTCATGCCCATGGCGTCAATAATTCCATAATCCTAAAATTACACACACACACACACACACACACATATATATATATATATATATATATATATATATATATTCCTATCAAATAATTGGATTCCCCAAAATAAATTTTCATACTCATATTTCTTGAATTATAAACTATTCATTATCTTACCTAGGTTCCTAGGAACACCCTCTAGGTCCCTTAACTTGCCTGTAGTATAAGTCCCAAAACCCTAAATTCACAACACCCATATAAATCATCTCAAACACTAGTATAACAACATCTATTGCTAAATCTAGGTTTAGAAAAACCTACAAACCAAATAATCCTTAAACAATATACTTACCTTGATTTTGAGATAGTTCCCAAACTTCTCAAACCAAACTTTTGCTCTAGTTAAGTTGTAGAAAGTCTCCCTAGGATCATCGTGGTAGCTTCTTATCGTTGAACTGGGGACAAATAGGGCCGAAAATCTAGAGATAAGTAGAGAGGATCCATTTCTAGAGAGAGAAAATGAGAGAAAAATGATTCTTTCACTGACAACCCAATTTTTGCGTATTTATAGGCTTCTTGACACGTGGCTTTGTCGACAAGACACGTGGCTTCGTCGACGAGGCAAAGAAGGGAGTTCGTCGAAAAAGGTAAGGATTTCGTTGACAAACCAATGGGTCCGAAACACCCCTTCTCGGTATCTCTTCATCAACGAACACTGAGACCTATCCACGAATCCTATAGAGAGTTCATCAATGAAACCAGGGCATTCGTTGATGAACCCTATTTTAACCCTTTTGAATTTTTCCTTCTCTCTATTATTTAATCATTCTAATTCCTGGGTCACTACATTCTCCCCTCCTTATAAAATTTCGTCCTCAAAATTTGCTGTCTGTACTTTACACCATCCCTTGAAGAAAAATTGGCCACTTATTTCATTACTTACCCTCACTTATGGCAGAGGAATACCATCGTTACATTCAGGGGGTCTGGGAGATTACAAATATATACATAAAATAAAACTCTCCCAAAGCCAAAAACACTATCTATTCTATAATCTAACATACAATTCATACCTTAACTATTCTACACTGAATTTAACATTACTAATTCTGTCTAATTTATTATTTCTAACTACTATCTATCCCACCAAACAGGTGCTGGTATTTTTGTCGTATTTCCTCCTCCAACTCTCATAAGGCCTCTTCTACTGCATGATTCCTCCACAGGACTTTTACTAATGTAATTCTTTTAGTACGCAATTCCTATTCCTTTCTGTCTAGAATCTACATTGGCATTTCCTCATATGCTAGTGTATCTTTGAGCTCTATCTCCTCGTAGCGAATCACGTGGGAGGGATTTGAGACATATTTCCTTATCATAGAAAAATGAAACACGTCGTGTATGCTAGATAAAGCTGGTGGTAGAGCTAGCCTGTAGGCCACTGGACCCACTTTCTCAAGTATTTCAAAAGGGCCAATGAAACCTAAGGTTCAACTTACCCTTCCTCCCAAATATCAAAGCCCCTCCCAGCGGTGCTACCTTCAAAAACACTTGATCTTCTATTTTAAATTCTAGTTTTTGATGGCGAGTATCTGCATAACTTTTCTCCCAATTCTGAGATGCACTGATTATGTCTTTAATAAGTTAGACTTTATCGTATGCCTGCTGCACTAATTCTAGTCCCCAAACTCACCTCTCACCCATTTCATCCAAGTATAATGGAGAATGACACCTCCTACCATACAATGCCTCGTAAGGTGCCATCCCGATGCTAGTTTGATAGCTGTTATTATATGTAAACTCAACCAGTGGCATATAGTGGGTCCAACTACCCCCGAAATCCAGCACACACCCTCAAAGCTTATCCTCTAGTATCTAGATCATCCTCTTTGTCTGCCCATCACTCTGAGGATGAAAAGTGATGCTAAATGATAACTGAGACCCCAATGCCTCCTGTAAAATCCTCCAAAACTGTAATGTGAAACGTGGGTCTCAGTCTGAAAATATAGATACTGGCACTCCATAAGGTCGAACTATCTCCTGAATATATATCTCTGCCAGTCTGTTCATAGGTTAGCTGACTTTAATAGGTAGGAAGTGGGCAGTCTTTGTCAACTGGTCTACAATCACCCAGATAGCGTTTTGACCACGTAGCACCAGCGGTAATCTTATAACAAAATCTGTGGATATATGGTCTCACTTCCACTCGGGAATGTGGAGTGGCTGCAACTACCCTGCTAGCCTCTGGTGCTCAGTATTTACTTGCTGGCATGACAAACAATGCTCCACGAATTTTGCTATCTCTCTTTTTATTCCACTCCACCAGAAGGATTCTTGGAGATCCCGATACATTTTAGTACTGCTAAGATGAACCGTGTATAGGGATCGATGTGCCTCCTTTAAGATAGCTCTTCTAATCTCAGCATCTATAGGAACACACAGTCGGGTACGAAATCGTAGGGCTCCATCATTTAATATACAAAAATTCTCCCCCTGACCATCCTACACTTTATTTATCAACTCTACCAACTCTGCATCATTTCTCTGAGCAACTTTAATTCTTTCTTGCAAGGTAGGTAATATCACCAGGTTAGCAATAAATGCTTGGTGACCAGCCTCTACTAACTCTACACCGAGCTTCTCCAGGTCCATCCAAATTGGATGCTGAATCTCTACTGCTGACAATGTTACTCCCACTCACTTTCAGCTCAGTGCATCAACCGCAACATTTTCTTTCCCTAAATGGCAGTTGATCGTACAATCATAATATTTAATGAGTTCTAACCATCTTCTTTGCCTCATATTCAATTCTTTCTGGGTGAAGAAATACTTCAAACTTTTATGATCAGTGAAGATCTCGCATTTCCTACCATAAAGATAATGTCTCCAGATCTTTAGACATACACTACGACAGCTAATTCCAAATCATGTATTAGGTAGTTCTTTTCATATTCCTTAAGCTGTCGAGATGCATAGGCAATAACTCTTCCATGCTACATTAACACACATCTGAGTCCCTTCAAAGAGGCATCACTGTATATACCAAATACATTCTCCCCTAATGGAATAGAGAGTATCAGTGTAGAAACCAACCGTCACTTTAACTCCTCGAAACTCTACTCACAATCATCTGTCCATTCAAACCTCACATTTTTTTCTTGTGAGTCATGTTAGTGGACCAGATAATTAGGAGAAACCATCCAAAAAACACTGATAATACCCTGCTAGACCTAGAAAGATCCTGACCTCTTGAACATTCACTGGTCTCACCCAACTCACTATTGCTTCTATTTTTCTTGGATCAACTGCTATGCCATCCCCAGAGATCACATGCCTAAGGAAAGTGACTTGTCTCAACAAGAATTCACATTTCTTGAATTTTGCGCATAACTTCTTCTCCTTTAACACTTGCAACATCAGCCTCAGATGATCCTCGTGCTCCTCAAAACTCTTTGAGTAGACCAGTATATAATCAATGAATACAACAACAAACTAGTCTAAGAATTGATAGAACACCCGATTCATTAAATCCATAAACACTGAACAACATCACCAAAAACTCGTAATGCCCATATCTGGTTTGAAAAGCTGTCTTTGAAATGTCTACTCTAACTTTTACCTGGTGGTAACCCGACCATAGGTCAATCTTAGAGTAGATCTGGGTCCTCTGGAGTTGATAAAATAGAACATTGATTCTAGGAAGAGATATTTATTCTTGACTGTTAATTTGTTTATTTCTCTATAATCTATGCACATCCTCATAGTCCCATCTTTCTTCTTCACAAAAAAGATTGGTGCTCCCCAAGATGACGCACTATGCCTGATAAATCCTTTATCCATAAACTAATGTAGCTGGTCTTTCAATTCTTTTAGTTTGGCTGGAGCCATACGGTATGCTGCTTTAGATACTGGTGCCGACCCTAGTAGTAGATCCACAATAAATTAAATTTCTCGCTTTGGTGATAAACCAAGTAATTCATATGGAAAGACATCTAGAAATTCTTTAACTAATGGAATATCAGCCTGTTTCACTTCTTCTTCTGGCATCTCCTTTATATATACAATATAATCCTGGAAACCACCCTGAAGCAACTTCCTCACTTGAATTTCCGACACTAACTATGGTGAGGCGTGCACACGTGAACCCATAAATCTAAATTCTTGCCCACCTGGGGGTTTGAAAATCACTTCTTTTTTATGACAATCTATGCTAGCGTGATTAGCTGCTAGCCAGTCCATACCTAATATCACATCAAACCCCTGCATATCTAGTACCACAAGATCAACTGCTAGTACTTTCTCTTGATTGTCCATTGGAAATTTTTTAAGTACCCTCCTATATCTCATTACTGATCCAGTCGGCGTGGCTATTAGCAATTCAACATCTAACTGTTGTGCCTCTATCCCAGATAGCTTAGCATACCCTAATGATATGAAAGAATGAGTGGATCCTGAATCAAATAAAACAACAACTTTATAAAGTAAAGCGGTAAGAATACCTGTCACGACGTCTCCAGTAGCCTCAGCATCACGCAGCATCAATGCATAGACTCTTGTTGGTGTTGTGTTCCTCTGCCGGCCTCCACGGGGCACCTTGTAACCACCCCAGAACGGTCTATGAACTGGTTCTTGGGCCCGCGGTCCCTCACATGACCAAGACCTATGACCGAGTCTCCCACAATGATAGTAGAAATTCTCTCCCATCCCACACTCTCCTGGATGCCTTCGACCACATCTGGGACAAATGGGGTAAGCCTACTCTCCATGAAACCCTCAGTGTTCTGTTATCTGTCTTTGGCCTCCTTTGTATCGATCTCCTCTCCATGGGTCCCTACTGGAATCCACCTGAAAACCTAGAGGTGTGGGCCTTTTCCTCTGACTCGGTACTTCAACATCTGTGTGCTCGCTTTCCTCTGCGATAGTGGCTCTGTCAACTAACTCAAAGAAATCCTTTATGGTTAGAACTACCATTTGCTTATATATATCTCTCCTCGAGCCCCTCTCAAACATCCTGGCCTTCTTAACTTCATTTGGTACTATATATGGGGCAAATCGTTACAGCTCTATAAACTTTGCTGCATACTGCTAAACTATCAATGGCCCCTATGTCAAACCCGGAAATCCATGCACTTTAGCCTCTCTGATAGTGGTGGGAAAGTATCTATCAAAGAATATCTCTCTGAATATGCTCCAAGTCATAGGCTCTGGTATGGGTCTCTTCTCCTCCAATAATTCCATGGTCGTCCACCATCTCTCGGCCTCTCTTGTCAATTTGTACATGGCATAGAGGACCCTCTACTCATCAATGCAATGAAGCACAGCTAGTATTTTCTCCATCTTTGGCATCCAGATCTCAGCAATTGTAGGATCAGTTGCTCCTAAAAACGCTTGAGGATTCATCTTCGTGAACTTTTCTATGGCACACCCTTGGGCTGCAAATGGGCCTACTTGCTCCCTAGAGCTTCATGCAATCCACCCATGGCCTACTGAGCTACGCTGCGTAAAATAGAATCCGAGTCTTCGCTGCCCATATTAGAGGGCCTTGCTCCATCATTGCCGCTAGTGTGAGCACTACTACCTCTAGGGATCCTACAATCACACCAAATTATTCTGAGAATGTGAGCCTAATAATACTATTCTAATTTAAACATCCCCCATACCTTTTATTACCTAATTTAAGGTATAAGCCTGCCATATAGAAAAAGAAACCAACGATAGTTTACTATGGTTTTCCTGAAATCACCACCCTAGGAAAAACATAGAAACCACCTCAAAATTCCTACTTCCAGACTACAGAACAGAATCCTAAATTCTCATCCTAGGTTTCTAAAATTAACTCACTAATATTTTGTTCTATCGTTCTCCAAATTCCATTCCTATATTCTGGTATTATTTTTCGCTGTACTCTAGAGTCTACAAAACCTAACAATCTAAGCTCTGATACCAAAATGTAATGACCTCAAAATTCATACCATTTATATATATATATATATATATATATATTGCAAAATAACATACTTTGATACCCCTATAATGTCTGCTATAACATCTCAGGCCCTAAGTGGGCACTGAGGAAATTCCTATTCAAAAAATAACATACCTATGCAACGGAAAACATAAAGTCATGCATTCATATTTACAATACCAGAATACAGTATTCTTACAAAACATACATACATGATTACATCATCTCAGCGTCACTTACCCAAAAACTCATGAATGTTACTCAAAATACAATCCCTTATTAACACTTACCCTACAGACAGGGTTGTGTAGAAGTCATTTCTACCTGCAAGCCTGATCTGCTCGCCTAACTAGATCACCTAAAAAATGTTAAGTTACGGGGATGAGACAACTCTCAGTAAGAAGAAATATGCTATTACTAGTGTGTGGCAACTGAATTTATATAAATAATTTACTAATAAATAATTGAACTGAGATATCATATAAAATATAATACTGTGTAACTCACACCTATGTGGCTTAAATACATGTATAATATCTGAGTTTTCTATTTAATCATATTGCTAGTATTATAATATATCTTCAGTGATTCTGTAAATCTGTATATATATAAATAACTATGAAAACTACCCTAAAAATATGTATGTCATGATTTAACCCCTTATGACAGGGTTGTGTGGCACGTAGGCGGGACTTAACTCTGATTGGCCTACTAGGATAAGTCAGTTGATACTCTATCAATCCTCAATCCAACCTTACTACAATCCCTCCAAAGGATCGGTACTGGCATCTACCTCATCCAACCGGCCGCCTCTACCCATAATACTGGGGAGCCTGTAATCCCTCCCAGGTACGGTTGACAGAAATCCACACACTATCTAAGATATGTGGTTGCACTCTGATCTGAAAAAGCTACAGTACCGTGCTCTGCTGACTGAATCTGACTGAAATATTTCATCAAGATTTGATACTATATAATAATAATATATAATTATCTTGTTGTTTCATCATGATTCCAAAATAACCATAACACTATAAATATGATCTGCAAATACTGTAATATCTAACTGAAATATCTATATATCTGATCTATATTATCTGACTAAATAAATTGTAATATTTGAGTGTTATGGTTTTGTAATTGTGGGAATCATGGTATTTTTGTAAATATTGTAAAATATCTATCTGTATAATATCTATTTGTAAATATATGTCTGTATAATATCTATCTGGAAAATATATGTTTGTATAATATCTGTTTGTATATACACTGTAATTTACAATTTTGTAAAATCTGGTAAAACATATATCGTTGTCAAAAATATTGTAAATCATGTTATTCTGAAAAAATGCATAAACTTAGTACTAAACAAATATCTACTCAGGCCACACAATTAATAAAACTCACGTTTTGAAATCTGTAAAAATGTAAAATTTATATCCTGTATCTTAATAAACAAATACTATAATTTATTGATAAAATTTCTGAATTTATTAGTATAGCATATTTCCCTTACTTGGCTAACTGAACTCGCCTACTGATTCTAACTCACGCCCACGACATCCATAATTCCATAATCCTGAAATTACACACACACGCACACACGCGTGCGCTCGCGCGCACACACACACACACACACACACACACACACACATATATATATATATATATATATTCTTGTCAAATAATTGGATTCCCCAAAATAAATTTTCATACTCATATTTCTTGAATAATAAACTATTCATTATCTTACCTGGGTTATTGGGAACACCCTCTAGGTTCCTTAACTTGTTTGCAGTATAAGCCTCAAAACCCTAAATTCACAACACCCACATAAATCATCCCAAACACCAATATAACAATATCTACTACTAAATCTGGGTTTAGAAAAACTTACAAACCAAATAACCCTTAAACAATCTACTTACCTTGATTTTTGGATGATTCCCAAACTTCTCAAATTGAACTTCTGCTCTAGCTAAGTTGTAAAGAATCTCCCCAACATCATCGTGGTAGCTTTTGATCATCGAACCAGGGAGAAACGGGGCCAAAAATCTAGAGAGAAGGAGAGAGGATCCATTTCAAGGGAGAGAAAAATTATTTTTTCTCTGAAAACCCAAATTTGCATATTTATAGGAATTTTGACACGTGGCTTCGTCGACGAGGTGAAGAAGGGAGTTCATCGATGAAGGTAAGGATTTTGTCGACGAACCAATGGCTCTGAAACACCCCCTCTCGGTATATCTTCTTCGATGAACACTGAGACTCGTCCATGAATCCTATAGGGAGTTCGTCAACGAAACCAGGGCATTTGTCGACGAACCCTGTTTTAACCCTTTTTAATTTTTCCTTCTCTCTATTATTTAATCACTATAATTTCTGAGTCGCTACAACCGAGGTAAAGATTTCTCCCTAATCAATCCCTTCTTTATACCTATAGCCCTTGGCGACAAATCTTGCTTTGTATCTCTAGAATTTTTCTTGAGCGTTCTTCTTGGTCTTATAAACCCATTTCACACCAATAACATTGCATCCCTTTGAGAGATTTGTTAGCTCCAAAGTCTTTCTTTTCTCGATGGATTGAATATCCTCATCCACCATTTTTCTCCGTTAGCCTCCTCAAAGCTAACTGGGTTGCTAGTCAATAATAGACAATATAGAGTAACATACTCTTCCATAAGTTCTATATTTTCATACAGATCAGCTAGGGTATGGGCTCCTTTAAGCCTCATGTTTGAGATTTCACACTCAATTGGTGTTGGAGCTCCATTCCTCTATGGTGAATGGAAATCGTGTGGAGGTGTCCACACTTTGGAAACTTGTGACTCAATTTCCACTTCTCTTATCTGTGTAGGTTCTTCTCCTTCAAGCGTCAATTTTGCATCTTTGGAAGATTCAGACTGGTCCCACCTCTAGGATTCAGTTTCTTCAAAAATGACATCCCGACTGAAAATGACATTCTTGTTGATGGGATTATAGAGTCGATATCCCATGGTGTTGTCGCTGTATTCAATAAGGATACACTTCTCTTCTTTATCTTCCAACTTTGTCCTTCTTGCCTCTAGGATCTTGGCGTAGGTTATAGAGCCAAACACTCTAATATGACTCACACTTGGCTTGTGATTACTCCAAGATTCATGTGGTGTCTTTGTATCAATACTCTTTGTAGGACACCTGTTGAGAAAATAGACTGCACATAACACTACTCCTACCTAAAAACTTTTGGGTACATTCTTATCCTTTTACATGCTCTTGGCCATGTTAAGGATCGTGCAATTCTTTATCTCAGCTACACTGTTCAACTGGGGAGTGTAGGTCGGTGTGAACTAGTTTTGAATCCCTTGTTGCCTAAGGAATTCCTTGAAATCTTATTCCTTGTACTCTCCTCCTTGGTTTCATCAGAGTGACTTGATGTGATAGTCACTCTGCTTCTCCATGAGAGTTTTGAACTCTTTGAATTTGTCAAACACTTCTGACTTCCTATTTAGGAAGTAAACCCAAGTCTTCCTGCTGTAATCATTAGTGAAGGTGAGTGAGTATCGTTTTGTCCATTTGAAATTAGGTTCAATGGACCACACACATTTGTGTGTACTAGTTGAAGCAGCATGGTAGATCTCCAGTCAGCTTACTTTGCAAAGTTGTTTCTGTGTTGCTTGCTCAGAATACAACTTTCACATATCTCATTCAAATGCTAGATGTTGGGTAAGCCATTCACCATCTTCTTGCTTCCCAACTACTTCAAGTTTTCAAAGTTGAGGTGTCCAAACCTCATATGCCATTGCCAATCTTTTTTATTGATGATGGCGTTTTCACATAGTTGGAATAGGTGTATTCCCAAGAGGAGGGAGAACTGGCTATTTAAAACTTCTCGCCTAGGTCAATTCAAATTCCACAAACAGTATTACACAAGCCTAGGGTCTTTCTATATAATCATAAACCCAATCAAATATTCAAACAATCAAACACATGTGCTACATATAATAAATCACACATAAAACATTCATGTGCTGAAATTTAAAGTGTAAAAAAATAAAGCTGCACCAGATATGTTATCGGGGTTCAGCCAATACTACCTACGTCCCCACCTCAAGCTCACAAGCAAAAAGGGTTCCACCAAGATTGCTCACTTGCAGGTGGAGTGACACCGTTTACAACACCTTACTAGGATGGTGCACCTAATTCTCCTAATCGGATATGAACCAGTCCAGTGCTCTCCTAACCGGGTTTAAGCAAGTCTGGGACTATTTATAGGGCTAGTCTCCCTTTTCCGACAACCTGTCAGGAATACAATAGATACTCAAACAAATTTTTGTGTATAAACAAATGTGCTTCTAATACAAGAAGATGTGTACAACAATAAGCTTGGAACTACACCCACGTATGATATGAATTAAAGTTCAATGTGAGAATGTGTATTTTTCACTAAAAAATATTTCTCAATAAAGATCAAGTGTGAAAAATGATTTTCTTACTAACAAGAGTAAGAGACCTTCCAAGCAAAGATATTAAAATAAGAATATGCTCAAGGTACTCTTTTCAATATGCCAAGAGTTTTCCCAAAAACCAGTTTTTCAAATAAAGCTTAGGGGAACTAGGATTCTTGCCCAAAAATAATTTTGCAATGAAGAATTTATGCGCGACGCCCCGATTTTAACCGTTACGCCCTAATTTTTGTTCAAATTTTTTTTACAAACAATAATAAATAAATAAATCTTTACTCGTCATCAATAACATTCGTAAATCGGCCACGTTAACAACCCTATTACCATTCATATGACCCACCCGCATTGGGTATTGGGTAAAAAGTCATTTTATTTGTATAACCTAACAGCGGAAGATGGTATATACTTAACAACCATAATACAATACCCAGAGTATCAACATACATACATATATATATATATATATATATATATATATATATATACACACACACATTACCATCACATACCCAAAAACACCTCAACTTTAGGGGAATTACACCTTGCCTAGTCCGGAATCTCACCTTGTGTGTCAGGATCTCAGCTCCCTATGGTCTCAGAGCTCTATCTCCTGGCTATTTTTGTTCCCTGCAAAATTTAGATAATTTGGGTGAGATACATCTTAGTAAGAAGGAATAAATTATTTACATTGTGTGATCATATGAGTTCAGTTATAACACACTTTACTTTTCAAATCAATATTTCATTTGAGAAAAATACACTTTTAAACATATTCTTATAATCATATAGATATACAACACAAACTTTTATAAGCTTTAAAACCATTTCTCGAATTCAATCATTTCCAACACATATTTACCTGTGAAGTTCCTGAGAATAGGGAAGACTACTTGCCCATACAGGTAGCTTCCCTCTGCCCTAACACATTATGCAGCCAGGTATTGCCACATCTGATACCTATCAGGGCACTCACCTTACTCAGTAAGCCCTCAGACGAAGAGTTTCACTTTGCCTTAATTATTTATGTTATTAAATCACATGAATCCATTTCTTAATTTTCCATTCCCTATTTCAATTTTCCATTCCCTATTTCTCATTTTCCATTATTTCTTTCATTTATCATTTTAACCCATTTTATCATTCTTTCACTTCCCATTTCCATTTCACTATCCAGCTCATGAGTATCCTTGGTACCTAGTACCAACATCATGTCTGTAACTCATGGCTACCTTGAGGAACTTTCTTTCCATGCCATGCTTTCCCCCATGGTCATGGTTGTGCAACTCGAAGGCTGAATCTAATTGCGGTTGGCCGACCTAGTTAGATCAAAATATCATATCACTTATCTCACGTCTGTAGTACGGCTGGCCGGCCTATAGCCCTAATCTAGACTCAGGGGGCACAACAACTCTGCAAAACAACTTAGTCGACTGTCACACCACATGCTTCAAGAGTCCGTGTGGTTGCATCACACCACTAGCAACAGTACCGTGCTTAATATCACAACCCATCATTAGGGTTTCCATAACCATCCATTAGGGTTATCATTACCACATACCCACAATCATTATGTGGTATTGGCATTTAATCAATCACATTTCATTGATCCTTTTGCAGTAGTTGCAATTTGCAACGTTCACGTTTTTCCAATATTCACAGTTAGTATACCCAATTCAATAATTACATTTCAACTCAATATTCACAATGCCATATTTACATTTCAGTATACCCATTTCAAAATTCATGTTTCAACTATTCATATTGCAGCATTTACATTACAATATTTATATTTCCCATTTCCACATTTCAATATTTACCTTGCAGAATTCTCAATACAATTTTCACATTTCCAATATTCACAATTTCAGAATTCCCCATCTCAATATACACATTTCAATCTCAAATTAATATATACATATATATATATATATTTATATGTATGTATATATATAACCCATTTCGTGCATTTCCACCCTTTCAATAATACAAATCATATTCTCATATTTCCCCATTTATTATAGACAATATTTCTAAATCATATTTCACACTCCAAAATATCACATTTTAATATTACTCAAATGCCACACAATTTATCTGATATTTATATCATAATAATTTCTAGACAAAATACCATATGCTCATTTTCACATATTAATTCAAATAGTAGCTTTAAAAATACTATTATAATTTATTCCCCTTACTTGACTTACTGAGAGTCTCATTAAAACCCAGATCCTACGCTTTTGGTGCCTGAAACTCAAATCCTACAATTTGCATTTTTCCTAAATTAATTAACTCATTTTCCCAAAATAATACCCATATATCCTTCCCCAAGCTCCATATACCCCAAGTTAACATTTAAACTAATATTTAACACCTTCACTTAATTTTCTGAACTATGCCTGTGGGGTCTTGAAATTACACCCGCGGTGTGACTCACTCAAAAAATGAGCAGCTCGAAAGCTATCCCAAGTATAGGAGTTACGTCGTGTAATATTAAGCCCAAGGGTTAGATCGTCTCCTCAGGGAATGCGTTTAATCTCAGATTTTACGTTCTTCCAATTGAAATTAAAAATGCACTGAACTCGGTTCAAATTCGGGGTTTTTCAAGATTGTTGGGATTTCTTTTGATAAATTAGACAAACACACACGAATTAAAACCCTAGACCTAGCTGGCATTAAAGTAAACAATAAAAATAGAAACTCTAATCTACCTAAGGGACATCAAACACACACTAATTAAAAATGTCAACTTTGAACACAGAATTAAAACACGCAATGAAAACTTAATCAAACACACGCACACTAAAAAAAAAATTTTTAATCAAATCACAACTTTGAATCAAAATGCAAGCACATAAAAAAATTCTAAGCTTGAACGATAACGAAACACGACTAAAAAAAAATACAAACTTTAATCAACTCGACCCTAATTAAACTGAGCTTCAAAAAGAACCAAAAATTAACTACTGCGAGCTAAATATACCACTAATTTGTATCTAAGAAAATAAATGAATACGACCATAATAAAAACACTTTAAATAACATTCGCAATTCAAAATTTCAAATAACTCAAAAAGAGTTAATATTTAACAGTTATCCAACTAACACAATATTCAAATTTAAAACTTTAAGTAATCTTCAAAAGATAACATATAATACTTATTCAACTAACCAAAAATTATATAAAAAGAAAAGAAAAGATGAGAGTGAGAGAGAGAGAGCAAAACAGAGGGTGGTTGCAATGTTGAGCAGTAGCTTCTGTCAGAGGTGGTTGCTGCTGCGAAGGAGCTGGAGTGGCCGATGGTTGCGGAGTATGGCTGTCGGGTGTGTGTGGAATTGCAGGCAGCAGGGAGGCCGG
Source organism: Malania oleifera (assembly GCF_029873635.1). Classification (NCBI taxonomy): domain Eukaryota; kingdom Viridiplantae; phylum Streptophyta; class Magnoliopsida; order Santalales; family Ximeniaceae; genus Malania; species Malania oleifera. Next base: position 84,581,985 of record NC_080417.1, read on the forward strand.
TGGTGGTAGTCTTGGGTCTGCTGGTTGCAGAAGGGAAGTCGGGGCTGGATATGCTGGAGATTGGCCGAGAGGTCTGCTGGTAACTGGCCGAGAGGAGGCTGGCTGTGCTCGGGTTGGTGGTTTTCTGCTGCAGAGACACACGCCTGCTGGTGCGCTGTGTTCGGGACCTTCTGACCTAGCCTGCTGGAGTACTTGGCCGGAGTTGCAGCAAACAGAGGATGGAGGGGCTGAAGGTGGCTCTCGGGTCTGCTGTCTTGATGATGGCTGGAGGTTTGGCTGCTACCGAAAGGAGAGGCAGCCGTGTTGGAAGCCGAGAGGATTTGCTATAGCTGGGAGGCCGGGGCAGCAGGTAAGGACCAGGAAGAAGAAGAGACTGCAAGAGACTAAGGAAAATAGGGGAAGAACGAAAGGGAAACAGAGAAGGGGCAAAGCAGCAATTGAAAGAAAAAAAACAAAACCAAAGAAGAAGAAGAAGAAGAAGAACAGAGGAGAGCCGAGAAGAGGAGACTGCGCTGGAGGAGTTTAAAAAAAAAAAAAAAAAAAGAAGCCCTACCCGGATAGCACTGACCCGACCCGGCCATGCATGGCCGGGTCACATCAAATATCCATTTTTTTTTTATTTTCTCATTTTATTTGTTCTCTGTTCGTCGCAAATCTGACTCTTCTAGAGCCTGTATCTCACAAAACTCAAAACATGAAAGTTGTAGATGATCCTTTGTTATTTCTCCAAAAATTTGAATCGTCTCGATCGGAACTCAGATGGAAAAGTTATGCGTGAAATACGAACAGGTGTTGGTTTTAGTTTCTAGGAATTTTCCTGCGACAAAATATTACCAAAACTTCATAAATAGTGCAATAAAGTTCAAAAATGATGATTTTGGCACTTTATTAAAATATTGGACAATTTTGGACATTTAATTAAAAATATAAACCTTAAAGCCCGGGTTAAGATGCCCAATCACGCAGTTTTGACGCGTAATCACGGTGCTCACCTGGGCACTAAATTTCAAAAATCCTACTTAAACTCTAGATGCTCAATATTCTAGTATTTCTAAGTCAACACTAATTAAATAAAAATTGGCCCCTTAATAACCCCCTTATCCCAAATTTGGGTTTATGCCTATGACGACCCCACGAGAAATCTGCTCCCCTAGACTTGTAGAGAATTATCCCTAGATTCTCGTGGTGGTGTCCGATCGTCAATTGGGCTTAAAATTTACAAGAAATTGAGGTAAAGGAGAAATTTAGCTTACCCCCAGGAGTTACGCCTACGCCGCTCTCACAACCAATTTGCTCTGGTCGAGATGACGACAGCAGAAAATGGAGTCCAGCGGCATCCTCTGATTTTCGATCGGGCGAGTAACCGTCAAGAAAATGAGGAGAGAAGAAAAGGGAACGAGGATGAGAGATTGGGGGAGGGGGGGCTCTACGCAGCTCTCTCGCTTTGCAACTATGCCTGAAGCTTCTTTTGAAGCTTCAAGAATGAATAATAATAATAATAATAATAATAATAATAATAATAATAATAATAATAATAATAATAATATATTTTATTAATAAAAATAAAAATAAATTCTAATTATCAATTTTTTTATAAATTTAATTAATTAATTTTTTTTTTGAGAATCACGACACTAATCTTATATAGCCATTTTTTGGATTATTACATTCTCTCTCCTTATAAAAATTTCATCCTCGAAATTTGCTCTTCATCTACTTTTCATCCTTAGAGAAAATACTTCTAATTTTATTAATTATCCTCACTTATGATGGAGGAACACCGTGGTTACAAAGAGGGTTCTAGGAGATTACAACTATTTAAAATTCTCCCAAAGCCATACACGGTCCAGACCTAAAAACTCTATCTATCCTACATTACACTATATAAATAAAAATACACAATATTATTCCTTTTATTCTGACTAGCCCAACTCCAAACTCCACTAAATAAGTGTGGATAACTTTGGTGCATCTAATCCTCCAGTTCCCAATAAGTCTCTTCAACGGTTTGATTGCACCACAAAACTTTTACTAGTAGAATCTTCTTCGTGCGTAGCTCTTGTTCCTTCCAATCAAGAATCTACATTGACACTTCCTCATAATCTAAAGTATCACCCAACTGTAGTGCTTCATAACTGATCACATGGTTTGGGACGTATTTCCTCAGCATAGAAATGTGGAATACGTCATGGGTCCTAGACAGGACTGGTGGTAATGCCAATCGATAGGCAACTAGACCCACTCTTTCAAGAATCTCGAATGGTCCAATATACCTAGTGCTCAGCTTACCCTTCCTCCCAAACCTTATAACTTCCTTCATCGGTGCCACCTTTAGGAATACGTGATCTCCTACGTCAAACTCCAATTCTCGCCGGTGAGTATCTACATAACTCTTTTGTCAGCTCTGTGCTGTTTTGATCCTATCCCAAAAGAGTCTAACTTTATCCTGAGTCTGCTGTATCAGCTCTGGCTCCAATATCTATCTCTCCCCAATCTCATCCCAGTATAATGGGGATCAACACCTCTTGCCATACAGAGCCTCATACAGTGCCATTCCAATGCTAGCCTGGTTGCTGTTGTTATACGGAAACTCGACCAGTGGCAAATACTGCAACCAATGACCTCCAAAGTCCAGCACACATGCTAACAACATATTCTCCAGAATCTGTATTGTCCTCTCCATATGCCCATCTATCTGAGGATGAAAAGCTATGCTAAACGACAACTAAGAACCCATGGCCCCTTGTAAACTCTTCCAAAAACGAGATGTGAACCGTGGGTCTCTATCTGAAACTATAGACACTGGGATGCCATGGATCCTAACTATCTCCTAGATATATAACCTAGCCAATCTATCCATGGAGTAGCTAATTCTGATAAAAAAAAAAGTGGGCAGTATTTGTCAATCGATCCACCACTACCCATATAGCGTCCTATCCATGCAACTCCGGTAGTAATCCTGTGACAAAATCCATCGCTATATGCTCCCACTTCCACTCAGGAATGTGAAGTGGTTGCAATGATCCCACTGGACTTTGATGCTCAGCTTCCACTCGCTGGCACATCAAACACTTTTCTACATATTGGGCTATCTCCCTCTTTATGTTGCTCCACCAAAAGGACTCTCGAAGACCCTTATACATTTTAGTGCTACCTGGATGTACAGTATTTAGGGACCGATGTGCTTCCTTCAAAATAACCTTCTTGATATCAGGGTTAGCAGGAATGCATAACTTGGTACAAAATCTCAAGGCTCAACCATCTGAGATGCTAAACTCTGTTTCCTATCCATCTTGTACCTTCCCCATAAGCTTTACTAGTTCTGCATCATTCCTCTGAGCTACTATAATTTTATCCTATAAAGTTTGCTGCAAAACCAAGTCAGCAATAAATGCCTAGTGATTGCCCTCTACTAGCTCCACACCAAGCATCTTAAGATCCATCTAGATCAGATGTTGAATCTCCATTGCTGACACAGATAAATCTACTGATTTTCGACTCAAAGCATCAGCGACCACATTAGCCTTTCCTGGGTGGTAGCTGATAGTGTAGTCATAATCCTTTATTAGCTCCATCATTCTTCTCTGCCTCATATTTAATTCCTTCTACATGAAGAAATATTTTAAACTTTTATGGTTAGTAAATATCTCACACCTACCCCCATACAGATAGTGCCTCCAAATCTTCAGCACGTAAACAACAACTACCAAATCAAAATCATGGGTAGGGTAGTTCTTTTCATATTCTTTAAACTGTCATGAGGCATAAGCTATCACTCTCCCTCGCTGCATTCACACGCATCCGAGCCCTTTATGTGACGCATCACTGTGTATTACAAATTCCCCTTCTCTTGAAGGAATCACCAACACAGGCGCAGTGATAAGTCACTATTTCAATTCCTGGAAGCTCTGTTCATATTCATCAGACCACTCAAACTTTACTCCCTTCCTGGTCAATCTGGTCAGTGGGCTTGACAGTTTAGAGAAGCCCTCAACAAACCTACGGTAGTACCCAGCCAATCCCAAGAAACTTCTGATCTCGTGTACATTCTTTGGTCGTACCTAGTCAACTACCACTTTAATCTTACCCGAATCAATAGAAATACCACCCTTGGATATAATGTGTCCAAGGAAGGTAACCTGTTCCAGCCAAAACTCACACTTCTTGAGCTTTGCGTACAATTTCTTTTCTCTCAGCACCTGAAGCACTATCCTCAGATGTTCCTCATGCTCCACTGGGCTTGTCGAATACACCGATATATCATTAATAAATACTACCACAAACTGATCCAAATACTGGTGAAAGACCCTGTTCATCAAATCCATAAACACTGCAGGAGCATTCGTTAACCCAAATGGCATAACTAGAAATTTATAATGTCCATACCATGTTATAAATTATGTATTCAAAACATCTTTTGCCTTGAATTTCACTTGATGGTACCCAGAGCGTAAGTCTATCTTCGAAAAGATTTGTGTCCCCTGTAACTGATCAAACAAATCATCGATACGCGGGAGTGGGTATTTATTCTTGATAGTTACTTTATTTATTTCCTGGTAGTCGATGCACAACCTCATCGACCCATCCTTCTTCCTCACAAACAAAACCGGTGCTCCCCAAGGTGACACACTGGGTTGAATAAACCCTTTATCTAACAGTTCCTACAACCGCTCTTTGAATTCTTTCAGCTCTATCGGTGCCATTCTATATGGAGCCTTCGAAATCGGTGTTGTCCCTAGAACCAGATCAATAACAAACTCTACCTCATGATTAGGAGGTAGTCCCAGCAAATCCTCGGGGAATACATCAGGAAAATCTCTCACCACTGGGATCTCCTCCACCCTCAGCTCCCTTTCTGATACTGCCTTTACACAGGCTAAATATCCTTGACAGCCTTTTGATAGCAATCTATGTGCCTAAATGGCGGATAGTAACTAAGGTGGGGGGCGCACACATGATCCCACGAATCTGTAGTCTTATCCCTTTGGAGGTCTAAACACTACCTCTCTCTGATGGCAATCAATGGTGGCATAGTGGGCAGCTAGCCAGTGCATTCCCAAGATTACCTCATACTCATGCGTATCTAAAACCATCAGATTAGCTGACAAAGACCTCCTTTGAATACCCACTGGACAATCCCTGAGTGCCTTTCTGCATATCCCTACAGCCCTAGTCGGTGTAGCAATAAACAAACTAATATCTAATTACTGAGGTTCAAACCCACACAACTTCACATATTCTCGGGTGATAAAAGAATGACTCACCCCAAAATCAAACAAAACAGTAGCTTTAAATGACAGTATTGAAACAGTACCTGTCACCACATCTCCTGCTGCCTCAAAATCTCCCAGCGTCAATGCATAAACTCACTCCAGAGTAGTATTCCTCTGCTATCCACCTTGAGGTGCCTGATAGGCTCCTCTATATGGTCAAGGAATAGCCGCTACCACTGGTGGTGCCTAACAGTTCCTCGTGATATGCCCAGGCTGGTGGCACTGATAGCAGATAACCTCCCTCTCTCGACACTCTCCTAGATGCGTCCTTAAACATCTGAGATAAGGAGGGGGCATCTGCCTGCCGTGTACTGCTTGATCTCCTCCTCCCTATCATTGTCCCCCTCTGCTATCATATCTCCTCCACAGCCCTCGGCTGGACCCTTCCTAAAAATCAGAAGGTGCGGGCCTTTTCCTCTGGCTCTGTGCTGCTGCGCCTCTCTATAGGCCGCTCTCAATCACCAAAACCCTATCCATTATCTATGAGAAGGTCTGAGCTCAGAAACCTACCACCTACTTATACAGGTTCTTCCTCAGGCCCTCCTCAAACTCCCTCGCCTTCCTATCCTTATTTGGCACTAGATACAAGGTGAATCGAGACAGCTCAACAAATCTCGCTGCGTACTGCTGCACCGTCCAAGGCCCCTGTGTCAGATACAAAAATTTTGATGCCTTTGCACTCCTAACCATAGCAGGAAAGTACCGCTCAAAGAAAATCTCCCTAAAGCAACTCCACGTCATCACTATAGGGTCAGGCCTCTGCTTTTCCAGTAATCTCACTGACCTCCACTAGCGCTTTGCTTCCCCAGTCAACTAAAATGTGGCAAATAACACCCTCTGCTCGTCTGTACATGAGAGAACTACCAGTATGTCCTCTATGTCCTGAACACAGTTCTCTGCTACCAATGGGTCCGCTCCTCTAGAAAAATACGGTGGTCGCATACATGTGAACTCCTCGATCGTGCAACTCCGCTCCCTCGAGCTCCTGGCCATTGACTCACTCGAAAAATGAGCAGCTTAAAAGCTATCCCAAGTATAGGAGTTATGCCGTGTAATATTTAGCCCAAAGGCTAGATCGTCTCCTCAGGGAATGCGTTTTAATCTCTAATTTTACGTTCATCCAATCGAAAATAAAAATGTACTGAACTTAGTTCAGATTCGGGATTTTCAAAGTTATTTGATTTTACTTTTAACAAATTAAATAACACGCAAATTAAAACTCTAAACTAACATGCATTAAATAAAAAATATATGGAAATCCTAATCTACTTAAGGAAATACCTAAACACACATTTTTAAAGATGGCAACTACGGATAAGGAATTAAAACATGCAATGGAAACTCAATCAAACACATACACATTAAAAATCGAAACTTTAACAAAAATTAAGAACTCGAACCAAAATAAAAAAAAACACAAACAAAAACCTAAATTTAAATGCTATCGAAACTCAATAAAAATGCAAACTTTGATAAATCTGACCCTAATTAAGCTGAGCTTCAAAAAGAACCAAAAATTAACTACTGCTAGCTAAATATACCACTAATTTTTATCTAAGAAAATAAATGAATACTACCATAATAAAAGCACTTTAAATAACATTCGCAATTCAAATTTTCAAATAACCCAAAAAAATTAATACTTAACAGTTATCCGACTAACACAGCATTCAAATTCAAAACTTTAAATAATCTTCAAAAGATAACATTTAACACTTATTCAACTAACCAAAAATTATATTAAAAAAAAAAAAGAAAAGATGAGAGAGAGAGAGAGAGAGAGAGAGAGAGAGAGAGAGAGAGAGAGAGAGAGAGAGAGAGAGAGAGAAGCCATGGAGGGCTGGCCAGAGAAACTCAGCACCGTTGCTGGGTTGGTTTGCTGTGTTGTCGAGGCTGATGGAAGGCTGTGTGGAAACCCTGTTGCGGAATCTGCTCCTGGAGTGGAGGCTCGGGTGTTGTGACTGGGACGAGGCTGGTGCGACCAGGCAAAGGTAAGCGGCTGAGTTGTTGAGCCGAGAGTTGGAGTGTAGCCTGGAGTGGTGGCCTTTCGGCTGGAGGCCGTGGCACTGTGCTCGGGGGTAGGTGCCTGGTATGGAGGCTGGAAGGAACTGCAGAGGGGGGCTGGAAGCTAGTAGCATGGAGGCTCGGAGTAACTTCTGGTATCAAAAGGCCAAGGAGTTGTAGAGGAAAGGAAAAAAAAAATTGAAAACAGAGGGAGACAGAGCAAGGAGGAGGACAGGGAAGAATAAGAGAGATCAGAGAAGGAGTAAAGCAGAATTGAAAAGAACAAAAAAAACAAACTAGAGAAGAAGAAGAAGAAGAAGAAGAAGAAGAAGAAGGAGAAGAGGAGAATGGGGAGCCCCAGGGGCTACCTGCACAGGGGGTGGAAGAGAAGGGAATTTAAGGATAGGGGGGAAAGCCCTAGACCCGGATCCGGATAGGAGACCCGACCCGGATTGTTATATTTTTTCATTTTTTTCATTCTCTGTTCATCACAAATCTTACTCTTCTAGAGCCCGTATCTCACAAAACTCAAAACATAAAAGTTGTAGATAATCCTTTTCTCTTTCTCTAACAATTTGAATCGTCTTGATCGGAGCTCGGACAAAAAGGTTAGGTACGAAATACGAATAGGTGTCGGTTTTGGTTCCCGGGAATTTTCCTGCGACAAAAAATTACCAAAACTTCATAAATAGTGCAATAAAGTTCAAGAATGATGATTTTGGCACTTTATTAAAATATTAAAAAATTTTAGACATTTAATTAAAAATATAAACCGTAAAGCCCAGGTTAAGATGCCTAATTACGTAGTTTTGACGTGTAATCAGCCATCTCAGCCATCACTTGCTGAGTGACGCTATGCAACACTGCATCAAAGTCTCCACCACCCATACTAGAAGGTCTTACCCCATCACCTCCCGCACCCGTGTTACTATTCCCTGGATCCCTTCTGCAAAGAGAGCAACTAATCTCAACACACAATTACTATCACACAACTAATACACTGCTATAACTCATAAATTACTCTGCTATGACCATTTATCTCCACATCCTTAATCCCCATTTAGGATTTAGTCCTACCACTCAAAAAAAAAACCCAGCAATAGTATCAATGGTTTTCCTAAAATCATTGCCCTAGGAAAAATACAGAAACAACCCCGGTACTCCTGCCTCTAGACCACAAGAAAGAACCCTAAATTCTTACCTCATCCTCTAACAAGCACTAACTCACATTTCAATCGAACCATCACCTATTTCCCTCAAAATGCACACCTATACTCTGGTATTGTATTCTGCTGTTTACTAAAGTCAGTAGAACCTAGCAACCTAGGCTCTGATACCAAACTGTGATGCCCCGATTTTTGTACAAATGTTTTTTATAAACAGTAATAAATAAACAAATATTCACTCTTCATCAACAACATTCATAAATAAGCCACATAAACAACCCAATTATCATTTATATGACCCAAACCGCATTGGGTATTAGGTAAAAAGTCATTTTATTTGTACAACCTAACAACGAAAGATATACTTAAGAACCAGAATACAATACCTAGAGTATAAACATGCATATATATATATATATATATATATATATTACCATCACATACCCAAAAACAACTCAACTCTAGGGGAATTACACCTCCCCTAGTAAAAAAACTATGTGTTAGGGTCTTAGCTTCCTATGGTCTCGAAGCTCTATCGCCTGATCTATCTCTATTCCCTGAAAACTTTAGATAATTTGAGTGAGACACATTTCAGTAAGAAGGAATAAATTATTTACAATGTGCGGCCATATGAGTTTAGTTATAACACTTTACTTTTCAAATCACCACTTCATTTGAGAAAAATACAACATATTCTCATAATCATATAAATATACAACACAAGCTTTTATAAGCTTCTAAACCATTTCTCAAATTCAATCATTTCCAACACATATTTAACCATGTAGTTCTTGAGAATAAGGAAGACTACCCGCCTATACAGGTAGCTTCCCTCTACCTTAACACATTATGCAGTCAGGTATGGTCACATTTGATACCTATCAGGGCACTGACCTTACTCAATAAGCCCTCAAGCGGAGAGCTCCACTTCGCTTTAATTATTTATGCTATTAACTCACACGAATCCATTTCTCAATTTTACCATTCTCTATTTCTCGTTTTCCATTATTTCCTTCATTTATCATTTTAGCCCATTTTATCATTCTTTCACTTCCCATTTCCATTTCACTATCCAGCTCATGAGTATCCTTGGTACCTAGTACCAACATCATGTTTATAACTCATGGCTACCTTGAGGAACTTTCTTTCCACGCTATGCTTCCCCCCATAGTCAAGGTTGTGTGGCCCGAAGGCTGGATCTAACCGTAGTTGGCCGACCCGGTTAGATTAAAATATCATATCACATATCTCGCATCTGTAGTACGAATGGCTGACCTATAGCCCTGATCCGGACTCAGAGGGCACAACAACTCTGCTAAACAGCTTAGTCAACTGTCACGCCATATGCTCTAAGAGTCTGTGTGGTTGCACTACACCACTAGCAATGGTACCGTGCTCAATATCACAACTCATCATTAGGGTTTCCATAACCATCCATCAGGATTATCATTAACACATACCCACAATTATTATGCATTATTGGCATTTTATCAATCACATTTCGTTGATCCCTTTGCAACAATTGCAATTCGCAACGTTCACGTTTTTCCAATATTCACAGTCAGTATACCCAATTCAATAATTACATTTCAACTCAATATTCACAATGCCCTATTTACATTTTAGTATACCCATTTCAATATCCATGTTTCAACTATTCATATTGCAGCATTTACATTACAATATTTATATTTCTCATTTCCACATTTCAGTATTTACCTTGCAGAATTCTCAATACAATTTTCACATTTCCAATATTCACAATTTCTGAATTCCCTATCTCAATATGCACATTTCAATCTCAAATTTATATATATATATATATATATATATATATATATAAAACCCATTTCGTAAATTTCCACCCTTTTCAATATTTCCTATAATCATATTTCACACTCCAAAATATCACAATTTAATATTACTCAAATGCCACACAATTTATTTGATATTTATATCATAATAATTTCTAGACAAAATACCGTATCCTCATTTTCACATATTAATTCAAATAGAAGCTCTAAAAATACTGTTATAATTTATTTCCCTTACCTACCTTACTGAGAGTCTCATTAAAACCCAGATCCTACGCCCTTGGCGCCCGAAACTCAAATCCTGCAATTTGTATTTTTTCCAAATTAATTAACTAATTTCTCCAAAATAATACCCATATATCCTTCTCTAGGCTCCATATACCCCAAGTTAACAGTTAAACTAATATTTAACACCTTCAATTTTATGAACTACACCTGCGGGGTCTCGAAATTATACCTGCAACGCTCACCCGAGTCCTAAATTTCAAAAATCCCACTTCAACCCCAAATGCTCAGTATTATAGTATTTCTAAATCAACACTAATTAAATAACAATTGGCCCCTTAATAACCCCCTTATCCCAATTTTGGGGTTATGCCTACGACGACCCCACAAGAAGTCCGCTCTGCTAGACTTATAGAGAATTATCCCTAGATTCTCGTGGTGGTGTCCGGTCGTCAATTAGGCTTAAAATTTACAAGAAATTATGGTAAAAGGGGAAATTTAGTTTGCCCCAAGAGTTATGCCTACGCCGCTCCCACAACCAATCCGCTTCTGTAGAAATGACGACAGTGGAAAATGGAGTCCAGCGGTATCTTCTGATTTTCGATCAGGTGAGTAACTATCAAGAAAATGAGGAGAGAGGAAGAGAGAACGAGGATGAGAGATTGGGGGAGGGGGGGCTCTCTGCGCAGCTCTCCCTCTCTACAACTAAGCCTGAAGCTTCTTTTGAAGCTTTAGGAATGATAATAATAATAATAATAATAATAATAATAATAATAATAATAATAATAATAATAATAATAATAATAATAATAATATGTAATTAATATTAATAATAATATATTTTATTAATAAAAATAAAAATAAATTTTAATTATTATTTTATTTTTTTTAAATTTAATTAATTAATTAATTAATTTTTATTTTTTATTTTTTATTATTTTTTTGGGAATCACTCCACTAATTTTGTATAGCCATTTTTTGGGTTATTACAATATGAGCATTTGAAGTCTTGGAATATGTGTGCAAGATTCACAAGCAATAAACAAGTTTTCTCCAAAGATATATATCAATGAATATATATGAAGAAAATTTTGATTTATTCTCAAAAATAAGATTTGAAAGAATAAACAAGATATAAGAGTAAACAATACGATCTGTAAAAACAAATGCCCAAGATAAATATAATGCCCTTTTGAGGATAGATTTTTCAATGTAATAGTAAAGAGAGGATGAAAATGAGTATAAACATTTGTGAGAATTTTTCTTAATGATTTTGCTAATCTTGTGCTAATTAAGACAGACGAAGGGGTATATATAGATATTGCAAAAAATAAAAAATATAACCGTTAAGGACATGGAGGTCATTTTGGAAAAAGATTAATAGAGTTTAATTAATTTTATCCTCAGTTAACCACAATAAAAATCTGACCAACTCGAGAGGTTCAGTAGACCATATTCAAGATTCGGTCGATCATATTGCTAAGTTCGGTCGACTGTGGCATTTTTGAACTAAGGATTTGGTCGACCATCTCAGGGCGATTCCAAACCCTTCGTAGGTTCAGTCGACCATGACAAGGTCGGTTGACCATTCATATCAATTTGGTCGACCAAGGTCAATTTGAACTACAAGGTTCAGTCGATCAAGTAGTTGGGGGTTAGACACGTGTTAATTTAGCCGACCGTGGACAATACGTTCATTTCAAAACAATCAACTGAGAGAAGTCAATATGTTGACTTCTGACTAATTCGGTTGACCGAGCCAATTTGTGCATGTTAGGTTCGATCGACTAAGGCTTTGACTTTGGTCAACTTCTCAGTTCGGTTGACCATTGAAGCTCAATTCAAGCTCGATTGGTCGATTGAGCTTTAGTCAACAAGTTGACCCCGAGTAAACAGTGTTTCGGTTAACCATCAAATTATAGCATATGAATGGATGATCGACCGCAGGTATTAAAATTCCAATTTTTCCCCAAAAATACAACGTCGGTCGACTAAAATTTTTTTAGACTTCATTTCAGCTCTAGTCTTTTACTTAACCAATTAGTTATTAATAAAAAATTTCATGAAAAGTGCTTGTACCTAGGGTCTGTCTACGGTCTTTTTGAGCTATCCATTCACATCATGCATGCAATGCATTATATTATAGACCAAATTTAAAAATCAAATGCATTTGTAATTGAAATTGAATGTCTTCAATCTTCTTGCTCATGAGTCTTCATAGAATGCGTAGTGAACTCTTAGGCGGGGTGGTAGCCAGTTTAGTTTTTATGAGTGTCTATAAGAACTCTAATGTATTTAAGTTATTTTTGAAGTCCCTAGATATGTAATATGGTCGTATGAACTGAGTTGGGTTTTGTATGGTAATATGGTCTGTAATGTGGATATTTGGAGACATTTGTTTATAAAGGTAGTTTAGAACTCTAGTAATGTACTTTGGAAGAATGTATCGTTTATTTCCATTGCTTTTATATTATGAATATGGTATCAGATACACAGGCATTACTAAAGTAACACCCCGGGTCCCATGCAGTGGGTTAGGGCATTACAAATATAACATACCATTAGTGATGGTACACACACACGCACACATATATTACAACCTGCCTTAACCAGGGAATCCCGGGTGCACCTGTCATTACTGGAATTAAAAACTATACAGCGGGAGATACTTAAACATTAAAACACTTTACCAGAGTTCTAACTGTTCCCAAATACATATATAAACTACCCGTCTATATAATACAACCCAACAAAATAACAAAATGTAACAGCTGGTGGCTCACCTACTCTATCTATCACCCCCAAAAGTCTAATTCCTACCCCGTAGTAAGCTAGGCCAGGTTCCTTGAAGGACCTGAAAAATGATTTGTATAATGGGGTGAGACACTTCTTAGTAAGACAGATTATATTATTATCAGTGTGTGGCTAGCATGAGTTCCCGTGTGAATATTATACTTCCATTATTTAACTATATATAAAAATGGCATTCAAACTGTACTGTCGGCTCAATATAGCCCATAACGAGTAAATTTGCCCATGTATGCATAAAAGATACAACCTAAACTGTTGAACTAGCATCGCCACGCTTTCACATACTCATATGACATCCTTCCTCCCATGACGGATTGTGCGGCCCAAAGGCTGGACTTATCACATGATCAGCTAACCATAGCTGAGTCAGAAAAGGTAGTAAGTACAATTGTGCCTACCCTTAACGCGAAATTGCATTGGGAAGGGTCACCCAAAACTACTTCGGATGGGGCCCCTATAATGGCCTTGAGGTAGTACTGTACCCAGGTCTCTAATCGACTATCTTGTATCACACTTCCATCCCCATGTGATTACATCACCTCCCAAATCTAGCTACGGTGCTGTCCTTATAACACAACATCTCATAATTCATTTTTCATAACACTATATAAAACATAAGTTGTTCATAATTTTGTCATTTTCTATCTCTCGGTATAAAATCGGCATATCAAATCTTGGCATCTAGGCATCATATCAAATCTCGGCTCATAACCATCACATCACATCTCGGCTTATAGCCGTCACATCATACTGTGTATTATCACTTAAAACATTCTATTCAAATATGCCATTTAAAAACTGTTCTCATGCCACACAATTTTTATCTAATAAACCATAACTAAAATAAACTGACTGGGAAATATACAAGTTGTCAAAAATAGGGGTATGAGCATCTTTAGGGTTTTATTTAACTCAAACTGCATATTTTATTGAAAATAGGAGATGCTCAAACCATTCACGTTAGTTTTCCCCAAAAATGTATAAAGGTAAAAAAAAAAAACCATTTTTATATATCTGATTCATTCAGAAAATCATATATGTCGTTTCTAAAAACATAAATTGCAATTTAATCGGTCTATATTTCAAAAATAACTGACATAATATAATCCTCGTACCTATTCCTAAAGAAAATGCCTAAAACCTTCGGAACCATAAAAACCTAACCGTAAGAATCTGCTGAAGATCAACGGCCTACATTCCGGGAGAAGGGAGAGAGGACTAGAGAGTACTTGTAGAGACTTCCTGGGCTAGATAAAGATAAAGAATCAAAACCCTAATTTTTAGAGAGAGAAAAAGAGAGAGAGAGAGAGAGAGAGAGAGAGAGAGAGAGAGAGAGAGAGCAAATGAAAGTTATGAAAAAATAAAACATAACTTAACCCTTAACTAAGCAAGCCCGCAAGAAAATCGTCGATGGTTATTCTGGGCTTGACAAAACTGTCAACGGTTTGGCCTTTAAAGAACTCTTAGTAGTTTACCTGCAAGAAAACCATTAATGATTTTTTTTATCCTCATGAAATCGGCGACAGTTTGGTCCTCGCCAAACCTTTTTTCCTTTTTTTTCCTTTCCTTTCTTTTTTTTTTATTTATTTCTTTATTTTCTTGGTTCAGGTTACTACATTCTCCCCGTGAAATTAGGAATAGCTTCCCAAGAGGGGGGGTGAATTGGATTCTAAAAATTTCTTTTAATTCCTTTTAAGATACCTTAAACTTCTTTAACCAATTCTTGACTTGTTTATTTAATTCTTTAATCAATCAAGAACTTAGTTCTTTTATCCAATCAATAACATAATTAAACAACCAATCAATTAAACACAATTTTCAAGCCAAACAATCAATTTATTTTCCAAGTACAAGTTAAACAACAAACAACCAAACCATGATATAAGGTATTCAACACTTTGGTAATATAAGATCTTGAGATAGTTTGTTTGTTTATATAAGCCCTGTGATTATGAATTTGAAAACCTTGTGAAGAATGTAATTTAATATTCAACAATCCTTTCACAAACACAATAAAACTTTTGTTGTCAGCCCTAGAAATAAATTTGAATCAAGCCTTGTATATATGGATTTGCTTAATATGATGTTCAATACAACATTCAATCACTCTTTCCAAATATTCAAAACTCAAATAAACTTTCAGTTAATTTATCTTTGAGTGTTTAACCATGAAACGTACTCCCGTATAGTTTCCGCAAGATATGGTTTAACCAACGTACTCCCTTTCGGTTTCCGCAACCCAAATCAAAATTAAACTTTAAGTTTACTTGATTTCCAAATATGCGTAGCTTATATGATTTTCAAATTTAAACCATCCACGCAATTTAAATATGTACTAAAAATAAAGAATAGGGAAAAAGAGAGTGAGATGGGGATTTTTACGAGGTTTGGCTTCAAACAAACCTTTACAACACTCCTTGGTTAAGGCTAAAGCCCGCTTTCTTCAAACGATATCCGCTCGTCCGGTCATCCTTACATAGGCTAGAGCCCGCCTCTCTAAGCAATATCCCCTTGCTTAGCCAACGATCCAAACAACCCTTGGAATCATCAATATACAAGATACAAATCAAATATTTGTGTACAAGAACTTGCTCACACAAAGAGTTGATTAGTACAACAATTTAGAAACTAATATACTTCAAAGTAAATAACAATATGAAATTTAACTTGAAGCTCAATGAAGTATATCACCAATTTAATTCTTTTAATGGATGAAAGTTTTCAGAATTGTAGCACAAACTTGGTGAGTAAAATCAACAAGAACTCAGTAAGCTTCGTGCAAGTTGAGAGCAAGAGAGAGCCTTGAGAATTTGAGAGCAATTTGAGAAAGAAGTTGAATTTTAATTCTTGGTGTTTGATTCAATAATATTTGAGGCTTATTTATAGACTTTAAAAGGTAAGTAACTTGGTGCCCAAGTGTGTTGAAATATCTCCCAAGTTTCCATAAATTTTGAGCCACAAACAACCCTATTTAAAAATTAGACCGTTATGAGAAAAATCAAAACATCCGCGTGGCAGTCGCTTGCCCCAATCCTCTAGTCACCTGCCATGTTATTTTTAAAGGAACAGTAGGGACAGTAGCCTGACAATCGCTTGCCAAACTAAGCCAGTCGCCTGGCGTGACCACCCAGGCGCCTGTCCTGGTTCAAGCAGTCTACTGGTTGCACACATGCTGCTGTTAGCTTCGAGTACCCTTCTGTTTTTCAGTAATAACTTTTTATGTATAACTCTGAATTTGATGATCTTGGTGTTAAATGAAAGCTAAGAGAAAATTATAAAACTTTAATGTTGAAAACTTTTCAAAATAAAGAGTTTTTGATATATAAAAATACATCTCAATGCAGATGTAGAAAAATTAACAACATTTTGAAAATCCTCTTTTTGATGCTTTTCATTCCAAAAATGATTCTAACCTTTTTGAAATAATTTTTGACCTTATAAAAATATTTTCCAAGTATGTTAAAAAGTATCTAGGTCCAAGACATTAACCTAAGAGTTTCATATATCCATATTGAAATTATTTGAAGTACTTACATGAAATTTCCTAGACTCTTTCAAAATTTCAATCCTTGAATTCCTTGAGGTCTTTATGCTCGTTCAACTTTCTTTGAGCTTTCCATGTTGATCACTTGGGCTTTTATTATTGAATCTTTTTCTTTAATCAATGCTCTCATGATCTTCAGGCTTTAAACTTTAAATCCATTTTTAAATCCATGCTTTAAGCTTCATATTGAATTCATTCTTTGAAGTACAAGCTTTCATCAATTCTTTAACGCTCTATCCTTAAGTCCTGAAAATATATCACTTAAACAAAACATGTTAATTTCTACTTGTTTGTTAGCATAAAAATAGGATATTAAGCCTTGTAAGGCCAACACCCCTCCTTATAAAAATTTCTTCCTCGAAAATTTTTAACTAATTTCCATCACATCCATTGAATTACCACTAATCTGCTGATCTGACTCTAGGAAAAGCCGGCGGCCACCCACATAGCAGCCACATCCCAAATTTATTAATTACTCTCACTTATGATGGAAGAATACCGTGGTTACACGTAATGTCTCAGGATATTACAATATTCATACAAAACTCTCCCAAAGACTAACCACGAACAAAAACATCAACAATTGATAAAGCTAACAAGTATACTCTAAGTAACCTATACACAAAACCAACAATTACCTACCGTTCTATTTACCTATTTAGTGCTAAGTCTCTATGAACAGTTTTGGATACTTCTAATGTATCTCCATCTCTAATTCCCATGATGCTTCCTCCATTGCATTATTACGCAAAAGTATCTTTACAAGCGGGTTCCTCTTAGTACGTAGCTCCTGCTCCTTATGGTATAGGATCTATACTGGTATCTCCTCATATGCCAAAGTGTCCTAGAGCTCCAAAGACTCACAATTGATCACATGCAAAGTATCCAAAACGTACTTTCTTAGCATGGATATGTGGAACATGTCGTGAATTCTAGACAATCCTGGGGGTAATGCTATTATGTACGCCACCGGACCAACTCTCTCCAGAATCTCGAATGGCCCGATGTATCTAGGGCTTAGCTTCCAGTTTTTCCCAAATCTCATTACCCCTTCCATTGGAGAAATCCTAAAAAATATCGCTTCACCAATCTCGAACTATAGCTCTCGCTAGCGTATATCCGCATAGCTTTTCGGCCGACTTTATGCTGTTTTAATCCTTTCCCTGATAAGCTTGACCTTCTCAGAGGTTTGCTGAACAAGATTTGGTCCCAAAATCTGCCGCTCACCAACCTCATCCTAGTACAATGGAGATCGGCACCTTCGACCATACATTGTCATCGATGATCTTTGCATCTCTTGGTGTAAGCGAGTACACCCGTGCCTAGACGGTGCCCTTTACTGACCACCTCGAGATGCTTGGTTACCACCCCGATACCAATGTTGTGGAGATCCGAAATTCAATGTTGTGCGGCAATCTCACACCAAATATCCGATCCTACCACACCGGAAATGGCCACCTGGTCCCCCCTACTCTCTCTCGAATGCCTCTTGCTAAATGTAGCGCAAACAGGGTATGATAAGGTATCCTGAAATGCTTTGTAGTGACCCGAAAAAAAAAAAAAAAAAAAAAAAAAACTTATTGGAGACTAACTGGAATAAGATATATATATATATATATATATAAAAGTAATTTAATATATTAAAGTAATGATATTATAACTTAAACATATATATATATATTGATATTATAACTTAAACATATATATATATATATATATGTATGTATGTATGTATGTATGTATGTATATATGTTCTCAGGATGTTTTAAACTTCCTGAGAAAGCAAAGTTGCAGAGGACGCCCCCCCTTTTCAATTTCATTTCTTTTTCTTCTGCTTCTGTCTCCTCATCTTCCCCCTCTCTCTCTCTCTCCTCGATTTCGTTAGTTAAACGGGCATCGATTGAAAAACGAAAAATATCGTTAGGTTCCATTTTCTGCCACCAAAATTCCTACTGGAGTGGATTTGTTGTAGGAGTGACGTAGGCACCACTCTTGGGGTAAGGTAACCTCTCTCTCTCTCTCTCTCTCTCTCCTCTCGCTCTCTCTCTCTCTCTCTCTCCTCTATCTCTCTCTCTCTCTCTCTCTCTCTCTCTCCTCCATTTCTCCTTAAATCTTTAGCCAAATAGATTATCAGAAACCACCACGATGTTCTAGGAGCGTTTCTCTACAAGCTAAGCAGAGTAAATTTTTGAACTGGGCTTTCCAAGCACCACTTCAAGTCTAGGGTAAGATTTAGGAAATTTAGCAAATTTTTTGTTTTTGGGAATTTAATTATTTATTTGGAGTTTATAGGCTTAGGAAATGTAAAAATAGTTATTGGGAATTTTGTGAACCTAGGAATATTAAGGAAATTATAATTTTGGGGTTGAACTGATGGAACTGGGAAAATGTGATTTTTAGGATTTTGAGTTGTGAATGCCGAGGAGCATAGAATTTGGGTATTTTAGCGAGATCTCAGTAAGTCGGGTAAAGGGAATAAATTATAGCAGTATTTTGAGAATTACTAGGTAAATTGATATATGAAAATGTGAGTATGGTATTTTGACTAGAATTATTATATTATGAATATCAAATAAAATTTGTGTGGCATATGATTTGTTTTGGAAACGTTCTTGAAATTGAGTGTGTGTTTTGCACTGAGAATAATAAGCCTATGATATATATATTTATTGAAAGGCTTTATGCAGAAATGGAAATATGGGAAACCAGTTATGTTTTATATAATAACTAGGATAATATGAGAATAGTTTTATTGAGAAACATTGAAATGTGATATGTACTAAAAAGTATCTTCTAAGAAATGATGAAATATGAAATATGGAAATTTTTTATTCAGATATATATATATATATATATATATATGCATGTTATTATGAAATGAAATGTGTGTTGAAATGATGAAAGTATCATTGATATGATAGGATGAATTGTGAATGTTGAAAATGAAAATATTGCAATGTAAATCTTGAAATATGAATATCGAGATGGGGAATACTGAATTTGTGAATATTGAAAATGTGAAAATTGCAAGGAGAATTTCGCAAAGTGAGTACTGAAAAGTGAGTATGAAAAATTTGAATACTGCAATGTGAATACTGCAATGAAAATGTTGAAATGTGAATACTGAAATGCGAATATGAGAATGTGAATATTGCAACGTGAATATTGCAATATGAATGTGAAATGTGAATACTAGAATTGTGAATATAGGGATGTGGAAAATTGTGATGTAAATACTACAATTGTGAATACTGGAATGTGAATGAGAAATGTGAAATGATGAAATGTGGAGAGAAATAATCTTGACCATGGGGTGAAGCATGGTGTAGTGAATATTTTTAAGGGGGGTGTAACCTTGACCATGGGGTGAAGCATGGCGTAGAGAATATTTTCAAGGGACTACAACCTTGACCATGGGAAGAAGCATGGCGTAGAGAATATTTTCAAGTGAGCATAACCTCGACTACCATAGGGAGAAGCATGACGAATAGAATATTTTCAGGGTAGTATAATCTCGACTATGGGGTGAAGCATGGCGTGATAAATATCTTCAAAGTAGCATAACTGCGACCATAGGGTGAAGCATGATGTAGAAAGAATATTCTCAGGGCAGTGTGCTAGATGATAAAATGAAATTGAAAGTGGAAAAAAAGAGCGTGAGTGTAATAACATTGATAAATAAGGCAAAGTAAAACTCTATGCTTGAGGACTTATTGAGTAAGGTAAGTGCCCTGATAAGTATAAGTTGTAGCCGTACTTGAGTTAATTGGGTAGGGTTACAAAAAATATCATAGTAGAGGGGAGCTACATGCATGGGCGTGTAATCGCCCCTATCTTTAGGAACTTTTGCTAGTAAATATAGGTTGCATGAGAATGAGATGAAAGATGGGAATAAAGCTAAGCTTGTATTTTGTATCTATATGATTGTGAGAGTGGCTAAAGTATTTTCTCAGATGGTGTTGTCACTGAAATGTATATGTATATTATGATATAATGAAACTCATACTGCCACACACTGTAAATAATTTATTCTGTCTTCCTAAGATGTCTCACCCAAAATATTTTAGAGAACCGTGACAGGCCTGGAGATAGAGCTTCGAGATAAAGGGGAGTTGACACCCTGATTAGACAAGGTGAGTGTTTTGAGCTAGGGATGGAGGATTTCC
The DNA here is from genome assembly GCF_029873635.1 of Malania oleifera. NCBI lineage: Eukaryota > Viridiplantae > Streptophyta > Magnoliopsida > Santalales > Ximeniaceae > Malania > Malania oleifera. The sequence continues at coordinate 84,602,988 of NC_080417.1, forward strand.
CTTGAGTATTTTGTATTTGTTTTAGGAATGTGATGGATATGTATATGTGTATGGATGTTTAGTACTCTGGTTATTTGTATTATGGAAAGTATGTAAATATTGACTTCCGCTGATAGGATTGTTTGTATGTCTGTTTACCTAGTATCCCATTGTGGGTCGGGTTATGTTGATATGGTATCAGGGCTTCTAATGTGGCCGATGTTTGCATATGTGGAATTATTGATTATAAAAAAAATGTTATGAAAATTGGGGTGTCACATGCTCTACCACCCGTCTCCCGTCGTTGACCTCCGCTATTACCATACCTCCCCTAAGGACTCTGCCTCGCACTCGTATGAGAAATCAAAGGCATCAACCTCTTCTTCGGGTTCTAAACCTCCATATCTCCCTGTAGGCTCATCTTTGCCACAGTGGCCTTATCCCCCAATGTAGAGAAATCTTGCACCTGAAACACAGCCACGTGCTTTATAATCTCCTGCCTTAGACCCCTCTCGAACTTCCAAGACTTTGTGGACTTGTCTGCTACCATATAGGGAGCAAAACGTTACAACTCCACAAATCGGGCAACGTACTGCTAAACAGTCAACTGTCCTTAAGTTAGATTTAGGAACTCCTCTGCCTTTGCTTTCCCGAAAAAGGCTGGAAAATACCGATCAAAGAAAACCTCTCTAAAGCGGCTCCACGTCATCACTATCAGTACCAGTCTATGCTCCTCAAGTAGCTTTACCCCTTCCCATCATCTCTCAACCTCTCCAATTAGTTTAAACATAGCATAGAGCACCTTCTACTCATTTGTGCATCGCAATACAACCAAGATCTTTTT